>NW_028118530.1:0-357089 GCF_965113295.1 Leuciscus leuciscus
ATGTCAGTGGTTACATGCTTGCTAAATAAAACTTTATAACTTTTGATGCTTAAAAACCTTAAAGACCTTAATAGCTTGAACCCCGATAAATGCTGCTTGCAGCTTTAATTAGGGGTTCAAGCATGAAATGCTGAAACCCTATTGTTATTGTAAGGATTTTTATTATTATTATTATTTTCCCCTAAAACGCATCGTGCAGACCAAACCGTAAGAGCTGGAACCTTGAAAGTTGGCCAAATGATAGTGCTCAATTTGGGGAGAACCTATCAAAATATGGCCCAGATTGGCCAATAGGTGGTGCTATAATGACCACATTTACTAAATTGGTCATAACTCATACATAGTTTGTCCTAGAGGCTCAAATTTAGCATCACTGTGATCCCTGGCTCCAGACGAACAACATGGCTATCTCCAAATCCCGATTTGAGCAAAAAAAAAATTTATATGGCCACTTTTGTCCAAAGCCTACTTTGGCAAACTAGTCCCTGGTTTTTGGTCCAATTGGAACCAGACCAGTCTAGGACAATTCTCTGGACTCTCTAGATAAATAATTATCGAAAAAAAGTTGAACTTTTGCATTTGCCTGGCTGTAACAGGGTCATTTAGGAAAGTGGAGGGACAAAAAACACTCAAAAGCCTATACAACCTAAGGGAAAACACCAAACTTCACAAAAATCGATGGACATATGTGTCCTAACATGGTGAAGAAGCATGCCAAGTTTCGTGAAGATCGGACAATAGGTGGCGCTATAACTGGCAAAAACGTCTCTTCTTATTAGGGGTTCAAGCATGAAATGCTGAAACCCTATTGTTATTGTAAGGATTTTTATTATTATTATTATTTTCCCCTAAAACGCATCGTGCAGACCAAACCGTAAGAGCTGGAACCTTGAAAGTTGGCCAAATGATAGTGCTCAATTTGGGGAGAACCTATCAAAATATGGCCCAGATTGGCCAATAGGTGGTGCTATAATGACCACATTTACTAAATTGGTCATAACTCATACATAGTTTGTCCTAGAGGCTCAAATTTAGCATCACTGTGATCCCTGGCTCCAGACGAACAACATGGCTATCTCCAAATCCCGATTTGAGCAAAAAAAAAATTTATATGGCCACTTTTGTCCAAAGCCTACTTTGGCAAACTAGTCCCTGGTTTTTGGTCCAATTGGAACCAGACCAGTCTAGGACAATTCTCTGGACTCTCTAGATAAATAATTATCGAAAAAAAGTTGAACTTTTGCATTTGCCTGGCTGTAACAGGGTCATTTAGGAAAGTGGAGGGACAAAAAACACTCAAAAGCCTATACAACCTAAGGGAAAACACCAAACTTCACAAAAATCGATGGACATATGTGTCCTAACATGGTGAAGAAGCATGCCAAGTTTCGTGAAGATCGGACAATAGGTGGCGCTATAACTGGCAAAAACGTCTCTTCTTATTAGGGGTTCAAGCATGAAATGCTGAAACCCTATTGTTATTGTAAGGATTTTTATTATTAGGGGTTCAAGCACGAAGTGCTGAACACCTATTGTAATTGTAAGGATTTTTATTATTAGGGGTTCAAGCACGAAGTGCTGAACACCTATTGTAATTGTAAGGATTTTTATTATTATTATTATTATTCTTCTGCCGTAAAACGCATCGTGCAGCCCAAACCGTAAGGGCTAGAGCATTGAAACTTTGCCAGATGGTAGTACAAAAATCGAGGAGAGGTTTAGAGATTATGACCCCGATTGGCCCATAGGTGGCGCTATAGCAACCAAAAGCGCGAAACAGCTCATAACTCCTAGACCGTTTGTCGTAGACTCAAGTGTCTTATATCGTTGGAAAGCTGGACGCCTGACGAACAAAACGTATATCTCCGATTTCATTTCCGCCATGATAGATTTTCCGCCATTTTGAATTTTGTCAAAAATCTACTTTTGCGAACTAGTCTGTGGTTTTTTGCCCTATCGGAACCAAACCAGTGCAGAAATGTTCTCTGGAGTCTGAAGATCAATAATTGTCAAAAAAAAGTCGAAATTTTTATTCATGGTCGCTAGGGGGCATAAAATGAACATTGTGGGAGGAGCCTATTTTACTAAAATGGCTATAACTCAAAAAGTAAATGAGATAGCTTAACCAAACTTGATACACATGTGTATGGGTTCAGTCTGGGGTCACAGTAAAAAAATTGCGTCGATTGGCCTCATGGTGGCGCTATAAAACAATAAAAACGTATAGACACCTGACCGTTTTTCCGAATGACTTGAAATTTGGTATGCAGTGTCTTGGCCCAAGGGGCCATGTATGTCTAAAAGGATATTGGCGTATCTCGAAAAACATGGCCGCCATTGGCCAATGAGGTTTGAGCACCTATTAACGAAGTCCGATCGGAACGAAACTCGGTGGGCATGTTCGGCTCAAGCCCCTAGAGGTCTGTAAGAATTTTGAAAGAAATCGGCCACTAGTTGGCGCTAACGAGTTTTAAGGCTCTGTAATCACGTGGTGTTACACTTATTGTCACAAAATGCATATAATCTGATAGATCTGCTCATGCTGAACAACTTTGCCTCAAGAACCATTGCTGTCAATCAAACAGTTCATTAAATATTCATGAATATGTTAAAAACCTACTTTTGCGAACTAGTCCTAGGTTTTTCGCCCGATCAGAACCAGACCAGTCTAGGACAATTCTCTGGACTCTCTAGATCAATAATTATCAAAAAAAAGTTGAACTTTTGCATTTGGGTCGCTGTAATAGGGTAATTTATAAAATGGGTGTGCCAAAATACACTCAAAAGCCTATAAATCACAAATAAAAACTCAGAACTTCACGAAAATTGGTGTGCATATGTGACATAACATCATTAACAAGCATGCCAAATTTTATGGAGATCGGACCAAAGGTGGCGCTATAACTGTTAAAAAGCTTTAAAACCATATATTACCTATGGTAAATTGCCTGCATTGTCTGTAAATGGTCTTTTTCATCTATAATGTCAGTGTTTACATGCTTGCTAAATAAATTTTAATAACTTTTGATGCTTTTGTGCTTATAAACCTTAAAGGCCTTAACAGCTTGAACCCCGATAAATGCTGCTTGCAGCTTTAATTATTATTATTATTCTTCTGCCGTAAAACGCATCGTGCAGCCCAAACCGTAAGGGCTAGAGCATTGAAACTTTGCCAGATGGTAGTACAAAAATCGAGGAGAGGTTTAGAGATTATGACCCCGATTGGCCCATAGGTGGCGCTATAGCAACCAAAAGCGCGAAACAGCTCATAACTCCTAGACCGTTTGTCGTAGACTCAAGTGTCTTATATCATTGGAAAGCTGGACGCCTGACGAACAAAACGTATATCTCCGATTTCATTTCCGCCATGATAGATTTTCCGCCATTTTGAATTTTGTCAAAAATCTACTTTTGCGAACTAGTCTGTGGTTTTTTGCCCTATCGGAACCAAACCAGTGCAGAAATGTTCTCTGGAGTCTGAAGATCAATAATTGTCAAAAAAAAGTCGAAATTTTTATTCATGGTCGCTAGGGGGCATAAAATGAACATTGTGGGAGGAGCCTATTTTACTAAAATGGCTATAACTCAAAAAGTAAATGAGATAGCTTAACCAAACTTGATACACATGTGTATGGGTTCAGTCTGGGGTCACAGTAAAAAAATTGCGTCGATTGGCCTCATGGTGGCGCTATTAAACAATAAAAACGTATAGACACCTGACCGTTTTTCCGAATGACTTGAAATTTGGTATGCAGTGTCTTGGCCCAAGGGGCCATGTATGTCTAAAAGGATATTGGCGTATCTCGAAAAACATGGCCGCCATTGGCCAATGAGGTTTGAGCACCTATTAACGAAGTCCGATCGGAACGAAACTCAGTGGGCATGTTCGGCTCAAGCCCCTAGAGGTCTGTAAGAATTTTGAAAGAAATCGGCCACTAGTTGGCGCTAACGAGTTTTAAGGCTCTGTAATCACGTGGTGTTACACTTATTGTCACAAAATGCATATCATTTGATAGATCTGCTCATGCTGAACAACTTTGCCTCAAGAACCATTGCTGTCAATCAAACAGTTCATTAAATATTCATGAATATGTAAAAAACCTACTTTTGCGAACTAGTCCTAGGTTTTTCGCCCGATCGGAACCAGACCAGTCTAGGACAATTCTCTGGACTCTCTAGATCAATAATTATCAAAAAAAAGTGTGACTTTTGCATTTGGATGGCTGTAATAGGGTCATTTATAAAATGGGCGTGGCAAAATACATTAAAAAGCCTATAAATCCTAAATGAAAACTCAGAACTTCACAAAAATTTGTGAGCATATGTGACATAACATCATTAACAAGCATGCCAAATTTGATGGAGATCGGACCAAAGGTGGCGCTATAACTGTTAAAAAGCTTTAAAACCATATATTACCTATGGTAAATTGCCTGTATTGGCTGTAAATGGTCTTTTTCATCTATTTTGTCAGTGGTAACATGCTTGCTAAATAAAACTTTATAACATTTGATGCTTTTGTGCTTAAAAACCTTAAACACCTTAATAGCTTGAACCCCGATAAATGCTGCTTGCAGCTTTAATTAGGGGTTCAAGCACGAAGTGCTGAAACCCTATTGTAATTGTACTGATTTTTATTATTATTAGGGGTTCAAGCACGAAGTGCTGAAACCCTATTGTAATTGTACTGATTTTTATTATTATTATTATTATTATTCTTCCGCCGTAAAACGCATCGTGCAGCCCAAACCGTAAGTGCTAGAGACTTGAAACTTGGCCAGATGGTAGTACAAAAATCGAGGAGAGGTTATCAAATTATGACCCCAATTGGCCCATAGGTGGCGCTATAGCGACCAAAAGCGCGAAACTGTTCATAACTCCTAGACCGTAAGTCGTAGACTCAAGTGTCTTATATCATTCGAAAGCTGGACTCCTGAAGGTCAAAACGTATATCTCCGATTTCATTTCCGATATGCAAATTTTCCGCCATTTTGAATTATGTCAAAAACCTACTTTTGCGAACTAGTCCCTGGTTTTTTGTCCGATCGGAACCAAACCAGTGCAGAATTGTTCTCTGGAGTCTGAAGATCAATAATTATCGAAAAAAAGTCGATATTCCAATTCCTGGTCGCTAGGGGGTGATAAATTAAGGTTGTGGGAGGAGCCTATTTTACTAAAATGGCTATAACTCGAGAAGTAAATGAGATATCTTCACCAAACTTGGCACACGTGTTTAAGAGGTCAATCTGAGGTCACAGTAAAAAAATTGCGTCGATTGGCCACATGGTGGCGCTATAAAACAAAAAAACCGTATAGACACCTGACCGTTTTTCCGAATGACTTGAAATTTGGTTTGCAGTGTCTTGGCCCAAGGGGCCATGTATGTCTAAAAGGATATTGGCGTATCTAGAAAAACATGGCCGCCATTGGCCAATGAGGTTTGAGCACCGTTAACGAAGTCTGATCGGAGCGAAACTCGGTGGGCATGTTCGGCTCAAGCCCCTAGAGGTCTGTAAGAATTTTGAAAGAAATCGGCCACTAGTTGGCGCTAACGAGTTTTATGGCTCTGTAATCACGTGGTGTTACACTTATCATCACAAAATGCATATCATCTGATAGATCTGCTCATGCTAAACAACTTTGCCTCAAGAACCATTGCTGTCAATCAAACCGTTCATTAAATATTCATGAATATGTTAAAAACCTACTTTTGCGAACTAGTCCCTGGTTTTTCGCCCGATCGGAACCAGACCAGTCTAGGACAATTCTCTGGACTCTCTAGATAAATAATTATCGAAAAAAAGTTGAACTTTTGCATTTGGGTGGCTGTAATAGGGTAATTTATAAAAGGGGCGTGGCAAAATACACTAAAAAGCCTATAAATCATAAATGAAAACTCAGAACTTCACGAAAATTGGTGAGCATATGTGCCATAACATTCTAAACAAGCATGCAAAATTTCATGTAGATCGGACCATAGGTGGCGCTATAACTGTTAAAAAGCTTTGAAAACCATATATTTCCTATGGTAAATTGCCTGTATTGGCTGTAAATGGACTTTTCCATCTATTATTTCAGTGGTTAAAAGCTTTCTAAATAAATCTTAATGTCTTAAATGCTTATGTGCTTAAAGGCCTTAAATGCTTGAACCCCGATAAATGCTGCTTGCAGCTTTAATTAGGGGTTCAAGCACGAAGTGCTGAAACCCTATTGTAATTGTACTGATTTTTATTATTATTATTATTATTATTCTTCCGCCGTAAAACGCATCGTGCAGCCCAAACCGTAAGTGCTAGAGACTTGAAACTTGGCCAGATGGTAGTACAAAAATCGAGGAGAGGTTATCAAATTATGACACCAATTGGCCCATAGGTGGCGCTATAGCGACCAAAAGCGAGAAACTGCTCATAACTCCTAGACCGTAAGTCGTAGACTCAAGTGTCTTATATCATTCGAAAGCTGGACTCCTGAAGGTCAAAACGTATATCTCCGATTTCATTTCCGGTATGCAAATTTTCCGCCATTTTGAATTATGTCAAAAACCTAATTTTGCAAACTAGTCCCTGGTTTGTTGTCCGATCGGAACCAAACCAGTGCAGAATTGTTCTCTGGAGTCTGAAGATCAATAATTATCGAAAAAAAGTCGAAATTCCAATTTCTGATCGCTAGGGGGTGATAAATTAAGGTTGTGGGAGGAGCCTATTATACTAAAATGGCTATAACTCGAGAAGTAAATGAGATATCTTCACCAAACTTGGCACACGTGTTTAAGAGGTCAATCTGAGGTCACAGTAAAAAAAAATTCGTCGATTGGCCACATGGTGGCGCTATAAAACAAAAAAAACGTATAGACACCTGACCGTTTTTCCGAATAACTTGAAATTTGGTATGCAGTGTCTTGGCCCAAGGGGCCATGTATGTCTAAAAGGATATTGGCGTATCTCAAAAAACATGGCCGCCATTGGCCAATGAGAATTGAGCACCGTTAACGAAGTCCGATCGGAGCGAAACTCGGTGGGTAGGTTCGGCTCAAGCCCCTAGAGGTCTGTAAGAATTTTGAAAGAAATCGGCCACTAGTTGGCGCTAACGAGTTTTATGGCTCTGTAATCACGTGGTGTTACACTTATCATCACAAAATGCATATCATCTGATAGATCTGCTCATGCTGAACAACTTTGCCTCAAGAACTATTGCTGTCAATCAAACCGTTCATTAAATATTCATGAATATGTTAAAAACCTACTTTTGCGAACTAGTCCCTGGTTTTTCGCCCGATCGGAACCAGACCAGTCTAGGACAATTCTCTGGACTCTCTAGATCAATAATTATCGAAAAAAAGTTGAACTTTTGCATTTGGGTGGCTGTAATAGGGTAATTTATAAAAGGGGCGTGGCAAAATACACTAAAATGCCTATAAATCATAAATGAAAACTCAGAACTTCACAAAAATTGGTGAGCATATGTGACATAACATCATTAACAAGCATGCCAAATTTTATGGAGATCGGACCAAAGGTGGCGCTATAACTGTTAAAAAGCTTTAAAACCATATATTTCCCATGGTAAACAGCCTGTATTGGCTGTAAATGGTCTTTTCCGTCTATTATGTCAGTTGTTAAATGCTTGCTAAATAAAACTTAATGTCTTTTGATGCTTGTGTGCTTAAAGGCCTTAACTGCTTGAACCCCGATAAATGCTGCTTGCAGCTTTAATTATTATTATTATTATTATTCTTCTGCCGTAAAACGCATCGTGCAGCCCAAACCGTAAGGGCTAGAGCATTGACACTTTGCCAGATGGTAGTACAAAAATCGAGGAGAGGTTATCAAATTATGACCCCGATTGGCCCATAGGTGGCGCTATAGCAACCAAAAGCGCGAAACAGCCCATAACTCATAGACCGTAAGTCGTAGACTCAAGTGTCTTATATCATTGGAAAGCTGGACGCCTGACGAACAAAACGTATATCTCCGATTTCATTTCCGTCATGATAGATTTTCCGCCATTTTGAATTTTGTCAAAAACCTACTTTTGCGAACTAGTCCTAGGTTTTTTGTCCGATCGGAACCAAACCAGTGCAGAATTGTTCTCTGGAGTCTGACAATCAATAATTATCAAAAAAAAGTCGAAATTTTGATTCATGGTCGCTAGGGGGTGCAAAATGAACGTTGTGGGAGGAGCCTATTTTACTAAAATGGCTATAACTCAAGAATTAATTGAGTAAACTTCACCAAACTTGGTACACATGTGTACGAGGTCAATCTGAGGTCACAGTAAAAAAATTGCATCGATTGGCCACATGGTGGCGCTATAAACAAAAAAAAACGTATAAACACCTGACCGTTTTTCCGAATGACTTGAAATTTGGTATGCAGTGTCTTGGGCCAAGAGGCCATGTATGTCTAAAAGGATATTGGCATATCTCGAAAAACACGGCCGCCATTGGCCAATGAGGTTTGAGCACCTATTAAACAAGGTTAACGAAGTCCAATTGTTTTATGAGTTTTATGGCTTTGTAATCACGTGGTGTTGCACACATCCACACAATATGCATATCATTTGATAGATCTGCTCATGCTGAACAACTTTGCCTCAAGAACCATTGCTGTCAATCAAACCGTTCATTAATTATTCGCAAATATGTTAAAAACCTACTTTTGCGAACTAGTCCTAGGTTTTTCGCCCGATCGGAACCAGACCAGTCTAGGACAATTCTCTGGACTCTCTAGATCAATAATTATCAAAAAAAAGTTGAACTTTTGCATTTGGATGGCTGTAATAGGGTCATTTATAAAATGGGCGTGGCAAAATACATTAAAAAGCCTATAAATCCTAAATGAAAACTCAGAACTTCACAAAAATTGGTGAGCATATGTGACATAACATCATTAACAAGCATGCCAAATTTTATGGACATCGGACCAAAGGTGGCGCTATAACTGTTAAAAAGCTTTAAAACCATATATTACCTATGGTGAATTGCCTGCATTGGCTGTAAATGGTCTTTTTAATCTATGATCATATAATTTTCATATAATAATGTTCAAAACTAGTGCAGTACAATTCTCTGGACTCTCTAGATCAGTAATTATCAGAAAAAGTTGAACTACTTCATTTGGATGGCTATAATAGGGTCACTTCAAAATGTGGCCTTGACCAAGTGTCCCCGAAAGCTTATATCTATTAAGATGCTCAGATCTTCTTAAAAACAAGTCAGAACATGTGAAATATCACTCTGAACAAGCATGAAAAATTTCAGACAGATCGGACAAAATTTGACTCTATAACAGTTTAAAAAGGTGAAAATAATATGAATACAATGGCATATTAAGCCAATAAGTGGTATTTTACTGCCCCCTGCTGTTTAAAATAGTTATTTTGTCATATTGTTTCTATAATTCATATTTAGACTTTATAAAATCATTATTTTAACATTTACAATTACATTTAGTCAAAATCCATCTGTTAAAGTATTAGTGTGTGTGTGTGTGTGTGTGTGTGTGTGTGTGTGTGTGTGTGTGTGTGTGTGTGTGTGTGTGTGTGTGTGTGTGTGTGTGTGTGTAAGCATGCATTATGGAGTTAACATGGAAAGACTGGTTTGCTTTAGTGCAGAAAACTGGTGAAAATCATGAAGATCAAACTGAAACTGAGCCAATAATGGTCTTCTAGTGCCCTCTGCTGGCCATTCTTCTTATTAATGAAGTCTTTTGACATGTGCTTTTGAATTCATAATTAGACATTGTAAATCATAGTAAATAATACTAGAATGTGGTGTATCAAGGTAAATCATGCTAGAACATGGTAAATCATGGTAAACTATGCTAGAACAGGGTAAATCATGGTAAACCATGGTAAATCATGATAAACTTTGGTAAATAATGCTAGAATGTGGCATATCATGGTAAACCATGCTAGAACATGGTAAATCAAGGTAAACTAAGATGAATTCATGGTAAACTATGTTAGAACAGGGTAAATCATGGTAAACCATGGTAAATCATGATAAACTATGGTAAATCATGCTAGAATGTGGTATATCATGATAAATCATGCTAGAACATGGTAAATCAAGGTAAACTAAGATGAATTCATGGTAAACTATGCTAGAACATGGTCTTTTCCATCTATTATGTCAGTGGTTACATGCTTGCTAAATAAAACTTTATAACTTTTGATGCTTAAAAACCTTAAACACCTTAATAGCTTGAACCCCGATAAATGCTGCTTGCAGCTTTAATTATTATTATTTTCCCCTAAAACGCATCGTGCAGACCAAACCGTAAGAGCTGGAACCTTGAAAGTTGGCCAAATGATAGTGCTCAATTTGGGGAGAACCTATCAAAATATGGCCCAGATTGGCCAATAGGTGGTGCTATAATGACCACATTTACTAAATTGGTCATAACTCATACATAGTTTGTCCTAGAGGCTCAAATTTAGCATCACTGTGATCCCTGGCTCCAGACGAACAACATGGCTATCTCCAAATCCCGATTTGAGCAAAAAAAAAATTTATATGGCCACTTTTGTCCAAAGCCTACTTTGGCAAACTAGTCCCTGGTTTTTGGTCCAATTGGAACCAGACCAGTCTAGGACAATTCTCTGGACTCTCTAGATAAATAATTATCGAAAAAAAGTTGAACTTTTGCATTTGCCTGGCTGTAACAGGGTCATTTAGGAAAGTGGAGGGACAAAAAACACTCAAAAGCCTATACAACCTAAGGGAAAACACCAAACTTCACAAAAATCGATGGACATATGTGTCCTAACATGGTGAAGAAGCATGCCAAGTTTCGTGAAGATCGGACAATAGGTGGCGCTATAACTGGCAAAAACGTCTCTTCTTATTAGGGGTTCAAGCATGAAATGCTGAAACCCTATTGTTATTGTAAGGATTTTTATTATTATTATTATTTTCCCCTAAAACGCATCGTGCAGACCAAACCGTAAGAGCTGGAACCTTGAAAGTTGGCCAAATGATAGTGCTCAATTTGGGGAGAACCTATCAAAATATGGCCCAGATTGGCCAATAGGTGGTGCTATAATGACCACATTTACTAAATTGGTCATAACTCATACATAGTTTGTCCTAGAGGCTCAAATTTAGCATCACTGTGATCCCTGGCTCCAGACGAACAACATGGCTATCTCCAAATCCCGATTTGAGCAAAAAAAAAATTTATATGGCCACTTTTGTCCAAAGCCTACTTTGGCAAACTAGTCCCTGGTTTTTGGTCCAATTGGAACCAGACCAGTCTAGGACAATTCTCTGGACTCTCTAGATAAATAATTATCGAAAAAAAGTTGAACTTTTGCATTTGCCTGGCTGTAACAGGGTCATTTAGGAAAGTGGAGGGACAAAAAACACTCAAAAGCCTATACAACCTAAGGGAAAACACCAAACTTCACAAAAATCGATGGACATATGTGTCCTAACATGGTGAAGAAGCATGCCAAGTTTCGTGAAGATCGGACAATAGGTGGCGCTATAACTGGCAAAAACGTCTCTTCTTATTAGGGGTTCAAGCATGAAATGCTGAAACCCTATTGTTATTGTAAGGATTTTTATTAGGGGTTCAAGCACGAAGTGCTGAAACCCTATTGTAATTGTACTGATTTTTAGGGGTTCAAGCACGAAGTGCTGAAACCCTATTGTAATTGTACTGATTTTTATTATTATTAGGGGTTCAAGCACGAAGTGCTGAAACCCTATTGTAATCGTCCTGATTTTTAGGGGTTCAAGCACGAAGTGCTGAAACCCTATTGTAATTGTACTGATTTTTATTAGGGGTTCAAGCATGAAATGCTGAAACCCTATTGTAATTGTACTGATTTTTATTATTATTATTATTATTATTATTCCGCCCTAAAACGCATCGTGCAGACCAAACTGTAAGAGCTGGAACCTTGAAACTTGGCCAAATGATAGTGCTCAATTTGGGGAAAACCTATCAAAATATGGCCCAGATTGGCCAATAGGTGGTGCTATAATGACCACATTTACTGAATTGGCCATAACTCCTACATACTTTGTCATAGAGGCTCAATTTTAGCATCACTGTGATCCCTGGCTCCAGACGAACAACCTGGCTATCTCCAAATCCCGATTTGAGCAAAAAAAAAATTTATATGGCCACTTTTGTCCAAAGCTTACTTTGGCAAACTAGTCCCTGGTTTTTGGTCCAATCGGAACCAGACCAGTCTAGGACAATTCTCTGGACTGTCTAGATAAATAATTATCAAAAAAAAGTTGAACTTTTGCATTTGCCTGGCTGTAACAGGGTCATTTAGGAAAGGGGAGGGACAAAAAACACTCAAAAGCCTATACAACCTAAGGGAAAACACCAAACTTCACAAAAATCGATGAGCATATGTGTCCTAACATGGTGAAGAAGCATGCCAAGTTTCGTGAAGATCGGACAATAGGTGGCGCTATAACTGGCAAAAACGTTTCTTCTTATTAGGGGTTCAAGCATGAAATGCTGAAACCCTATTGTAATTGTACTGATTTTTATTATTAGGGGTTCAAGCACGAAGTGCTGAAACCCTATTGTAATTGTCCTGATTTTTATTATTATTTTTTTTCTGCCGTAAAACGCATCGTGCAGCCCAAACCGTAAGAGCTGGAACTTTGAAACTTTGCCATATGGTAGTACAAAAATCGAGGAGAGGTTATCAAATTATGACCTCGAATGGCCCATAGGTGGCGCTATAGCGACCAAAAGCGCGAAACTGCTCATAACTCCTAGACCGTATGTCGTAGACTCAAGTGTCTTATATCATTGGAAAGCTGGATGCCTGACGAACAAAACGTATATCTCCGATTTCATTTCCGCCATGATAGATTTTCCGCCATTTTGAATTTTGTCAAAAACCTACTTTTGCGAACTAGTCCCTGGTTTTTCGCCCGATCGGAACCAAACCAGTGCAGAAATGTTCTCTAGAAACTGAAGATCAATAATTATCGAAAAAAAGTCGAAATTTCGATTCACGGACGCTAAGGGGCGCCAAAACGTACGTTGTGGGAGGGGCCTATTTTACTAAAATGGCTATAACTCCAGAAGTAAATGAGGTATCTTCACCAAACTCGGTACACATATGTATGAGCTCAATATGAGGTAACAGTAAAAAAATCGCGGCGATTGGCCACATGGTGGCGCTATAATATGAAAAAAACATAAAACAGGCTTTAACCACCTGACCGTTAGTCCGATTGACTTGAAAATTGGTATGCAGTGTCTTGGTCCAAGGTGTCATGTATGTGTATGAGGACATTGGCGTATCTAAAAAAACATGGCCGCCATCGGCCAATGAAGTTTGAGCACCTATTAGACAAGGTTAACGGAGGCCGATCGGAACGAAACTCGGTGGGCATGTTCTACTCATGGCCCTAGAGGTCTGTAAGAATTTTAAAAGAAATCGGCCACTAGTTGGCGCTAACGAGTTTTATGGCTCTGTAATCACGTGGTGTTACACTTATTGTCACAAAATGCATACCATTTGATAGATCTCCTCTTGTTGAACAACTTTGCCTCAAGAACCATTGCTGTCAATCAAACCGTTCATTAAATATTCGTAATTATGTTAAAAACCTACTTTTGCGAACTAGTCCTAGGTTTTTCGCCCGATCGGAACCAAACCAGTCTAGGACAATTCTATGGACTCTCTAGGTCAATAATTATCAAAAAAAAGTTGAACTTTTGCATTTTTCGCATGGCTAACAGGGTAATTTAGAAAATGGGCGTGGTAAAATGCACTCAAAAGCCTATAAATCCTAAACGAAAACTCAGAACTTCACGAAAATTGATGAGCATATGTGTCATAACCTGCTTAAGAAGCATGGAAAATTTTATGGAGAGCGGACCATAGTTGGCGCTATAACTGTTAAAACGCTTTAAAACCATATATTTCCTATGGTAAATTGCCTGTATTTGCTGTAAATGGTGTCTTCTATCATATAATGTTCATATCATAATGTTCAAAACCAGTGCAGCACAATTCTCTGAACTCTCTAGATCAATAATTATCAGAAAAAAAGTTTAACTTCTTCAAAAGGTGATTTTATATGAATATAATGACATATTAAGCCAATAAGTGGTATTTTACTGCCCCCTGCTGTCATTTCATCATACTACTCCCTAATATTGTTATAAAATTCATATTTAGACTTTATAAAATCATTATTTTAACATTTACAATCACATTTTGTCAAAACTCATCTATTGAGTATTACTATTGACAATTGTGTTACACTGAGATATGGAAATGGACGAAAGTAAATGAATGAAATGAAACGAAAGTATAACGGCATTTAAGCCACGCCCCCAAATACAAATTCATTCATAACTCGAAAACGGAAAGTCGTTGCGCGCTCAAATTTTGATGGTGAGGACCTCTCGGGGCTCTTGATCGAAACGTGTCGTCGCGGGCCTCGGGAGCGCGCCCCCCCGCGCATCGCAAGCCCGCGGACCCCCGACTTTGAACGACCGCAACTCCCGACCCAAACCACCCCGAACCTTGTGTGAGAGCTCGTTGGAAAGGGCGCGTCCTTGGCTAGCTTCGATTCAAATGTGGTGTTATTTGCCCTGGGCATTCCAGAGATAATAGCCCGAACAGATATGCCTTATAACAGTCATAACTGCCAGCCCCAATCGCCCAAAAACACCTTGATGGTCTCATTCAACAGGGCTCCTCAAGCACTATCTATGCTCTGAGTTTCAGAATTTTTCGCCTTTTGGTTCCTGAGATATAAGTAAAAAAACAAATTCCCATTCATTCATTCAAACACTTCAACTGTAAAAAAAGCTATAATACCACTGTTGTCCACTAGAGGGAGCAGCAGGATTACGCATGATCTTTTAATTCGCTTTCAGTATTGGGAAATAAACAAATGCTTTAAGAAGCAATCTTTTTTATTACGATGTTTTTTGTTTTATTATGATATTTGTATATATTTTATTTTTTTATTATGATTATGAACGGTTTGATTGACATTAGTGATTCTTGAGGCAAAGTTGTTCAAGATGAGGAGATGAAGATATTTTCACAATATCACATCATAAAAACATTGAAAACATATTTGTCTTTGTGTGTGTGTGTGTGTGTGTGTGGATGGATGTGTTTGTGTTTGTGTGTGTGTCTGTGTGTGTAAGCATGCTTAATGGAAAGAACATGGAGAAACTGCTTTGTTTTACTGGTGGATAAAAAAGTCTTTCAAATGAAAGTGAGTCAATTAGTGGTCTTCTACTGCCCTCTGCAGGACATTCTACTTAATAAAATATTTTCATCTGTGCTTTTGCATTAGTTTTTGGACTATATAAAATTACTTGCATGAAAATCACCTATTATAACACAGTCATGTTTTGTCAAAGTTTATCACTTCATTTTTACTGAGCTCTCAGTTTGAACAATTCTGCCTCTCAGTGATTAATTTGAAATCTGAAAATGGTGTTATACAGAGGAGATTTGCAATTATCATTTTGTTACCTATCTTTTATTTTAAATATCTACATCTACAAAAAAATGTGTGTGCATGTGTGTGTTCAAGCATGGTTAGTGTATTAAGTATTATTGTTTAAGTATTATTGTTTTCATTTACATTTTAACCACCAGAAGAAGAACACTCATTGGTTCATTCTGCTCACTAAAATATTATTTTTCATTTTTTTTCCATTTGAAATATTGTTTAAACTTAATAAAATCATTCAAATTACATTTCAAATCATATTTTGTCTGTTTATAAATCCCACAGACTCACATTGGCTGCAATACTAATGTTTTTGTAAAACACAGACCTGATAGTCTAATCTGTGTGTATTGTGCATATATTATTGATATTATTACTATTGCAAATCATGTTATTGTAACTCATATCTTAATAGAATATTATTTGTAATTTTAATTCTTTATTTCTTAATTGTTTTTTTATGATTACTACAGATATTATCACCAAAGATATCAACTACACCTTCACTTTTAGTATTGACACGCTGCACACACAGCACAATCACACACTCACTAATGCATTCAAATAAATGTAATCTTAATGTGCTACTTTATTTGTACATGATTAGAATGAACAGAAATCTAAGAATATTTTTCTTCTTTTGTTAAAGCCATTTCAGACTCCAAGTAAGCATTATATTACTAATCATCTATTTTAAAGGTGCCATACAATTGAAAACTGTATTTATCTTGGCATAGTTGAATGATAAGAGTTCTGGACATGGAACTGACACACCGTGAGCCTCAAACACCATTGTTTCCTCCTTCATGTGTAAATCTCCTGTTTGCAAAAGACCGCTGAAAAATGAGTGAATCCCACCATAACACCGAATGTGACGTTGGAGTCAGGATCATTAATATTTATACCCCCCAAATTTGCATTTTCCAGTCCATGTTCTAGGCCAGGCAGTGTTAATGTGGACCTGCACAGCCGAATCATCAGAAGATCTGCAGGTATTGTGAAGAAGCAAGCAAGGACAATAGTGAAAATGGCAGATCATGGATATAAATGTTATGTCTGAGGCTGTGCTGCGGATTTGAGAACTTTTCATTCCCTTCCCACAAAAGAGAACTGTCAACAGGCATGGTTGATGTTTACAACAGGATACCTCACCATTTTAATTCAAAGCTGTTAGTTTGCTCTTAACGGAGGCCGATCAGAACGAAACTCGGTGGGCATGTTCGACTCGTGGCCCTAGAGGTCTGTAAGAATTTTGAAAAATCAGCCACTAGTTGACGCTAACAGGTTTTACGGCTATGTAATCACGTGATGCATATCATTTGATAGATCTCCTCATACTGGACAACTTTGCCTCAAGAACTACTGCTGTCAATCAATTTGTTCATTAAATACTTGCGATTATGTTAAAAAAACTACTTTTGCGAACTAGTCCTAGGTTTTTCGCCCGATCGGAAATATACCAGTGCAGTACAATTCTCTGGAAGCTCTAGATTATTAATTATATAAAAAACTTTAACTTTACCCATTGGGTAGCCATAACAGGATCATTTAGAAAATGTGTATGGCAAAAAACACTCAAAAGCCTGTAAATCCTAAACAAAAACTCAGACAACTCACTAAACTGCCTTATGTGCTTAAAGACCCTAAATGCTTGAACCCCGCTAAATGCTGCTTGCAGCTTTAATTATTATTATTATTATTATTCCGCCCTAAAACGCATCGTGCAGACCAAACTGTAAGAGCTGGAACCTTGAAACTTGGCCAAATGATAGTGCTCAATTTGGGGAAAACCTATCAAAATATGGCCCAGATTGGCCAATAGGTGGTGCTATAATGACCACATTTACTGAATTGGCCATAACTCCTACATACTTTGTCATAGAGGCTCAATTTTAGCATCACTGTGATCCCTGGCTCCAGACGAACAACATGGCTATCTCCAAATCCCGATTTGAGCAAAAAAAAAATTTATATGGCCACTTTTGTCCAAAGCCTACTTTGGCAAACTAGTCCCTGGTTTTTGGTCCAATTGGAACCAGACCAGTCTAGGACAATTCTCTGGACTCTCTAGATAAATAATTATCGAAAAAAAGTTGAACTTTTGCATTTGCCTGGCTGTAACAGGGTCATTTAGGAAAGTGGAGGGACAAAAAACACTCAAAAGCCTATACAACCTAAGGGAAAACACCAAACTTCACAAAAATCGATGGACATATGTGTCCTAACATGGTGAAGAAGCATGCCAAGTTTCGTGAAGATCGGACAATAGGTGGCGCTATAACTGGCAAAAACGTCTCTTCTTATTAGGGGTTCAAGCATGAAATGCTGAAACCCTATTGTTATTGTAAGGATTTTTATTATTATTATTATTTTCCCCTAAAACGCATCGTGCAGACCAAACCGTAAGAGCTGGAACCTTGAAAGTTGGCCAAATGATAGTGCTCAATTTGGGGAGAACCTATCAAAATATGGCCCAGATTGGCCAATAGGTGGTGCTATAATGACCACATTTACTAAATTGGTCATAACTCATACATAGTTTGTCCTAGAGGCTCAAATTTAGCATCACTGTGATCCCTGGCTCCAGACGAACAACATGGCTATCTCCAAATCCCGATTTGAGCAAAAAAAAAATTTATATGGCCACTTTTGTCCAAAGCCTACTTTGGCAAACTAGTCCCTGGTTTTTGGTCCAATTGGAACCAGACCAGTCTAGGACAATTCTCTGGACTCTCTAGATAAATAATTATCGAAAAAAAGTTGAACTTTTGCATTTGCCTGGCTGTAACAGGGTCATTTAGGAAAGTGGAGGGACAAAAAACACTCAAAAGCCTATACAACCTAAGGGAAAACACCAAACTTCACAAAAATCGATGGACATATGTGTCCTAACATGGTGAAGAAGCATGCCAAGTTTCGTGAAGATCGGACAATAGGTGGCGCTATAACTGGCAAAAACGTCTCTTCTTATTAGGGGTTCAAGCATGAAATGCTGAAACCCTATTGTTATTGTAAGGATTTTTATTATTAGGGGTTCAAGCACGAAGTGCTGAACACCTATTGTAATTGTAAGGATTTTTATTATTATTATTATTATTCTTCTGCCGTAAAACGCATCGTGCAGCCCAAACCGTAAGGGCTAGAGCATTGAAACTTTGCCAGATGGTAGTACAAAAATCGAGGAGAGGTTTAGAGATTATGACCCCGATTGGCCCATAGGTGGCGCTATAGCAACCAAAAGCGCGAAACAGCTCATAACTCCTAGACCGTTTGTCGTAGACTCAAGTGTCTTATATCATTGGAAAGCTGGACGCCTGACGAACAAAACGTATATCTCCGATTTCATTTCCGCCATGATAGATTTTCCGCCATTTTGAATTTTGTCAAAAATCTACTTTTGCGAACTAGTCTGTGGTTTTTTGCCCTATCGGAACCAAACCAGTGCAGAAATGTTCTCTGGAGTCTGAAGATCAATAATTGTCAAAAAAAAGTCGAAATTTTTATTCATGGTCGCTAGGGGGCATAAAATGAACATTGTGGGAGGAGCCTATTTTACTAAAATGGCTATAACTCAAAAAGTAAATGAGATAGCTTAACCAAACTTGATACACATGTGTATGGGTTCAGTCTGGGGTCACAGTAAAAAAATTGCGTCGATTGGCCTCATGGTGGCGCTATTAAACAATAAAAACGTATAGACACCTGACCGTTTTTCCGAATGACTTGAAATTTGGTATGCAGTGTCTTGGCCCAAGGGGCCATGTATGTCTAAAAGGATATTGGCGTATCTCGAAAAACATGGCCGCCATTGGCCAATGAGGTTTGAGCACCTATTAACGAAGTCCGATCGGAACGAAACTCAGTGGGCATGTTCGGCTCAAGCCCCTAGAGGTCTGTAAGAATTTTGAAAGAAATCGGCCACTAGTTGGCGCTAACGAGTTTTAAGGCTCTGTAATCACGTGGTGTTACACTTATTGTCACAAAATGCATATCATTTGATAGATCTGCTCATGCTGAACAACTTTGCCTCAAGAACCATTGCTGTCAATCAAACAGTTCATTAAATATTCATGAATATGTAAAAAACCTACTTTTGCGAACTAGTCCTAGGTTTTTCGCCCGATCGGAACCAGACCAGTCTAGGACAATTCTCTGGACTCTCTAGATCAATAATTATCAAAAAAAAGTGTGACTTTTGCATTTGGATGGCTGTAATAGGGTCATTTATAAAATGGGCGTGGCAAAATACATTAAAAAGCCTATAAATCCTAAATGAAAACTCAGAACTTCACAAAAATTTGTGAGCATATGTGACATAACATCATTAACAAGCATGCCAAATTTGATGGAGATCGGACCAAAGGTGGCGCTATAACTGTTAAAAAGCTTTAAAACCATATATTACCTATGGTAAATTGCCTGTATTGGCTGTAAATGGTCTTTTTCATCTATTTTGTCAGTGGTAACATGCTTGCTAAATAAAACTTTATAACATTTGATGCTTTTGTGCTTAAAAACCTTAAACACCTTAATAGCTTGAACCCCGATAAATGCTGCTTGCAGCTTTAATTAGGGGTTCAAGCACGAAGTGCTGAAACCCTATTGTAATTGTACTGATTTTTATTATTATTAGGGGTTCAAGCACGAAGTGCTGAAACCCTATTGTAATTGTACTGATTTTTATTATTATTATTATTATTATTCTTCCGCCGTAAAACGCATCGTGCAGCCCAAACCGTAAGTGCTAGAGACTTGAAACTTGGCCAGATGGTAGTACAAAAATCGAGGAGAGGTTATCAAATTATGACCCCAATTGGCCCATAGGTGGCGCTATAGCGACCAAAAGCGCGAAACTGTTCATAACTCCTAGACCGTAAGTCGTAGACTCAAGTGTCTTATATCATTCGAAAGCTGGACTCCTGAAGGTCAAAACGTATATCTCCGATTTCATTTCCGATATGCAAATTTTCCGCCATTTTGAATTATGTCAAAAACCTACTTTTGCGAACTAGTCCCTGGTTTTTTGTCCGATCGGAACCAAACCAGTGCAGAATTGTTCTCTGGAGTCTGAAGATCAATAATTATCGAAAAAAAGTCGATATTCCAATTCCTGGTCGCTAGGGGGTGATAAATTAAGGTTGTGGGAGGAGCCTATTTTACTAAAATGGCTATAACTCGAGAAGTAAATGAGATATCTTCACCAAACTTGGCACACGTGTTTAAGAGGTCAATCTGAGGTCACAGTAAAAAAATTGCGTCGATTGGCCACATGGTGGCGCTATAAAACAAAAAAACCGTATAGACACCTGACCGTTTTTCCGAATGACTTGAAATTTGGTTTGCAGTGTCTTGGCCCAAGGGGCCATGTATGTCTAAAAGGATATTGGCGTATCTAGAAAAACATGGCCGCCATTGGCCAATGAGGTTTGAGCACCGTTAACGAAGTCTGATCGGAGCGAAACTCGGTGGGCATGTTCGGCTCAAGCCCCTAGAGGTCTGTAAGAATTTTGAAAGAAATCGGCCACTAGTTGGCGCTAACGAGTTTTATGGCTCTGTAATCACGTGGTGTTACACTTATCATCACAAAATGCATATCATCTGATAGATCTGCTCATGCTAAACAACTTTGCCTCAAGAACCATTGCTGTCAATCAAACCGTTCATTAAATATTCATGAATATGTTAAAAACCTACTTTTGCGAACTAGTCCCTGGTTTTTCGCCCGATCGGAACCAGACCAGTCTAGGACAATTCTCTGGACTCTCTAGATAAATAATTATCGAAAAAAAGTTGAACTTTTGCATTTGGGTGGCTGTAATAGGGTAATTTATAAAAGGGGCGTGGCAAAATACACTAAAAAGCCTATAAATCATAAATGAAAACTCAGAACTTCACGAAAATTGGTGAGCATATGTGCCATAACATTCTAAACAAGCATGCAAAATTTCATGTAGATCGGACCATAGGTGGCGCTATAACTGTTAAAAAGCTTTGAAAACCATATATTTCCTATGGTAAATTGCCTGTATTGGCTGTAAATGGACTTTTCCATCTATTATTTCAGTGGTTAAAAGCTTTCTAAATAAATCTTAATGTCTTAAATGCTTATGTGCTTAAAGGCCTTAAATGCTTGAACCCCGATAAATGCTGCTTGCAGCTTTAATTAGGGGTTCAAGCACGAAGTGCTGAAACCCTATTGTAATTGTACTGATTTTTATTATTATTATTATTATTATTCTTCCGCCGTAAAACGCATCGTGCAGCCCAAACCGTAAGTGCTAGAGACTTGAAACTTGGCCAGATGGTAGTACAAAAATCGAGGAGAGGTTATCAAATTATGACACCAATTGGCCCATAGGTGGCGCTATAGCGACCAAAAGCGAGAAACTGCTCATAACTCCTAGACCGTAAGTCGTAGACTCAAGTGTCTTATATCATTCGAAAGCTGGACTCCTGAAGGTCAAAACGTATATCTCCGATTTCATTTCCGGTATGCAAATTTTCCGCCATTTTGAATTATGTCAAAAACCTAATTTTGCAAACTAGTCCCTGGTTTGTTGTCCGATCGGAACCAAACCAGTGCAGAATTGTTCTCTGGAGTCTGAAGATCAATAATTATCGAAAAAAAGTCGAAATTCCAATTTCTGATCGCTAGGGGGTGATAAATTAAGGTTGTGGGAGGAGCCTATTATACTAAAATGGCTATAACTCGAGAAGTAAATGAGATATCTTCACCAAACTTGGCACACGTGTTTAAGAGGTCAATCTGAGGTCACAGTAAAAAAAAATTCGTCGATTGGCCACATGGTGGCGCTATAAAACAAAAAAAACGTATAGACACCTGACCGTTTTTCCGAATAACTTGAAATTTGGTATGCAGTGTCTTGGCCCAAGGGGCCATGTATGTCTAAAAGGATATTGGCGTATCTCAAAAAACATGGCCGCCATTGGCCAATGAGAATTGAGCACCGTTAACGAAGTCCGATCGGAGCGAAACTCGGTGGGTAGGTTCGGCTCAAGCCCCTAGAGGTCTGTAAGAATTTTGAAAGAAATCGGCCACTAGTTGGCGCTAACGAGTTTTATGGCTCTGTAATCACGTGGTGTTACACTTATCATCACAAAATGCATATCATCTGATAGATCTGCTCATGCTGAACAACTTTGCCTCAAGAACTATTGCTGTCAATCAAACCGTTCATTAAATATTCATGAATATGTTAAAAACCTACTTTTGCGAACTAGTCCCTGGTTTTTCGCCCGATCGGAACCAGACCAGTCTAGGACAATTCTCTGGACTCTCTAGATCAATAATTATCGAAAAAAAGTTGAACTTTTGCATTTGGGTGGCTGTAATAGGGTAATTTATAAAAGGGGCGTGGCAAAATACACTAAAATGCCTATAAATCATAAATGAAAACTCAGAACTTCACAAAAATTGGTGAGCATATGTGACATAACATCATTAACAAGCATGCCAAATTTTATGGAGATCGGACCAAAGGTGGCGCTATAACTGTTAAAAAGCTTTAAAACCATATATTTCCCATGGTAAACAGCCTGTATTGGCTGTAAATGGTCTTTTCCGTCTATTATGTCAGTTGTTAAATGCTTGCTAAATAAAACTTAATGTCTTTTGATGCTTGTGTGCTTAAAGGCCTTAACTGCTTGAACCCCGATAAATGCTGCTTGCAGCTTTAATTATTATTATTATTATTATTCTTCTGCCGTAAAACGCATCGTGCAGCCCAAACCGTAAGGGCTAGAGCATTGACACTTTGCCAGATGGTAGTACAAAAATCGAGGAGAGGTTATCAAATTATGACCCCGATTGGCCCATAGGTGGCGCTATAGCAACCAAAAGCGCGAAACAGCCCATAACTCATAGACCGTAAGTCGTAGACTCAAGTGTCTTATATCATTGGAAAGCTGGACGCCTGACGAACAAAACGTATATCTCCGATTTCATTTCCGTCATGATAGATTTTCCGCCATTTTGAATTTTGTCAAAAACCTACTTTTGCGAACTAGTCCTAGGTTTTTTGTCCGATCGGAACCAAACCAGTGCAGAATTGTTCTCTGGAGTCTGACAATCAATAATTATCAAAAAAAAGTCGAAATTTTGATTCATGGTCGCTAGGGGGTGCAAAATGAACGTTGTGGGAGGAGCCTATTTTACTAAAATGGCTATAACTCAAGAATTAATTGAGTAAACTTCACCAAACTTGGTACACATGTGTACGAGGTCAATCTGAGGTCACAGTAAAAAAATTGCATCGATTGGCCACATGGTGGCGCTATAAACAAAAAAAAACGTATAAACACCTGACCGTTTTTCCGAATGACTTGAAATTTGGTATGCAGTGTCTTGGGCCAAGAGGCCATGTATGTCTAAAAGGATATTGGCATATCTCGAAAAACACGGCCGCCATTGGCCAATGAGGTTTGAGCACCTATTAAACAAGGTTAACGAAGTCCAATTGTTTTATGAGTTTTATGGCTTTGTAATCACGTGGTGTTGCACACATCCACACAATATGCATATCATTTGATAGATCTGCTCATGCTGAACAACTTTGCCTCAAGAACCATTGCTGTCAATCAAACCGTTCATTAATTATTCGCAAATATGTTAAAAACCTACTTTTGCGAACTAGTCCTAGGTTTTTCGCCCGATCGGAACCAGACCAGTCTAGGACAATTCTCTGGACTCTCTAGATCAATAATTATCAAAAAAAAGTTGAACTTTTGCATTTGGATGGCTGTAATAGGGTCATTTATAAAATGGGCGTGGCAAAATACATTAAAAAGCCTATAAATCCTAAATGAAAACTCAGAACTTCACAAAAATTGGTGAGCATATGTGACATAACATCATTAACAAGCATGCCAAATTTTATGGACATCGGACCAAAGGTGGCGCTATAACTGTTAAAAAGCTTTAAAACCATATATTACCTATGGTGAATTGCCTGCATTGGCTGTAAATGGTCTTTTTAATCTATGATCATATAATTTTCATATAATAATGTTCAAAACTAGTGCAGTACAATTCTCTGGACTCTCTAGATCAGTAATTATCAGAAAAAGTTGAACTACTTCATTTGGATGGCTATAATAGGGTCACTTCAAAATGTGGCCTTGACCAAGTGTCCCCGAAAGCTTATATCTATTAAGATGCTCAGATCTTCTTAAAAACAAGTCAGAACATGTGAAATATCACTCTGAACAAGCATGAAAAATTTCAGACAGATCGGACAAAATTTGACTCTATAACAGTTTAAAAAGGTGAAAATAATATGAATACAATGGCATATTAAGCCAATAAGTGGTATTTTACTGCCCCCTGCTGTTTAAAATAGTTATTTTGTCATATTGTTTCTATAATTCATATTTAGACTTTATAAAATCATTATTTTAACATTTACAATTACATTTAGTCAAAATCCATCTGTTAAAGTATTAGTGTGTGTGTGTGTGTGTGTGTGTGTGTGTGTGTGTGTGTGTGTGTGTGTGTGTGTGTGTGTGTGTGTGTGTGTGTGTGTGTGTGTAAGCATGCATTATGGAGTTAACATGGAAAGACTGGTTTGCTTTAGTGCAGAAAACTGGTGAAAATCATGAAGATCAAACTGAAACTGAGCCAATAATGGTCTTCTAGTGCCCTCTGCTGGCCATTCTTCTTATTAATGAAGTCTTTTGACATGTGCTTTTGAATTCATAATTAGACATTGTAAATCATAGTAAATAATACTAGAATGTGGTGTATCAAGGTAAATCATGCTAGAACATGGTAAATCATGGTAAACTATGCTAGAACAGGGTAAATCATGGTAAACCATGGTAAATCATGATAAACTTTGGTAAATAATGCTAGAATGTGGCATATCATGGTAAACCATGCTAGAACATGGTAAATCAAGGTAAACTAAGATGAATTCATGGTAAACTATGTTAGAACAGGGTAAATCATGGTAAACCATGGTAAATCATGATAAACTATGGTAAATCATGCTAGAATGTGGTATATCATGATAAATCATGCTAGAACATGGTAAATCAAGGTAAACTAAGATGAATTCATGGTAAACTATGCTAGAACATGGTCTTTTCCATCTATTATGTCAGTGGTTACATGCTTGCTAAATAAAACTTTATAACTTTTGATGCTTAAAAACCTTAAACACCTTAATAGCTTGAACCCCGATAAATGCTGCTTGCAGCTTTAATTATTATTATTTTCCCCTAAAACGCATCGTGCAGACCAAACCGTAAGAGCTGGAACCTTGAAAGTTGGCCAAATGATAGTGCTCAATTTGGGGAGAACCTATCAAAATATGGCCCAGATTGGCCAATAGGTGGTGCTATAATGACCACATTTACTAAATTGGTCATAACTCATACATAGTTTGTCCTAGAGGCTCAAATTTAGCATCACTGTGATCCCTGGCTCCAGACGAACAACATGGCTATCTCCAAATCCCGATTTGAGCAAAAAAAAAATTTATATGGCCACTTTTGTCCAAAGCCTACTTTGGCAAACTAGTCCCTGGTTTTTGGTCCAATTGGAACCAGACCAGTCTAGGACAATTCTCTGGACTCTCTAGATAAATAATTATCGAAAAAAAGTTGAACTTTTGCATTTGCCTGGCTGTAACAGGGTCATTTAGGAAAGTGGAGGGACAAAAAACACTCAAAAGCCTATACAACCTAAGGGAAAACACCAAACTTCACAAAAATCGATGGACATATGTGTCCTAACATGGTGAAGAAGCATGCCAAGTTTCGTGAAGATCGGACAATAGGTGGCGCTATAACTGGCAAAAACGTCTCTTCTTATTAGGGGTTCAAGCATGAAATGCTGAAACCCTATTGTTATTGTAAGGATTTTTATTATTATTATTATTTTCCCCTAAAACGCATCGTGCAGACCAAACCGTAAGAGCTGGAACCTTGAAAGTTGGCCAAATGATAGTGCTCAATTTGGGGAGAACCTATCAAAATATGGCCCAGATTGGCCAATAGGTGGTGCTATAATGACCACATTTACTAAATTGGTCATAACTCATACATAGTTTGTCCTAGAGGCTCAAATTTAGCATCACTGTGATCCCTGGCTCCAGACGAACAACATGGCTATCTCCAAATCCCGATTTGAGCAAAAAAAAAATTTATATGGCCACTTTTGTCCAAAGCCTACTTTGGCAAACTAGTCCCTGGTTTTTGGTCCAATTGGAACCAGACCAGTCTAGGACAATTCTCTGGACTCTCTAGATAAATAATTATCGAAAAAAAGTTGAACTTTTGCATTTGCCTGGCTGTAACAGGGTCATTTAGGAAAGTGGAGGGACAAAAAACACTCAAAAGCCTATACAACCTAAGGGAAAACACCAAACTTCACAAAAATCGATGGACATATGTGTCCTAACATGGTGAAGAAGCATGCCAAGTTTCGTGAAGATCGGACAATAGGTGGCGCTATAACTGGCAAAAACGTCTCTTCTTATTAGGGGTTCAAGCATGAAATGCTGAAACCCTATTGTTATTGTAAGGATTTTTATTAGGGGTTCAAGCACGAAGTGCTGAAACCCTATTGTAATTGTACTGATTTTTAGGGGTTCAAGCACGAAGTGCTGAAACCCTATTGTAATTGTACTGATTTTTATTATTATTAGGGGTTCAAGCACGAAGTGCTGAAACCCTATTGTAATCGTCCTGATTTTTAGGGGTTCAAGCACGAAGTGCTGAAACCCTATTGTAATTGTACTGATTTTTATTAGGGGTTCAAGCATGAAATGCTGAAACCCTATTGTAATTGTACTGATTTTTATTATTATTATTATTATTATTATTCCGCCCTAAAACGCATCGTGCAGACCAAACTGTAAGAGCTGGAACCTTGAAACTTGGCCAAATGATAGTGCTCAATTTGGGGAAAACCTATCAAAATATGGCCCAGATTGGCCAATAGGTGGTGCTATAATGACCACATTTACTGAATTGGCCATAACTCCTACATACTTTGTCATAGAGGCTCAATTTTAGCATCACTGTGATCCCTGGCTCCAGACGAACAACCTGGCTATCTCCAAATCCCGATTTGAGCAAAAAAAAAATTTATATGGCCACTTTTGTCCAAAGCTTACTTTGGCAAACTAGTCCCTGGTTTTTGGTCCAATCGGAACCAGACCAGTCTAGGACAATTCTCTGGACTGTCTAGATAAATAATTATCAAAAAAAAGTTGAACTTTTGCATTTGCCTGGCTGTAACAGGGTCATTTAGGAAAGGGGAGGGACAAAAAACACTCAAAAGCCTATACAACCTAAGGGAAAACACCAAACTTCACAAAAATCGATGAGCATATGTGTCCTAACATGGTGAAGAAGCATGCCAAGTTTCGTGAAGATCGGACAATAGGTGGCGCTATAACTGGCAAAAACGTTTCTTCTTATTAGGGGTTCAAGCATGAAATGCTGAAACCCTATTGTAATTGTACTGATTTTTATTATTAGGGGTTCAAGCACGAAGTGCTGAAACCCTATTGTAATTGTCCTGATTTTTATTATTATTTTTTTTCTGCCGTAAAACGCATCGTGCAGCCCAAACCGTAAGAGCTGGAACTTTGAAACTTTGCCATATGGTAGTACAAAAATCGAGGAGAGGTTATCAAATTATGACCTCGAATGGCCCATAGGTGGCGCTATAGCGACCAAAAGCGCGAAACTGCTCATAACTCCTAGACCGTATGTCGTAGACTCAAGTGTCTTATATCATTGGAAAGCTGGATGCCTGACGAACAAAACGTATATCTCCGATTTCATTTCCGCCATGATAGATTTTCCGCCATTTTGAATTTTGTCAAAAACCTACTTTTGCGAACTAGTCCCTGGTTTTTCGCCCGATCGGAACCAAACCAGTGCAGAAATGTTCTCTAGAAACTGAAGATCAATAATTATCGAAAAAAAGTCGAAATTTCGATTCACGGACGCTAAGGGGCGCCAAAACGTACGTTGTGGGAGGGGCCTATTTTACTAAAATGGCTATAACTCCAGAAGTAAATGAGGTATCTTCACCAAACTCGGTACACATATGTATGAGCTCAATATGAGGTAACAGTAAAAAAATCGCGGCGATTGGCCACATGGTGGCGCTATAATATGAAAAAAACATAAAACAGGCTTTAACCACCTGACCGTTAGTCCGATTGACTTGAAAATTGGTATGCAGTGTCTTGGTCCAAGGTGTCATGTATGTGTATGAGGACATTGGCGTATCTAAAAAAACATGGCCGCCATCGGCCAATGAAGTTTGAGCACCTATTAGACAAGGTTAACGGAGGCCGATCGGAACGAAACTCGGTGGGCATGTTCTACTCATGGCCCTAGAGGTCTGTAAGAATTTTAAAAGAAATCGGCCACTAGTTGGCGCTAACGAGTTTTATGGCTCTGTAATCACGTGGTGTTACACTTATTGTCACAAAATGCATACCATTTGATAGATCTCCTCTTGTTGAACAACTTTGCCTCAAGAACCATTGCTGTCAATCAAACCGTTCATTAAATATTCGTAATTATGTTAAAAACCTACTTTTGCGAACTAGTCCTAGGTTTTTCGCCCGATCGGAACCAAACCAGTCTAGGACAATTCTATGGACTCTCTAGGTCAATAATTATCAAAAAAAAGTTGAACTTTTGCATTTTTCGCATGGCTAACAGGGTAATTTAGAAAATGGGCGTGGTAAAATGCACTCAAAAGCCTATAAATCCTAAACGAAAACTCAGAACTTCACGAAAATTGATGAGCATATGTGTCATAACCTGCTTAAGAAGCATGGAAAATTTTATGGAGAGCGGACCATAGTTGGCGCTATAACTGTTAAAACGCTTTAAAACCATATATTTCCTATGGTAAATTGCCTGTATTTGCTGTAAATGGTGTCTTCTATCATATAATGTTCATATCATAATGTTCAAAACCAGTGCAGCACAATTCTCTGAACTCTCTAGATCAATAATTATCAGAAAAAAAGTTTAACTTCTTCAAAAGGTGATTTTATATGAATATAATGACATATTAAGCCAATAAGTGGTATTTTACTGCCCCCTGCTGTCATTTCATCATACTACTCCCTAATATTGTTATAAAATTCATATTTAGACTTTATAAAATCATTATTTTAACATTTACAATCACATTTTGTCAAAACTCATCTATTGAGTATTACTATTGACAATTGTGTTACACTGAGATATGGAAATGGACGAAAGTAAATGAATGAAATGAAACGAAAGTATAACGGCATTTAAGCCACGCCCCCAAATACAAATTCATTCATAACTCGAAAACGGAAAGTCGTTGCGCGCTCAAATTTTGATGGTGAGGACCTCTCGGGGCTCTTGATCGAAACGTGTCGTCGCGGGCCTCGGGAGCGCGCCCCCCCGCGCATCGCAAGCCCGCGGACCCCCGACTTTGAACGACCGCAACTCCCGACCCAAACCACCCCGAACCTTGTGTGAGAGCTCGTTGGAAAGGGCGCGTCCTTGGCTAGCTTCGATTCAAATGTGGTGTTATTTGCCCTGGGCATTCCAGAGATAATAGCCCGAACAGATATGCCTTATAACAGTCATAACTGCCAGCCCCAATCGCCCAAAAACACCTTGATGGTCTCATTCAACAGGGCTCCTCAAGCACTATCTATGCTCTGAGTTTCAGAATTTTTCGCCTTTTGGTTCCTGAGATATAAGTAAAAAAACAAATTCCCATTCATTCATTCAAACACTTCAACTGTAAAAAAAGCTATAATACCACTGTTGTCCACTAGAGGGAGCAGCAGGATTACGCATGATCTTTTAATTCGCTTTCAGTATTGGGAAATAAACAAATGCTTTAAGAAGCAATCTTTTTTATTACGATGTTTTTTGTTTTATTATGATATTTGTATATATTTTATTTTTTTATTATGATTATGAACGGTTTGATTGACATTAGTGATTCTTGAGGCAAAGTTGTTCAAGATGAGGAGATGAAGATATTTTCACAATATCACATCATAAAAACATTGAAAACATATTTGTCTTTGTGTGTGTGTGTGTGTGTGTGTGGATGGATGTGTTTGTGTTTGTGTGTGTGTCTGTGTGTGTAAGCATGCTTAATGGAAAGAACATGGAGAAACTGCTTTGTTTTACTGGTGGATAAAAAAGTCTTTCAAATGAAAGTGAGTCAATTAGTGGTCTTCTACTGCCCTCTGCAGGACATTCTACTTAATAAAATATTTTCATCTGTGCTTTTGCATTAGTTTTTGGACTATATAAAATTACTTGCATGAAAATCACCTATTATAACACAGTCATGTTTTGTCAAAGTTTATCACTTCATTTTTACTGAGCTCTCAGTTTGAACAATTCTGCCTCTCAGTGATTAATTTGAAATCTGAAAATGGTGTTATACAGAGGAGATTTGCAATTATCATTTTGTTACCTATCTTTTATTTTAAATATCTACATCTACAAAAAAATGTGTGTGCATGTGTGTGTTCAAGCATGGTTAGTGTATTAAGTATTATTGTTTAAGTATTATTGTTTTCATTTACATTTTAACCACCAGAAGAAGAACACTCATTGGTTCATTCTGCTCACTAAAATATTATTTTTCATTTTTTTTCCATTTGAAATATTGTTTAAACTTAATAAAATCATTCAAATTACATTTCAAATCATATTTTGTCTGTTTATAAATCCCACAGACTCACATTGGCTGCAATACTAATGTTTTTGTAAAACACAGACCTGATAGTCTAATCTGTGTGTATTGTGCATATATTATTGATATTATTACTATTGCAAATCATGTTATTGTAACTCATATCTTAATAGAATATTATTTGTAATTTTAATTCTTTATTTCTTAATTGTTTTTTTATGATTACTACAGATATTATCACCAAAGATATCAACTACACCTTCACTTTTAGTATTGACACGCTGCACACACAGCACAATCACACACTCACTAATGCATTCAAATAAATGTAATCTTAATGTGCTACTTTATTTGTACATGATTAGAATGAACAGAAATCTAAGAATATTTTTCTTCTTTTGTTAAAGCCATTTCAGACTCCAAGTAAGCATTATATTACTAATCATCTATTTTAAAGGTGCCATACAATTGAAAACTGTATTTATCTTGGCATAGTTGAATGATAAGAGTTCTGGACATGGAACTGACACACCGTGAGCCTCAAACACCATTGTTTCCTCCTTCATGTGTAAATCTCCTGTTTGCAAAAGACCGCTGAAAAATGAGTGAATCCCACCATAACACCGAATGTGACGTTGGAGTCAGGATCATTAATATTTATACCCCCCAAATTTGCATTTTCCAGTCCATGTTCTAGGCCAGGCAGTGTTAATGTGGACCTGCACAGCCGAATCATCAGAAGATCTGCAGGTATTGTGAAGAAGCAAGCAAGGACAATAGTGAAAATGGCAGATCATGGATATAAATGTTATGTCTGAGGCTGTGCTGCGGATTTGAGAACTTTTCATTCCCTTCCCACAAAAGAGAACTGTCAACAGGCATGGTTGATGTTTACAACAGGATACCTCACCATTTTAATTCAAAGCTGTTAGTTTGCTCTTAACGGAGGCCGATCAGAACGAAACTCGGTGGGCATGTTCGACTCGTGGCCCTAGAGGTCTGTAAGAATTTTGAAAAATCAGCCACTAGTTGACGCTAACAGGTTTTACGGCTATGTAATCACGTGATGCATATCATTTGATAGATCTCCTCATACTGGACAACTTTGCCTCAAGAACTACTGCTGTCAATCAATTTGTTCATTAAATACTTGCGATTATGTTAAAAAAACTACTTTTGCGAACTAGTCCTAGGTTTTTCGCCCGATCGGAAATATACCAGTGCAGTACAATTCTCTGGAAGCTCTAGATTATTAATTATATAAAAAACTTTAACTTTACCCATTGGGTAGCCATAACAGGATCATTTAGAAAATGTGTATGGCAAAAAACACTCAAAAGCCTGTAAATCCTAAACAAAAACTCAGACAACTCACTAAACTGCCTTATGTGCTTAAAGACCCTAAATGCTTGAACCCCGCTAAATGCTGCTTGCAGCTTTAATTATTATTATTATTATTATTCCGCCCTAAAACGCATCGTGCAGACCAAACTGTAAGAGCTGGAACCTTGAAACTTGGCCAAATGATAGTGCTCAATTTGGGGAAAACCTATCAAAATATGGCCCAGATTGGCCAATAGGTGGTGCTATAATGACCACATTTACTGAATTGGCCATAACTCCTACATACTTTGTCATAGAGGCTCAATTTTAGCATCACTGTGATCCCTGGCTCCAGACGAACAACCTGGCTATCTCCAAATCCCGATTTGAGCAAAAAAAAAATTTATATGGCCACTTTTGTCCAAAGCTTACTTTGGCAAACTAGTCCCTGGTTTTTGGTCCAATCGGAACCAGACCAGTCTAGGACAATTCTCTGGACTGTCTAGATAAATAATTATCAAAAAAAAGTTGAACTTTTGCATTTGCCTGGCTGTAACAGGGTCATTTAGGAAAGGGGAGGGACAAAAAACACTCAAAAGCCTATACAACCTAAGGGAAAACACCAAACTTCACAAAAATCGATGAGCATATGTGTCCTAACATGGTGAAGAAGCATGCCAAGTTTCGTGAAGATCGGACAATAGGTGGCGCTATAACTGGCAAAAACGTTTCTTCTTATTAGGGGTTCAAGCATGAAATGCTGAAACCCTATTGTAATTGTACTGATTTTTATTAGGGGTTCAAGCACGAAGTGCTGAAACCCTATTGTAATTGTCCTGATTTTTATTATTATTATTTTTCCGCCATAAAACGCATCGTGCAGCCCAAACCGTAAGACCTAGAGACTTGAAACTTTGCCAGATGGTAGTACTATTGCTCGCTACTCAGATACACGGACTCAGCCCAATCGGCCCATAGGTGGCGCTATAGCAATCAATAGCGCGAAACTGCTCAGAACTCCCAGACCGTAAGGCGTAGCTTCAAGTGTCTTATATCATTGAAATCCAGAGCTCCTGAAGAAAAAAACGTATATCTCCGATTTCATTTCCGCCATGATAGATTTTTCGCCATTTTGAATTTTGTCAAAAACCTACTTTTGCGAACTAGTCCCTGGTTTTTTGCCCGATCGGAACCAAACCAGTGCAGAATTGTTCTCTGGAGTCTGACGATCAATAATTATCGAAAAAAAGTTGAATTTTCGATTCGTGGTCGCTAGGGGGTGCAAAATTAACATTGTGGGAGGAGCCTATTTTACTAAAATGGCTATAACTCAAGAAGTAATTCAGTAAACTTCACCAAACTTGGTACACATGTGTAAGAGGTCAATCTGAGGTCACAGTAAAAAAACATCGTCCATTGGCCACATGGTGGCGCTATAAAACTAAAAAAACGCATAGACACCTGACCGTTTTTCCGAATGACTTGAAATTTGGTATGCAGTGTCTTGGCCCAAGGGGCCATGAATGTCTAAAAGAATATTGGCGTATCTCGAAAAACATGGCCGCCATTGGCCAATGAGGTTTGAGCACCGTTAACGAAGTCCGATTGGAGCGAAACTCGGTGGGCATGTTCGGCTCAAGCCCCTAGAGGTCTGTAAGAATTTTGAAAGGAATCGGCCACTAGTTGGCGCTAACGAGTTTTATGGCTCTGTAATCACGTGGTGTTACACTTATCATCACAAAATGCATATCATCTGATAGATCTGCTCATGCTGAACAACTTTGCCTCAAGAACCATCGCTGTCAATCAAACCGTTCATTAAATATTCATGAATATGTTAAAAACCTACTTTTGCGAACTAGTCCTAGGTTTTTCGCCCGATCGGAACCAGACCAGTCTAGGACAATTCTCTGGACTCTCTAGATCAATAATTATCAAAAAAAAGTTGAACTTTTGCATTTTTCGCATGGGTATAATTGGGTCATAAAGAAAATGGGCGTGGCAAAATGCACTCAAAAGCCTATAAATCCTAAACGAAAACTCAGAACTTCACGAAAATTGGTGAGCATATGTGCCATAACATTCTAAACAAGCATGCAAAATTTCATGTAGATCGGACCATAGGTGGCGCTATAACTGGCCAAAAGGTTTGAAAACCACATATTTCCTATGGTAAATTGCCTATATTGGCTGTAAATGGATTTTTCCATCTATTATTTCAGTGGTTAAAAGCTTGTTAAATAAAACGTAATGTCTTAAATGCTTATGTGCTTAAAGGCCTTAAATGCTTGAACCCCGATAAATGCTGCTTGCAGCTTTAATTATTATTATTATTATTATTATTCCGCCCTAAAACGCATCGTGCAGACCAAACTGTAAGAGCTGGAACCTTGAAACTTGGCCAAATGATAGTGCTCAATTTGGGGAAAACCTATCAAAATATGGCCCAGATTGGCCAATAGGTGGTGCTATAATGACCACATTTACTGAATTGGCCATAACTCCTACATACTTTGTCATAGAGGCTCAATTTTAGCATCACTGTGATCCCTGGCTCCAGACGAACAACCTGGCTATCTCCAAATCCCGATTTGAGCAAAAAAAAAATTTATATGGCCACTTTTGTCCAAAGCTTACTTTGGCAAACTAGTCCCTGGTTTTTGGTCCAATCGGAACCAGACCAGTCTAGGACAATTCTCTGGACTGTCTAGATAAATAATTATCGAAAAAAAGTTGAACTTTTGCATTTGCCTGGCTGTAACAGGGTCATTTAGGAAAGGGGAGGGACAAAAAACACTCAAAAGCCTATACAACCTAAGGGAAAACACCAAACTTCACAAAAATCGATGAGCATATGTGTCCTAACATGGTGAAGAAGCATGCCAAGTTTCGTGAAGATCGGACAATAGGTGGCGCTATAACTGGCAAAAACGTTTCTTCTTATTAGGGGTTCAAGCATGAAATGCTGAAACCCTATTGTAATTGTACTGATTTTTATTATTATTATTATTATTATTATTCCGCCCTAAAACGCATCGTGCAGACCAAACTGTAAGAGCTGGAACCTTGAAACTTGGCCAAATGATAGTGCTCAATTTGGGGAAAACCTATCAAAATATGGCCCAGATTGGCCAATAGGTGGTGCTATAATGACCACATTTACTGAATTGGCCATAACTCCTACATACTTTGTCATAGAGGCTCAATTTTAGCATCACTGTGATCCCTGGCTCCAGACGAACAACCTGGCTATCTCCAAATCCCGATTTGAGCAAAAAAAAAATGTATATGGCCACTTTTGTCCAAAGCTTACTTTGGCAAACTAGTCCCTGGTTTTTGGTCCAATCGGAACCAGACCAGTCTAGGACAATTCTCTGGACTGTCTAGATAAATAATTATCGAAAAAAAGTTGAACTTTTGCATTTGCCTGGCTGTAACAGGGTCATTTAGGAAAGGGGAGGGACAAAAAACACTCAAAAGCCTATACAACCTAAGGGAAAACACCAAACTTCACAAAAATCGATGAGCATATGTGTCCTAACATGGTGAAGAAGCATGCCAAGTTTCGTGAAGATCGGACAATAGGTGGCGCTATAACTGGCAAAAACGTTTCTTCTTATTAGGGGTTCAAGCATGAAATGCTGAAACCCTATTGTAATTGTACTGATTTTTATTATTAGGGGTTCAAGCACGAAGTGCTGAAACCCTATTGTAATTGTACTGATTTTTATTATTATTATTATTATTATTATTATTATTATTATTATTATTCTTCCGCCGTAAAACGCATCGTGCAGCCCAAACCGTAAGTGCTAGAGACTTGAAACTTGGCCAGATGGTAGTACAAAAATCGAGGAGAGGTTATCAAATTATGACGCTGATTGGCCCATAGGTGGCGCTATAGCAACCAAAAGCGCGAAACTGGTCATAACTCCTAGACGATAAGTCATAGACTCAAGTGTCTTATATCATTGGAAAGCTGGACGCCTGACGAACAAAACGTATATCTCCGATTTTATTTCCGTCATGATAGATTTTCCGCCATTTTGAATTTTGTCAAAAACCTACTTTTGCAAACTAGTCCCTGGTTTTTCGTCCGATCGGAACCAAACCAGAGCAGAATTGTTCTCTGAAGTCTGAAGATCAATAATTATCGAAAAAAAGTCGAAATTCCGATTCCTGGTCGCTAGGGGGTGATAAATTAAGGTTGTGGGAGGAGCCTATTTTACTAAAATGGCTATAACTCGAGAAGTAAATGAGATATCTTCACCAAACTTGGCACACATGTTTAAGAGGTCAATCTGAGGTCACAGTAAAAAAAATTGCGTCGATTGGCCACATGGTGGCGCTATAAACAAAAAAAAAACATATAGACACCTGACCGTTTTTCCAAATGACTTGAAATTTGGTATGCAGTGTCTTGGCCCAAGGGGCCACCTATGTCTAAAAGGATATTGGCGTATCTCGAAAAACATGGCCGCCATTGGCCAATGAGGTTTGACCACCGTTAACGAAGTCCGATCGGAGCGAAACTCGGTGGGCATGTTCGGCTCAAGCCCCTAGAGGTCTGTGAGAATTTTGAAAGAAATCGGCCACTAGTTGGCGCTAACGAGTTTTATGGCTCTGTAATCACGTGGTGTTACACTGATCATCACAAAATGCATATCATCTTATAGATCTGCTCATGCTGAACAACTTTGCCTCAAGAACCATTGCTGTCAATCAAACACTTAATTAAATATTCATGAATATGTTAAAAACCTACTTTTGCGAACTAGTCCCTGGTTTTTCGCCCGATCGGAACCAGACCAGTCTAGGACAATTCTCTGGACTCTCTAGAACAATAATTATTGAAAAAAAGTTTAACTTTTGCATTTGGGTGGCTGTAATAGGGTAATTTATAAAAGGGGCGTGGCAAAATACACTAAAATGCCTATAAATCATAAATGAAAACTCAGAACTTCACAAAAATTGGTGAGCATATGTGACATAACATCATTAACAAGCATGCCAAATTTAATGGAGATCGGACCAAAGGTGGCGCTATAACTGTTAAAAAGCTTTAAAACCATATATTTCCCATGGTAAACTGCCTGTATTGGCTGTAAATGGTCTTTTCCGTCTATTATGTCAGTTGTTAAATGCTTGCTAAATAAAACTTAATGTCTTTTGATGCTTGTGTGCTTAAAGGCCTTAAAGGCGTTAACTGCTTGAACCCCGATAAATGCTGCTTGCAGCTTTAATTATTATTATTATTATTATTCCGCCCTAAAACGCATCGTGCAGACCAAACTGTAAGAGCTGGAACCTTGAAACTTGGCCAAATGATAGTGCTCAATTTGGGGAAAACCTATCAAAATATGGCCCAGATTGGCCAATAGGTGGTGCTATAATGACCACATTTACTGAATTGGCCATAACTCCTACATACTTTGTCATAGAGGCTCAATTTTAGCATCACTGTGATCCCTGGCTCCAGACGAACAACCTGGCTATCTCCAAATCCCGATTTGAGCAAAAAAAAAATGTATATGGCCACTTTTGTCCAAAGCTTACTTTGGCAAACTAGTCCCTGGTTTTTGGTCCAATCGGAACCAGACCAGTCTAGGACAATTCTCTGGACTGTCTAGATAAATAATTATCGAAAAAAAGTTGAACTTTTGCATTTGCCTGGCTGTAACAGGGTCATTTAGGAAAGGGGAGGGACAAAAAACACTCAAAAGCCTATACAACCTAAGGGAAAACACCAAACTTCACAAAAATCGATGAGCATATGTGTCCTAACATGGTGAAGAAGCATGCCAAGTTTCGTGAAGATCGGACAATAGGTGGCGCTATAACTGGCAAAAACGTTTCTTCTTATTAGGGGTTCAAGCATGAAATGCTGAAACCCTATTGTAATTGTACTGATTTTTATTATTATTATTATTATTATTATTCCGCCCTAAAACGCATCGTGCAGACCAAACTGTAAGAGCTGGAACCTTGAAACTTGGCCAAATGATAGTGCTCAATTTGGGGAAAACCTATCAAAATATGGCCCAGATTGGCCAATAGGTGGTGCTATAATGACCACATTTACTGAATTGGCCATAACTCCTACATACTTTGTCATAGAGGCTCAATTTTAGCATCACTGTGATCCCTGGCTCCAGACGAACAACCTGGCTATCTCCAAATCCCGATTTGAGCAAAAAAAAAATTTATATGGCCACTTTTGTCCAAAGCTTACTTTGGCAAACTAGTCCCTGGTTTTTGGTCCAATCGGAACCAGACCAGTCTAGGACAATTCTCTGGACTGTCTAGATAAATAATTATCAAAAAAAAGTTGAACTTTTGCATTTGCCTGGCTGTAACAGGGTCATTTAGGAAAGGGGAGGGACAAAAAACACTCAAAAGCCTATACAACCTAAGGGAAAACACCAAACTTCACAAAAATCGATGAGCATATGTGTCCTAACATGGTGAAGAAGCATGCCAAGTTTCGTGAAGATCGGACAATAGGTGGCGCTATAACTGGCAAAAACGTCTCTTCTTATTAGGGGTTCAAGCATGAAATGCTGAAACCCTATTGTAATTGTACTGATTTTTATTATTATTATTATTATTATTATTCCGCCCTAAAACGCATCGTGCAGACCAAACTGTAAGAGCTGGAACCTTGAAACTTGGCCAAATGATAGTGCTCAATTTGGGGAAAACCTATCAAAATATGGCCCAGATTGGCCAATAGGTGGTGCTATAATGACCACATTTACTGAATTGGCCATAACTCCTACATACTTTGTCATAGAGGCTCAAATTTAGCATCACTGTGATCCCTGGCTCCAGACGAACAACCTGGCTATCTCCAAATCCCGATTTGAGCAAAAAAAAAATTTATATGGCCACTTTTGTCCAAAGCCTACTTTGGCAAACTAGTCCCTGGTTTTTGGTCCAATCGGAACCAGACCAGTCTAGGACAATTCTCTGGACTCTCTAGATAAATAATTATCGAAAAAAAGTTGAACTTTTGCATTTGCCTGGCTGTAACAGGGTCATTTAGGAAAGGGGAGGGACAAAAAACACTCAAAAGCCTATACAACCTAAGGGAAAACACCAAACTTCACAAAAATCGATGAGCATATGTGTCCTAACATGGTGAAGAAGCATGCCAAGTTTCGTGAAGATCGGACAATAGGTGGCGCTATAACTGGCAAAAACGTCTCTTCTTATTAGGGGTTCAAGCATGAAATGCTGAAACCCTATTGTAATTGTACTGATTTTTATTATTATTATTATTATTATTATTCCGCCCTAAAACGCATCGTGCAGACCAAACTGTAAGAGCTGGAACCTTGAAACTTGGCCAAATGATAGTGCTCAATTTGGGGAAAACCTATCAAAATATGGCCCAGATTGGCCAATAGGTGGTGCTATAATGACCACATTTACTGAATTGGCCATAACTCCTACATACTTTGTCATAGAGGCTCAAATTTAGCATCACTGTGATCCCTGGCTCCAGACGAACAACCTGGCTATCTCCAAATCCCGATTTGAGCAAAAAAAAAATTTATATGGCCACTTTTGTCCAAAGCCTACTTTGGCAAACTAGTCCCTGGTTTTTGGTCCAATCGGAACCAGACCAGTCTAGGACAATTCTCTGGACTGTCTAGATAAATAATTATCGAAAAAAAGTTGAACTTTTGCATTTGCCTGGCTGTAACAGGGTCATTTAGGAAAGGGGAGGGACAAAAAACACTCAAAAGCCTATACAACCTAAGGGAAAACACCAAACTTCACAAAAATCGATGAGCATATGTGTCCAATCGGAACCAGACCAGTCTAGGACAATTCTCTGGACTGTCTAGATAAATAATTATCGAAAAAAAGTTGAACTTTTGCATTTGCCTGGCTGTAACAGGGTCATTTAGGAAAGGGGAGGGACAAAAAACACTCAAAAGCCTATACAACCTAAGGGAAAACACCAAACTTCACAAAAATCGATGAGCATATGTGTCCTAACATGGTGAAGAAGCATGCCAAGTTTCGTGAAGATCGGACAATAGGTGGCGCTATAACTGGCAAAAACGTTTCTTCTTATTAGGGGTTCAAGCATGAAATGCTGAAACCCTATTGTAATTGTACTGATTTTTATTATTATTATTATTATTATTATTCCGCCCTAAAACGCATCGTGCAGACCAAACTGTAAGAGCTGGAACCTTGAAACTTGGCCAAATGATAGTGCTCAATTTGGGGAAAACCTATCAAAATATGGCCCAGATTGGCCAATAGGTGGTGCTATAATGACCACATTTACTGAATTGGCCATAACTCCTACATACTTTGTCATAGAGGCTCAATTTTAGCATCACTGTGATCCCTGGCTCCAGACGAACAACCTGGCTATCTCCAAATCCCGATTTGAGCAAAAAAAAAATTTATATGGCCACTTTTGTCCAAAGCTTACTTTGGCAAACTAGTCCCTGGTTTTTGGTCCAATCGGAACCAGACCAGTCTAGGACAATTCTCTGGACTGTCTAGATAAATAATTATCAAAAAAAAGTTGAACTTTTGCATTTGCCTGGCTGTAACAGGGTCATTTAGGAAAGGGGAGGGACAAAAAACACTCAAAAGCCTATACAACCTAAGGGAAAACACCAAACTTCACAAAAATCGATGAGCATATGTGTCCTAACATGGTGAAGAAGCATGCCAAGTTTCGTGAAGATCGGACAATAGGTGGCGCTATAACTGGCAAAAACGTCTCTTCTTATTAGGGGTTCAAGCATGAAATGCTGAAACCCTATTGTAATTGTACTGATTTTTATTATTATTATTATTATTATTATTCCGCCCTAAAACGCATCGTGCAGACCAAACTGTAAGAGCTGGAACCTTGAAACTTGGCCAAATGATAGTGCTCAATTTGGGGAAAACCTATCAAAATATGGCCCAGATTGGCCAATAGGTGGTGCTATAATGACCACATTTACTGAATTGGCCATAACTCCTACATACTTTGTCATAGAGGCTCAAATTTAGCATCACTGTGATCCCTGGCTCCAGACGAACAACCTGGCTATCTCCAAATCCCGATTTGAGCAAAAAAAAAATGTATATGGCCACTTTTGTCCAAAGCTTACTTTGGCAAACTAGTCCCTGGTTTTTGGTCCAATCGGAACCAGACCAGTCTAGGACAATTCTCTGGACTGTCTAGATAAATAATTATCGAAAAAAAGTTGAACTTTTGCATTTGCCTGGCTGTAACAGGGTCATTTAGGAAAGGGGAGGGACAAAAAACACTCAAAAGCCTATACAACCTAAGGGAAAACACCAAACTTCACAAAAATCGATGAGCATATGTGTCCTAACATGGTGAAGAAGCATGCCAAGTTTCGTGAAGATCGGACAATAGGTGGCGCTATAACTGGCAAAAACGTTTCTTCTTATTAGGGGTTCAAGCATGAAATGCTGAAACCCTATTGTAATTGTACTGATTTTTATTATTATTATTATTATTATTATTCCGCCCTAAAACGCATCGTGCAGACCAAACTGTAAGAGCTGGAACCTTGAAACTTGGCCAAATGATAGTGCTCAATTTGGGGAAAACCTATCAAAATATGGCCCAGATTGGCCAATAGGTGGTGCTATAATGACCACATTTACTGAATTGGCCATAACTCCTACATACTTTGTCATAGAGGCTCAATTTTAGCATCACTGTGATCCCTGGCTCCAGACGAACAACCTGGCTATCTCCAAATCCCGATTTGAGCAAAAAAAAAATTTATATGGCCACTTTTGTCCAAAGCTTACTTTGGCAAACTAGTCCCTGGTTTTTGGTCCAATCGGAACCAGACCAGTCTAGGACAATTCTCTGGACTGTCTAGATAAATAATTATCAAAAAAAAGTTGAACTTTTGCATTTGCCTGGCTGTAACAGGGTCATTTAGGAAAGGGGAGGGACAAAAAACACTCAAAAGCCTATACAACCTAAGGGAAAACACCAAACTTCACAAAAATCGATGAGCATATGTGTCCTAACATGGTGAAGAAGCATGCCAAGTTTCGTGAAGATCGGACAATAGGTGGCGCTATAACTGGCAAAAACGTCTCTTCTTATTAGGGGTTCAAGCATGAAATGCTGAAACCCTATTGTAATTGTACTGATTTTTATTATTATTATTATTATTATTATTCCGCCCTAAAACGCATCGTGCAGACCAAACTGTAAGAGCTGGAACCTTGAAACTTGGCCAAATGATAGTGCTCAATTTGGGGAAAACCTATCAAAATATGGCCCAGATTGGCCAATAGGTGGTGCTATAATGACCACATTTACTGAATTGGCCATAACTCCTACATACTTTGTCATAGAGGCTCAAATTTAGCATCACTGTGATCCCTGGCTCCAGACGAACAACCTGGCTATCTCCAAATCCCGATTTGAGCAAAAAAAAAATTTATATGGCCACTTTTGTCCAAAGCCTACTTTGGCAAACTAGTCCCTGGTTTTTGGTCCAATCGGAACCAGACCAGTCTAGGACAATTCTCTGGACTCTCTAGATAAATAATTATCGAAAAAAAGTTGAACTTTTGCATTTGCCTGGCTGTAACAGGGTCATTTAGGAAAGGGGAGGGACAAAAAACACTCAAAAGCCTATACAACCTAAGGGAAAACACCAAACTTCACAAAAATCGATGAGCATATGTGTCCTAACATGGTGAAGAAGCATGCCAAGTTTCGTGAAGATCGGACAATAGGTGGCGCTATAACTGGCAAAAACGTCTCTTCTTATTAGGGGTTCAAGCATGAAATGCTGAAACCCTATTGTAATTGTACTGATTTTTATTATTATTATTATTATTATTATTCCGCCCTAAAACGCATCGTGCAGACCAAACTGTAAGAGCTGGAACCTTGAAACTTGGCCAAATGATAGTGCTCAATTTGGGGAAAACCTATCAAAATATGGCCCAGATTGGCCAATAGGTGGTGCTATAATGACCACATTTACTGAATTGGCCATAACTCCTACATACTTTGTCATAGAGGCTCAAATTTAGCATCACTGTGATCCCTGGCTCCAGACGAACAACCTGGCTATCTCCAAATCCCGATTTGAGCAAAAAAAAAATTTATATGGCCACTTTTGTCCAAAGCCTACTTTGGCAAACTAGTCCCTGGTTTTTGGTCCAATCGGAACCAGACCAGTCTAGGACAATTCTCTGGACTCTCTAGATAAATAATTATCGAAAAAAAGTTGAACTTTTGCATTTGCCTGGCTGTAACAGGGTCATTTAGGAAAGGGGAGGGACAAAAAACACTCAAAAGCCTATACAACCTAAGGGAAAACACCAAACTTCACAAAAATCGATGAGCATATGTGTCCTAACATGGTGAAGAAGCATGCCAAGTTTCGTGAAGATCGGACAATAGGTGGCGCTATAACTGGCAAAAACGTCTCTTCTTATTAGGGGTTCAAGCATGAAATGCTGAAACCCTATTGTAATTGTACTGATTTTTATTATTATTATTATTATTATTATTCCGCCCTAAAACGCATCGTGCAGACCAAACTGTAAGAGCTGGAACCTTGAAACTTGGCCAAATGATAGTGCTCAATTTGGGGAAAACCTATCAAAATATGGCCCAGATTGGCCAATAGGTGGTGCTATAATGACCACATTTACTGAATTGGCCATAACTCCTACATACTTTGTCATAGAGGCTCAAATTTAGCATCACTGTGATCCCTGGCTCCAGACGAACAACCTGGCTATCTCCAAATCCCGATTTGAGCAAAAAAAAAATTTATATGGCCACTTTTGTCCAAAGCCTACTTTGGCAAACTAGTCCCTGGTTTTTGGTCCAATCGGAACCAGACCAGTCTAGGACAATTCTCTGGACTCTCTAGATAAATAATTATCGAAAAAAAGTTGAACTTTTGCATTTGCCTGGCTGTAACAGGGTCATTTAGGAAAGGGGAGGGACAAAAAACACTCAAAAGCCTATACAACCTAAGGGAAAACACCAAACTTCACAAAAATCGATGAGCATATGTGTCCTAACATGGTGAAGAAGCATGCCAAGTTTCGTGAAGATCGGACAATAGGTGGCGCTATAACTGGCAAAAACGTCTCTTCTTATTAGGGGTTCAAGCATGAAATGCTGAAACCCTATTGTAATTGTACTGATTTTTATTATTATTATTATTATTATTATTCCGCCCTAAAACGCATCGTGCAGACCAAACTGTAAGAGCTGGAACCTTGAAACTTGGCCAAATGATAGTGCTCAATTTGGGGAAAACCTATCAAAATATGGCCCAGATTGGCCAATAGGTGGTGCTATAATGACCACATTTACTGAATTGGCCATAACTCCTACATACTTTGTCATAGAGGCTCAAATTTAGCATCACTGTGATCCCTGGCTCCAGACGAACAACCTGGCTATCTCCAAATCCCGATTTGAGCAAAAAAAAAATTTATATGGCCACTTTTGTCCAAAGCCTACTTTGGCAAACTAGTCCCTGGTTTTTGGTCCAATCGGAACCAGACCAGTCTAGGACAATTCTCTGGACTCTCTAGATAAATAATTATCGAAAAAAAGTTGAACTTTTGCATTTGCCTGGCTGTAACAGGGTCATTTAGGAAAGGGGAGGGACAAAAAACACTCAAAAGCCTATACAACCTAAGGGAAAACACCAAACTTCACAAAAATCGATGAGCATATGTGTCCAATCGGAACCAGACCAGTCTAGGACAATTCTCTGGACTGTCTAGATAAATAATTATCGAAAAAAAGTTGAACTTTTGCATTTGCCTGGCTGTAACAGGGTCATTTAGGAAAGGGGAGGGACAAAAAACACTCAAAAGCCTATACAACCTAAGGGAAAACACCAAACTTCACAAAAATCGATGAGCATATGTGTCCTAACATGGTGAAGAAGCATGCCAAGTTTCGTGAAGATCGGACAATAGGTGGCGCTATAACTGGCAAAAACGTTTCTTCTTATTAGGGGTTCAAGCATGAAATGCTGAAACCCTATTGTAATTGTACTGATTTTTATTATTATTATTATTATTATTATTCCGCCCTAAAACGCATCGTGCAGACCAAACTGTAAGAGCTGGAACCTTGAAACTTGGCCAAATGATAGTGCTCAATTTGGGGAAAACCTATCAAAATATGGCCCAGATTGGCCAATAGGTGGTGCTATAATGACCACATTTACTGAATTGGCCATAACTCCTACATACTTTGTCATAGAGGCTCAATTTTAGCATCACTGTGATCCCTGGCTCCAGACGAACAACCTGGCTATCTCCAAATCCCGATTTGAGCAAAAAAAAAATTTATATGGCCACTTTTGTCCAAAGCCTACTTTGGCAAACTAGTCCCTGGTTTTTGGTCCAATCGGAACCAGACCAGTCTAGGACAATTCTCTGGACTCTCTAGATAAATAATTATCGAAAAAAAGTTGAACTTTTGCATTTGCCTGGCTGTAACAGGGTCATTTAGGAAAGGGGAGGGACAAAAAACACTCAAAAGCCTATACAACCTAAGGGAAAACACCAAACTTCACAAAAATCGATGAGCATATGTGTCCTAACATGGTGAAGAAGCATGCCAAGTTTCGTGAAGATCGGACAATAGGTGGCGCTATAACTGGCAAAAACGTCTCTTCTTATTAGGGGTTCAAGCATGAAATGCTGAAACCCTATTGTAATTGTACTGATTTTTATTATTATTATTATTATTATTATTCCGCCCTAAAACGCATCGTGCAGACCAAACTGTAAGAGCTGGAACCTTGAAACTTGGCCAAATGATAGTGCTCAATTTGGGGAAAACCTATCAAAATATGGCCCAGATTGGCCAATAGGTGGTGCTATAATGACCACATTTACTGAATTGGCCATAACTCCTACATACTTTGTCATAGAGGCTCAAATTTAGCATCACTGTGATCCCTGGCTCCAGACGAACAACCTGGCTATCTCCAAATCCCGATTTGAGCAAAAAAAAAATTTATATGGCCACTTTTGTCCAAAGCCTACTTTGGCAAACTAGTCCCTGGTTTTTGGTCCAATCGGAACCAGACCAGTCTAGGACAATTCTCTGGACTCTCTAGATAAATAATTATCGAAAAAAAGTTGAACTTTTGCATTTGCCTGGCTGTAACAGGGTCATTTAGGAAAGGGGAGGGACAAAAAACACTCAAAAGCCTATACAACCTAAGGGAAAACACCAAACTTCACAAAAATCGATGAGCATATGTGTCCAATCGGAACCAGACCAGTCTAGGACAATTCTCTGGACTGTCTAGATAAATAATTATCGAAAAAAAGTTGAACTTTTGCATTTGCCTGGCTGTAACAGGGTCATTTAGGAAAGGGGAGGGACAAAAAACACTCAAAAGCCTATACAACCTAAGGGAAAACACCAAACTTCACAAAAATCGATGAGCATATGTGTCCTAACATGGTGAAGAAGCATGCCAAGTTTCGTGAAGATCGGACAATAGGTGGCGCTATAACTGGCAAAAACGTTTCTTCTTATTAGGGGTTCAAGCATGAAATGCTGAAACCCTATTGTAATTGTACTGATTTTTATTATTATTATTATTATTATTATTCCGCCCTAAAACGCATCGTGCAGACCAAACTGTAAGAGCTGGAACCTTGAAACTTGGCCAAATGATAGTGCTCAATTTGGGGAAAACCTATCAAAATATGGCCCAGATTGGCCAATAGGTGGTGCTATAATGACCACATTTACTGAATTGGCCATAACTCCTACATACTTTGTCATAGAGGCTCAATTTTAGCATCACTGTGATCCCTGGCTCCAGACGAACAACCTGGCTATCTCCAAATCCCGATTTGAGCAAAAAAAAAATTTATATGGCCACTTTTGTCCAAAGCTTACTTTGGCAAACTAGTCCCTGGTTTTTGGTCCAATCGGAACCAGACCAGTCTAGGACAATTCTCTGGACTGTCTAGATAAATAATTATCAAAAAAAAGTTGAACTTTTGCATTTGCCTGGCTGTAACAGGGTCATTTAGGAAAGGGGAGGGACAAAAAACACTCAAAAGCCTATACAACCTAAGGGAAAACACCAAACTTCACAAAAATCGATGAGCATATGTGTCCTAACATGGTGAAGAAGCATGCCAAGTTTCGTGAAGATCGGACAATAGGTGGCGCTATAACTGGCAAAAACGTCTCTTCTTATTAGGGGTTCAAGCATGAAATGCTGAAACCCTATTGTAATTGTACTGATTTTTATTAGGGGTTCAAGCACGAAGTGCTGAAACCCTATTGTTATTGTACTGATTTTTATTATTATTATTATTATTATTATTATTATTATTATTATTATTCTTCCGCCGTAAAACGCATCGTGCAGCCCAAACCGTAAGTGCTAGAGACTTGAAACTTGGCCAGATGGTAGTACAAAAATCGAGGAGAGGTTATCAAATTATGACCCCGATTGGCCCATAGGTGGCGCTATAGCGACCAAAAGCGCGAAACTGCTCATAACTCCTAGACCGTAAGTCGTAGACTCAAGTGTCTTATATCATTCGAAAGCTGGACTCCTGGAGGTCAAAACGTATATCTCCGATTTCATTTCCGGTATGCAAATTTTTCCGCCATTTTGAATTTTGTCAAAAACCTACTTTTGCAAACTAGTCCCTGGTTTTTTGTCCGATCGGAACCAAACCAGTGCAGAATTGTTCTCTGGAGTCTGAAGATCAATAATTATCGAAAAAAAGTCGAAATTCCGATTCCTGGTCGCTAAGGGGTGATAAATTAAGGTTGTGGGAGGAGCCTATTTTACTAAAATGGCTATAACTCGAGAAGTAAATGAGATATCTTCACCAAACTTGGCACACGTGTTTACGAGGTCAATCTGAGGTCACAGTAAAAAAATTGCGTCGATTGGCCACATGGTGGCGCTATAAACAAAAAAAAAACATATAGACACCTGACCGTTTTTCCGAATGACTTGAAATTTGGTATGCAGTGTCTTGGCCCAAGGGGCCATGTATGTCTAAAAGGAAATTGCCGTATCTCGAAAAAAATGGCCGCCATTGGCCAATGAAATTTGAGCACCGTTAACGAAGTCCGATCGGAACGAAACTCGATGGGCATGTTCGACTCATGGCCCTAGAGGTCTGTTAGAATTTTGAAAGAAATCGGCCACTAGTTGGCGCTAACGAGTTTTATGGCTCTGTAATCACGTGGTGTTAAACTTATCATCACAAAATGCATATCATCTGATAGATCTGCTCATGCTGAACAACTTTTCCTCAAGAACCATTGCTGTCAATCAAACCGTTCATTAAATATTCATGAATATGTTAAAAACCTACTTTTGCGAACTAGTCCCTGGTTTTTCGCCCGATCGGAACCAGACCAGTCTAGGACAATTCTCTGGACTCTCTAGATCAATAATTATTGAAAAAAAGTTGAACTTTTGCATTTGGGTGGCTGTAATAGGGTAATTTATAAAAAGGGGCGTGGCAAAATACACTAAAATGCCTATAAATCATAAATGAAAACTCAGAACTTCACAAAAATTGGTGAGCATATGTGACATAACATCATTAACAAGCATGCCAAATTTTATAGAGATCGGACCAAAGGTGGCGCTATAACTGTTAAAAAGCTTTAAAACCATATATTTCCCATGGTAAACTGCCTGTATTGGCTGTAAATGGTCTTTTCCGTCTATTATGTCAGTTGTTAAATGCTTGCTAAATAAAACTTGATGTCTTTTGATGCTTGTGTGCTTAAAGGCCTTAAAGGCCTTAACTGCTTGAACCCCGATAAATGCTGCTTGCAGCTTTAATTAGGGGTTCAAGCACGAAGTGCTGAAACCCTATTGTAATTGTCCTGATTTTTATTATTATTATTTTTCCGCCATAAAACGCATCGTGCAGCCCAAACCGTAAGACCTAGAGACTTGAAACTTTGCCAGATGGTAGTACTATTGCTCGCTACTCAGATACACGGACTCAGCCCAATCGGCCCATAGGTGGCGCTATAGCAATCAAAAGCGCGAAACTGCTCAGAACTCCCAGACCGTAAGGCGTAGCTTCAAGTGTCTTATATCATTGAAATCCAGAGCTCCTGAAGAAAAAAACGTATATCTCCGATTTCATTTCCGCCATGATAGATTTTTCGCCATTTTGAATTTTGTCAAAAACCTATTTTTGCGAACTAGTCCCTGGTTTTTCGCCCGATCGGAACCAAACCAGTGCAGAATTGTTCTCTGGAGTCTGAAGATCAATAATTATCGAAAAAAAGTTGAAATTTCGATTCATGGTCGCTAAGGAGTGCAAAATTAACGTTGTGGGAGGAGCCTATTTTACTAAAATGGCTATAACTCAAGAAGTAATTAAGTAAACTTCACCAAACTTGGTACACATGTGTAAGAGGTCAATCTGAGGTCACAGTAAAAAAAAGTGCGTCGATTGGCCACAGGGTGGCGCTATAAAAAATAAAAACGTATAGACAACTGACCGTTTTTCCGAATTACTTGAAATTTGGTAAGCAGTGTCTTGGCCCAAGGGGCCATGTATGTCTAAAAGGATATTGGTGTATCTAGAAAAACATGGCCGCCATTGGCCAATGAGGTTTGAGCACCGTTAACGAAGTCCGATCGGAGCGAAACTCGATGGGCATGTTCGGCTCAAGCCCCTAGAGGTCTGTAAGAATTTTGAAAGAAATCGGCCACTAGTTGGCGCTAACGAGTTTTATGGCTCTGTAATCACGTGGTATTACACTTATCATCACAAAATGCATATCATCTGATAGATCTGCTCAGGCTGAACAACTTTGCCTCAAGAACCATTGCTGTCAATCAAACAGTTCATTAAATATTCATGAATATGTTAAAAACATACTTTTGCGAACTAGTCCCTGGTTTTTCGCCCGATCGGAACCAGACCAGTCTAGGACAATTCTCTGGACTCTCTAGATCAATAATTATCGAAAAAAAATTGAACTTTTTTAATTTGGGTGGCTGTAATAGGGTAATTTATAAAAGGGGCATGGCAAAATGCACTCAAAAGCCTATAAATCCTAAACGAAAACTCAGAACTTCACGAAAATGGGTGAGCATATGTGCCATAACATCCTAAACAAGCATGCAAAATTTCATGTAGATCGGACCATAGGTGGCGCTATAACTGGCAAAAAGGTTTGAAAACCACATATTTCCTATGGTAAATTGCCTGTATTGGCTGTAAATGGATTTTTCCATCTATTATTTCAGTGGTTAAAAGCTTGCTAAATAAAACTTAATGTCTTAAATGCTTATGTGCTTAAAGGCCTTAAATGCTTGAACCCCGATAAATGCTGCTTGCAGCTTTAATTATTATTATTATTATTATTATTCCGCCCTAAAACGCATCGTGCAGACCAAACTGTAAGAGCTGGAACCTTGAAACTTGGCCAAATGATAGTGCTCAATTTGGGGAAAACCTATCAAAATATGGCCCAGATTGGCCAATAGGTGGTGCTATAATGACCACATTTACTGAATTGGCCATAACTCCTACATACTTTGTCATAGAGGCTCAAATTTAGCATCACTGTGATCCCTGGCTCCAGACGAACAACCTGGCTATCTCCAAATCCCGATTTGAGCAAAAAAAAAATTTATATGGCCACTTTTGTCCAAAGCCTACTTTGGCAAACTAGTCCCTGGTTTTTGGTCCAATCGGAACCAGACCAGTCTAGGACAATTCTCTGGACTCTCTAGATAAATAATTATCGAAAAAAAGTTGAACTTTTGCATTTGCCTGGCTGTAACAGGGTCATTTAGGAAAGGGGAGGGACAAAAAACACTCAAAAGCCTATACAACCTAAGGGAAAACACCAAACTTCACAAAAATCGATGAGCATATGTGTCCTAACATGGTGAAGAAGCATGCCAAGTTTCGTGAAGATCGGACAATAGGTGGCGCTATAACTGGCAAAAACGTCTCTTCTTATTAGGGGTTCAAGCATGAAATGCTGAAACCCTATTGTAATTGTACTGATTTTTATTATTATTATTATTATTATTATTCCGCCCTAAAACGCATCGTGCAGACCAAACTGTAAGAGCTGGAACCTTGAAACTTGGCCAAATGATAGTGCTCAATTTGGGGAAAACCTATCAAAATATGGCCCAGATTGGCCAATAGGTGGTGCTATAATGACCACATTTACTGAATTGGCCATAACTCCTACATACTTTGTCATAGAGGCTCAAATTTAGCATCACTGTGATCCCTGGCTCCAGACGAACAACCTGGCTATCTCCAAATCCCGATTTGAGCAAAAAAAAAATTTATATGGCCACTTTTGTCCAAAGCCTACTTTGGCAAACTAGTCCCTGGTTTTTGGTCCAATCGGAACCAGACCAGTCTAGGACAATTCTCTGGACTCTCTAGATAAATAATTATCGAAAAAAAGTTGAACTTTTGCATTTGCCTGGCTGTAACAGGGTCATTTAGGAAAGGGGAGGGACAAAAAACACTCAAAAGCCTATACAACCTAAGGGAAAACACCAAACTTCACAAAAATCGATGAGCATATGTGTCCTAACATGGTGAAGAAGCATGCCAAGTTTCGTGAAGATCGGACAATAGGTGGCGCTATAACTGGCAAAAACGTCTCTTCTTATTAGGGGTTCAAGCATGAAATGCTGAAACCCTATTGTAATTGTACTGATTTTTATTATTATTATTATTATTATTATTCCGCCCTAAAACGCATCGTGCAGACCAAACTGTAAGAGCTGGAACCTTGAAACTTGGCCAAATGATAGTGCTCAATTTGGGGAAAACCTATCAAAATATGGCCCAGATTGGCCAATAGGTGGTGCTATAATGACCACATTTACTGAATTGGCCATAACTCCTACATACTTTGTCATAGAGGCTCAAATTTAGCATCACTGTGATCCCTGGCTCCAGACGAACAACCTGGCTATCTCCAAATCCCGATTTGAGCAAAAAAAAAATTTATATGGCCACTTTTGTCCAAAGCCTACTTTGGCAAACTAGTCCCTGGTTTTTGGTCCAATCGGAACCAGACCAGTCTAGGACAATTCTCTGGACTGTCTAGATAAATAATTATCGAAAAAAAGTTGAACTTTTGCATTTGCCTGGCTGTAACAGGGTCATTTAGGAAAGGGGAGGGACAAAAAACACTCAAAAGCCTATACAACCTAAGGGAAAACACCAAACTTCACAAAAATCGATGAGCATATGTGTCCAATCGGAACCAGACCAGTCTAGGACAATTCTCTGGACTCTCTAGATAAATAATTATCGAAAAAAAGTTGAACTTTTGCATTTGCCTGGCTGTAACAGGGTCATTTAGGAAAGGGGAGGGACAAAAAACACTCAAAAGCCTATACAACCTAAGGGAAAACACCAAACTTCACAAAAATCGATGAGCATATGTGTCCTAACATGGTGAAGAAGCATGCCAAGTTTCGTGAAGATCGGACAATAGGTGGCGCTATAACTGGCAAAAACGTCTCTTCTTATTAGGGGTTCAAGCATGAAATGCTGAAACCCTATTGTAATTGTACTGATTTTTATTAGGGGTTCAAGCATGAAATGCTGAAACCCTATTGTAATTGTACTGATTTTTATTATTATTATTATTATTATTATTCCGCCCTAAAACGCATCGTGCAGACCAAACTGTAAGAGCTGGAACCTTGAAACTTGGCCAAATGATAGTGCTCAATTTGGGGAAAACCTATCAAAATATGGCCCAGATTGGCCAATAGGTGGTGCTATAATGACCACATTTACTGAATTGGCCATAACTCCTACATACTTTGTCATAGAGGCTCAAATTTAGCATCACTGTGATCCCTGGCTCCAGACGAACAACCTGGCTATCTCCAAATCCCGATTTGAGCAAAAAAAAAATTTATATGGCCACTTTTGTCCAAAGCCTACTTTGGCAAACTAGTCCCTGGTTTTTGGTCCAATCGGAACCAGACCAGTCTAGGACAATTCTCTGGACTCTCTAGATAAATAATTATCGAAAAAAAGTTGAACTTTTGCATTTGCCTGGCTGTAACAGGGTCATTTAGGAAAGGGGAGGGACAAAAAACACTCAAAAGCCTATACAACCTAAGGGAAAACACCAAACTTCACAAAAATCGATGAGCATATGTGTCCTAACATGGTGAAGAAGCATGCCAAGTTTCGTGAAGATCGGACAATAGGTGGCGCTATAACTGGCAAAAACGTCTCTTCTTATTAGGGGTTCAAGCATGAAATGCTGAAACCCTATTGTAATTGTACTGATTTTTATTATTATTATTATTATTATTATTCCGCCCTAAAACGCATCGTGCAGACCAAACTGTAAGAGCTGGAACCTTGAAACTTGGCCAAATGATAGTGCTCAATTTGGGGAAAACCTATCAAAATATGGCCCAGATTGGCCAATAGGTGGTGCTATAATGACCACATTTACTGAATTGGCCATAACTCCTACATACTTTGTCATAGAGGCTCAAATTTAGCATCACTGTGATCCCTGGCTCCAGACGAACAACCTGGCTATCTCCAAATCCCGATTTGAGCAAAAAAAAAATTTATATGGCCACTTTTGTCCAAAGCCTACTTTGGCAAACTAGTCCCTGGTTTTTGGTCCAATCGGAACCAGACCAGTCTAGGACAATTCTCTGGACTGTCTAGATAAATAATTATCGAAAAAAAGTTGAACTTTTGCATTTGCCTGGCTGTAACAGGGTCATTTAGGAAAGGGGAGGGACAAAAAACACTCAAAAGCCTATACAACCTAAGGGAAAACACCAAACTTCACAAAAATCGATGAGCATATGTGTCCAATCGGAACCAGACCAGTCTAGGACAATTCTCTGGACTCTCTAGATAAATAATTATCGAAAAAAAGTTGAACTTTTGCATTTGCCTGGCTGTAACAGGGTCATTTAGGAAAGGGGAGGGACAAAAAACACTCAAAAGCCTATACAACCTAAGGGAAAACACCAAACTTCACAAAAATCGATGAGCATATGTGTCCTAACATGGTGAAGAAGCATGCCAAGTTTCGTGAAGATCGGACAATAGGTGGCGCTATAACTGGCAAAAACGTCTCTTCTTATTAGGGGTTCAAGCATGAAATGCTGAAACCCTATTGTAATTGTACTGATTTTTATTAGGGGTTCAAGCATGAAATGCTGAAACCCTATTGTAATTGTACTGATTTTTATTATTATTATTATTATTATTATTCCGCCCTAAAACGCATCGTGCAGACCAAACTGTAAGAGCTGGAACCTTGAAACTTGGCCAAATGATAGTGCTCAATTTGGGGAAAACCTATCAAAATATGGCCCAGATTGGCCAATAGGTGGTGCTATAATGACCACATTTACTGAATTGGCCATAACTCCTACATACTTTGTCATAGAGGCTCAAATTTAGCATCACTGTGATCCCTGGCTCCAGACGAACAACCTGGCTATCTCCAAATCCCGATTTGAGCAAAAAAAAAATTTATATGGCCACTTTTGTCCAAAGCCTACTTTGGCAAACTAGTCCCTGGTTTTTGGTCCAATCGGAACCAGACCAGTCTAGGACAATTCTCTGGACTGTCTAGATAAATAATTATCGAAAAAAAGTTGAACTTTTGCATTTGCCTGGCTGTAACAGGGTCATTTAGGAAAGGGGAGGGACAAAAAACACTCAAAAGCCTATACAACCTAAGGGAAAACACCAAACTTCACAAAAATCGATGAGCATATGTGTCCTAACATGGTGAAGAAGCATGCCAAGTTTCGTGAAGATCGGACAATAGGTGGCGCTATAACTGGCAAAAACGTCTCTTCTTATTAGGGGTTCAAGCATGAAATGCTGAAACCCTATTGTAATTGTACTGATTTTTATTATTATTATTATTATTATTATTCCGCCCTAAAACGCATCGTGCAGACCAAACTGTAAGAGCTGGAACCTTGAAACTTGGCCAAATGATAGTGCTCAATTTGGGGAAAACCTATCAAAATATGGCCCAGATTGGCCAATAGGTGGTGCTATAATGACCACATTTACTGAATTGGCCATAACTCCTACATACTTTGTCATAGAGGCTCAAATTTAGCATCACTGTGATCCCTGGCTCCAGACGAACAACCTGGCTATCTCCAAATCCCGATTTGAGCAAAAAAAAAATTTATATGGCCACTTTTGTCCAAAGCCTACTTTGGCAAACTAGTCCCTGGTTTTTGGTCCAATCGGAACCAGACCAGTCTAGGACAATTCTCTGGACTGTCTAGATAAATAATTATCGAAAAAAAGTTGAACTTTTGCATTTGCCTGGCTGTAACAGGGTCATTTAGGAAAGGGGAGGGACAAAAAACACTCAAAAGCCTATACAACCTAAGGGAAAACACCAAACTTCACAAAAATCGATGAGCATATGTGTCCTAACATGGTGAAGAAGCATGCCAAGTTTCGTGAAGATCGGACAATAGGTGGCGCTATAACTGGCAAAAACGTCTCTTCTTATTAGGGGTTCAAGCATGAAATGCTGAAACCCTATTGTAATTGTACTGATTTTTATTATTATTATTATTATTATTATTCCGCCCTAAAACGCATCGTGCAGACCAAACTGTAAGAGCTGGAACCTTGAAACTTGGCCAAATGATAGTGCTCAATTTGGGGAAAACCTATCAAAATATGGCCCAGATTGGCCAATAGGTGGTGCTATAATGACCACATTTACTGAATTGGCCATAACTCCTACATACTTTGTCATAGAGGCTCAAATTTAGCATCACTGTGATCCCTGGCTCCAGACGAACAACCTGGCTATCTCCAAATCCCGATTTGAGCAAAAAAAAAATTTATATGGCCACTTTTGTCCAAAGCCTACTTTGGCAAACTAGTCCCTGGTTTTTGGTCCAATCGGAACCAGACCAGTCTAGGACAATTCTCTGGACTGTCTAGATAAATAATTATCGAAAAAAAGTTGAACTTTTGCATTTGCCTGGCTGTAACAGGGTCATTTAGGAAAGGGGAGGGACAAAAAACACTCAAAAGCCTATACAACCTAAGGGAAAACACCAAACTTCACAAAAATCGATGAGCATATGTGTCCAATCGGAACCAGACCAGTCTAGGACAATTCTCTGGACTCTCTAGATAAATAATTATCGAAAAAAAGTTGAACTTTTGCATTTGCCTGGCTGTAACAGGGTCATTTAGGAAAGGGGAGGGACAAAAAACACTCAAAAGCCTATACAACCTAAGGGAAAACACCAAACTTCACAAAAATCGATGAGCATATGTGTCCTAACATGGTGAAGAAGCATGCCAAGTTTCGTGAAGATCGGACAATAGGTGGCGCTATAACTGGCAAAAACGTCTCTTCTTATTAGGGGTTCAAGCATGAAATGCTGAAACCCTATTGTAATTGTACTGATTTTTATTATTATTATTATTATTATTATTCCGCCCTAAAACGCATCGTGCAGACCAAACTGTAAGAGCTGGAACCTTGAAACTTGGCCAAATGATAGTGCTCAATTTGGGGAAAACCTATCAAAATATGGCCCAGATTGGCCAATAGGTGGTGCTATAATGACCACATTTACTGAATTGGCCATAACTCCTACATACTTTGTCATAGAGGCTCAAATTTAGCATCACTGTGATCCCTGGCTCCAGACGAACAACCTGGCTATCTCCAAATCCCGATTTGAGCAAAAAAAAAATTTATATGGCCACTTTTGTCCAAAGCCTACTTTGGCAAACTAGTCCCTGGTTTTTGGTCCAATCGGAACCAGACCAGTCTAGGACAATTCTCTGGACTGTCTAGATAAATAATTATCGAAAAAAAGTTGAACTTTTGCATTTGCCTGGCTGTAACAGGGTCATTTAGGAAAGGGGAGGGACAAAAAACACTCAAAAGCCTATACAACCTAAGGGAAAACACCAAACTTCACAAAAATCGATGAGCATATGTGTCCTAACATGGTGAAGAAGCATGCCAAGTTTCGTGAAGATCGGACAATAGGTGGCGCTATAACTGGCAAAAACGTCTCTTCTTATTAGGGGTTCAAGCATGAAATGCTGAAACCCTATTGTAATTGTACTGATTTTTATTATTATTATTATTATTATTATTCCGCCCTAAAACGCATCGTGCAGACCAAACTGTAAGAGCTGGAACCTTGAAACTTGGCCAAATGATAGTGCTCAATTTGGGGAAAACCTATCAAAATATGGCCCAGATTGGCCAATAGGTGGTGCTATAATGACCACATTTACTGAATTGGCCATAACTCCTACATACTTTGTCATAGAGGCTCAAATTTAGCATCACTGTGATCCCTGGCTCCAGACGAACAACCTGGCTATCTCCAAATCCCGATTTGAGCAAAAAAAAAATTTATATGGCCACTTTTGTCCAAAGCCTACTTTGGCAAACTAGTCCCTGGTTTTTGGTCCAATCGGAACCAGACCAGTCTAGGACAATTCTCTGGACTGTCTAGATAAATAATTATCGAAAAAAAGTTGAACTTTTGCATTTGCCTGGCTGTAACAGGGTCATTTAGGAAAGGGGAGGGACAAAAAACACTCAAAAGCCTATACAACCTAAGGGAAAACACCAAACTTCACAAAAATCGATGAGCATATGTGTCCTAACATGGTGAAGAAGCATGCCAAGTTTCGTGAAGATCGGACAATAGGTGGCGCTATAACTGGCAAAAACGTCTCTTCTTATTAGGGGTTCAAGCATGAAACTTGGCCAAATGATAGTGCTCAATTTGGGGAAAACCTATCAAAATATGGCCCAGATTGGCCAATAGGTGGTGCTATAATGACCACATTTACTGAATTGGCCATAACTCCTACATACTTTGTCATAGAGGCTCAAATTTAGCATCACTGTGATCCCTGGCTCCAGACGAACAACCTGGCTATCTCCAAATCCCGATTTGAGCAAAAAAAAAATTTATATGGCCACTTTTGTCCAAAGCCTACTTTGGCAAACTAGTCCCTGGTTTTTGGTCCAATCGGAACCAGACCAGTCTAGGACAATTCTCTGGACTGTCTAGATAAATAATTATCGAAAAAAAGTTGAACTTTTGCATTTGCCTGGCTGTAACAGGGTCATTTAGGAAAGGGGAGGGACAAAAAACACTCAAAAGCCTATACAACCTAAGGGAAAACACCAAACTTCACAAAAATCGATGAGCATATGTGTCCTAACATGGTGAAGAAGCATGCCAAGTTTCGTGAAGATCGGACAATAGGTGGCGCTATAACTGGCAAAAACGTCTCTTCTTATTAGGGGTTCAAGCATGAAACTTGGCCAAATGATAGTGCTCAATTTGGGGAAAACCTATCAAAATATGGCCCAGATTGGCCAATAGGTGGTGCTATAATGACCACATTTACTGAATTGGCCATAACTCCTACATACTTTGTCATAGAGGCTCAAATTTAGCATCACTGTGATCCCTGGCTCCAGACGAACAACCTGGCTATCTCCAAATCCCGATTTGAGCAAAAAAAAAATTTATATGGCCACTTTTGTCCAAAGCCTACTTTGGCAAACTAGTCCCTGGTTTTTGGTCCAATCGGAACCAGACCAGTCTAGGACAATTCTCTGGACTGTCTAGATAAATAATTATCGAAAAAAAGTTGAACTTTTGCATTTGCCTGGCTGTAACAGGGTCATTTAGGAAAGGGGAGGGACAAAAAACACTCAAAAGCCTATACAACCTAAGGGAAAACACCAAACTTCACAAAAATCGATGAGCATATGTGTCCAATCGGAACCAGACCAGTCTAGGACAATTCTCTGGACTCTCTAGATAAATAATTATCGAAAAAAAGTTGAACTTTTGCATTTGCCTGGCTGTAACAGGGTCATTTAGGAAAGGGGAGGGACAAAAAACACTCAAAAGCCTATACAACCTAAGGGAAAACACCAAACTTCACAAAAATCGATGAGCATATGTGTCCTAACATGGTGAAGAAGCATGCCAAGTTTCGTGAAGATCGGACAATAGGTGGCGCTATAACTGGCAAAAACGTCTCTTCTTATTAGGGGTTCAAGCATGAAATGCTGAAACCCTATTGTAATTGTACTGATTTTTATTATTATTATTATTATTATTATTCCGCCCTAAAACGCATCGTGCAGACCAAACTGTAAGAGCTGGAACCTTGAAACTTGGCCAAATGATAGTGCTCAATTTGGGGAAAACCTATCAAAATATGGCCCAGATTGGCCAATAGGTGGTGCTATAATGACCACATTTACTGAATTGGCCATAACTCCTACATACTTTGTCATAGAGGCTCAAATTTAGCATCACTGTGATCCCTGGCTCCAGACGAACAACCTGGCTATCTCCAAATCCCGATTTGAGCAAAAAAAAAATTTATATGGCCACTTTTGTCCAAAGCCTACTTTGGCAAACTAGTCCCTGGTTTTTGGTCCAATCGGAACCAGACCAGTCTAGGACAATTCTCTGGACTGTCTAGATAAATAATTATCGAAAAAAAGTTGAACTTTTGCATTTGCCTGGCTGTAACAGGGTCATTTAGGAAAGGGGAGGGACAAAAAACACTCAAAAGCCTATACAACCTAAGGGAAAACACCAAACTTCACAAAAATCGATGAGCATATGTGTCCAATCGGAACCAGACCAGTCTAGGACAATTCTCTGGACTCTCTAGATAAATAATTATCGAAAAAAAGTTGAACTTTTGCATTTGCCTGGCTGTAACAGGGTCATTTAGGAAAGGGGAGGGACAAAAAACACTCAAAAGCCTATACAACCTAAGGGAAAACACCAAACTTCACAAAAATCGATGAGCATATGTGTCCTAACATGGTGAAGAAGCATGCCAAGTTTCGTGAAGATCGGACAATAGGTGGCGCTATAACTGGCAAAAACGTCTCTTCTTATTAGGGGTTCAAGCATGAAATGCTGAAACCCTATTGTAATTGTACTGATTTTTATTATTATTATTATTATTATTATTCCGCCCTAAAACGCATCGTGCAGACCAAACTGTAAGAGCTGGAACCTTGAAACTTGGCCAAATGATAGTGCTCAATTTGGGGAAAACCTATCAAAATATGGCCCAGATTGGCCAATAGGTGGTGCTATAATGACCACATTTACTGAATTGGCCATAACTCCTACATACTTTGTCATAGAGGCTCAAATTTAGCATCACTGTGATCCCTGGCTCCAGACGAACAACCTGGCTATCTCCAAATCCCGATTTGAGCAAAAAAAAAATTTATATGGCCACTTTTGTCCAAAGCCTACTTTGGCAAACTAGTCCCTGGTTTTTGGTCCAATCGGAACCAGACCAGTCTAGGACAATTCTCTGGACTGTCTAGATAAATAATTATCGAAAAAAAGTTGAACTTTTGCATTTGCCTGGCTGTAACAGGGTCATTTAGGAAAGGGGAGGGACAAAAAACACTCAAAAGCCTATACAACCTAAGGGAAAACACCAAACTTCACAAAAATCGATGAGCATATGTGTCCTAACATGGTGAAGAAGCATGCCAAGTTTCGTGAAGATCGGACAATAGGTGGCGCTATAACTGGCAAAAACGTCTCTTCTTATTAGGGGTTCAAGCATGAAATGCTGAAACCCTATTGTAATTGTACTGATTTTTATTATTATTATTATTATTATTATTCCGCCCTAAAACGCATCGTGCAGACCAAACTGTAAGAGCTGGAACCTTGAAACTTGGCCAAATGATAGTGCTCAATTTGGGGAAAACCTATCAAAATATGGCCCAGATTGGCCAATAGGTGGTGCTATAATGACCACATTTACTGAATTGGCCATAACTCCTACATACTTTGTCATAGAGGCTCAAATTTAGCATCACTGTGATCCCTGGCTCCAGACGAACAACCTGGCTATCTCCAAATCCCGATTTGAGCAAAAAAAAAATTTATATGGCCACTTTTGTCCAAAGCCTACTTTGGCAAACTAGTCCCTGGTTTTTGGTCCAATCGGAACCAGACCAGTCTAGGACAATTCTCTGGACTGTCTAGATAAATAATTATCGAAAAAAAGTTGAACTTTTGCATTTGCCTGGCTGTAACAGGGTCATTTAGGAAAGGGGAGGGACAAAAAACACTCAAAAGCCTATACAACCTAAGGGAAAACACCAAACTTCACAAAAATCGATGAGCATATGTGTCCTAACATGGTGAAGAAGCATGCCAAGTTTCGTGAAGATCGGACAATAGGTGGCGCTATAACTGGCAAAAACGTCTCTTCTTATTAGGGGTTCAAGCATGAAATGCTGAAACCCTATTGTAATTGTACTGATTTTTATTATTATTATTATTATTATTATTCCGCCCTAAAACGCATCGTGCAGACCAAACTGTAAGAGCTGGAACCTTGAAACTTGGCCAAATGATAGTGCTCAATTTGGGGAAAACCTATCAAAATATGGCCCAGATTGGCCAATAGGTGGTGCTATAATGACCACATTTACTGAATTGGCCATAACTCCTACATACTTTGTCATAGAGGCTCAAATTTAGCATCACTGTGATCCCTGGCTCCAGACGAACAACCTGGCTATCTCCAAATCCCGATTTGAGCAAAAAAAAAATTTATATGGCCACTTTTGTCCAAAGCCTACTTTGGCAAACTAGTCCCTGGTTTTTGGTCCAATCGGAACCAGACCAGTCTAGGACAATTCTCTGGACTGTCTAGATAAATAATTATCGAAAAAAAGTTGAACTTTTGCATTTGCCTGGCTGTAACAGGGTCATTTAGGAAAGGGGAGGGACAAAAAACACTCAAAAGCCTATACAACCTAAGGGAAAACACCAAACTTCACAAAAATCGATGAGCATATGTGTCCAATCGGAACCAGACCAGTCTAGGACAATTCTCTGGACTCTCTAGATAAATAATTATCGAAAAAAAGTTGAACTTTTGCATTTGCCTGGCTGTAACAGGGTCATTTAGGAAAGGGGAGGGACAAAAAACACTCAAAAGCCTATACAACCTAAGGGAAAACACCAAACTTCACAAAAATCGATGAGCATATGTGTCCTAACATGGTGAAGAAGCATGCCAAGTTTCGTGAAGATCGGACAATAGGTGGCGCTATAACTGGCAAAAACGTCTCTTCTTATTAGGGGTTCAAGCATGAAATGCTGAAACCCTATTGTAATTGTACTGATTTTTATTATTATTATTATTATTATTATTCCGCCCTAAAACGCATCGTGCAGACCAAACTGTAAGAGCTGGAACCTTGAAACTTGGCCAAATGATAGTGCTCAATTTGGGGAAAACCTATCAAAATATGGCCCAGATTGGCCAATAGGTGGTGCTATAATGACCACATTTACTGAATTGGCCATAACTCCTACATACTTTGTCATAGAGGCTCAAATTTAGCATCACTGTGATCCCTGGCTCCAGACGAACAACCTGGCTATCTCCAAATCCCGATTTGAGCAAAAAAAAAATTTATATGGCCACTTTTGTCCAAAGCCTACTTTGGCAAACTAGTCCCTGGTTTTTGGTCCAATCGGAACCAGACCAGTCTAGGACAATTCTCTGGACTGTCTAGATAAATAATTATCGAAAAAAAGTTGAACTTTTGCATTTGCCTGGCTGTAACAGGGTCATTTAGGAAAGGGGAGGGACAAAAAACACTCAAAAGCCTATACAACCTAAGGGAAAACACCAAACTTCACAAAAATCGATGAGCATATGTGTCCTAACATGGTGAAGAAGCATGCCAAGTTTCGTGAAGATCGGACAATAGGTGGCGCTATAACTGGCAAAAACGTCTCTTCTTATTAGGGGTTCAAGCATGAAATGCTGAAACCCTATTGTAATTGTACTGATTTTTATTATTATTATTATTATTATTATTCCGCCCTAAAACGCATCGTGCAGACCAAACTGTAAGAGCTGGAACCTTGAAACTTGGCCAAATGATAGTGCTCAATTTGGGGAAAACCTATCAAAATATGGCCCAGATTGGCCAATAGGTGGTGCTATAATGACCACATTTACTGAATTGGCCATAACTCCTACATACTTTGTCATAGAGGCTCAAATTTAGCATCACTGTGATCCCTGGCTCCAGACGAACAACCTGGCTATCTCCAAATCCCGATTTGAGCAAAAAAAAAATTTATATGGCCACTTTTGTCCAAAGCCTACTTTGGCAAACTAGTCCCTGGTTTTTGGTCCAATCGGAACCAGACCAGTCTAGGACAATTCTCTGGACTGTCTAGATAAATAATTATCGAAAAAAAGTTGAACTTTTGCATTTGCCTGGCTGTAACAGGGTCATTTAGGAAAGGGGAGGGACAAAAAACACTCAAAAGCCTATACAACCTAAGGGAAAACACCAAACTTCACAAAAATCGATGAGCATATGTGTCCAATCGGAACCAGACCAGTCTAGGACAATTCTCTGGACTCTCTAGATAAATAATTATCGAAAAAAAGTTGAACTTTTGCATTTGCCTGGCTGTAACAGGGTCATTTAGGAAAGGGGAGGGACAAAAAACACTCAAAAGCCTATACAACCTAAGGGAAAACACCAAACTTCACAAAAATCGATGAGCATATGTGTCCTAACATGGTGAAGAAGCATGCCAAGTTTCGTGAAGATCGGACAATAGGTGGCGCTATAACTGGCAAAAACGTCTCTTCTTATTAGGGGTTCAAGCATGAAATGCTGAAACCCTATTGTAATTGTACTGATTTTTATTATTATTATTATTATTATTATTCCGCCCTAAAACGCATCGTGCAGACCAAACTGTAAGAGCTGGAACCTTGAAACTTGGCCAAATGATAGTGCTCAATTTGGGGAAAACCTATCAAAATATGGCCCAGATTGGCCAATAGGTGGTGCTATAATGACCACATTTACTGAATTGGCCATAACTCCTACATACTTTGTCATAGAGGCTCAAATTTAGCATCACTGTGATCCCTGGCTCCAGACGAACAACCTGGCTATCTCCAAATCCCGATTTGAGCAAAAAAAAAATTTATATGGCCACTTTTGTCCAAAGCCTACTTTGGCAAACTAGTCCCTGGTTTTTGGTCCAATCGGAACCAGACCAGTCTAGGACAATTCTCTGGACTGTCTAGATAAATAATTATCGAAAAAAAGTTGAACTTTTGCATTTGCCTGGCTGTAACAGGGTCATTTAGGAAAGGGGAGGGACAAAAAACACTCAAAAGCCTATACAACCTAAGGGAAAACACCAAACTTCACAAAAATCGATGAGCATATGTGTCCTAACATGGTGAAGAAGCATGCCAAGTTTCGTGAAGATCGGACAATAGGTGGCGCTATAACTGGCAAAAACGTCTCTTCTTATTAGGGGTTCAAGCATGAAATGCTGAAACCCTATTGTAATTGTACTGATTTTTATTATTATTATTATTATTATTATTCCGCCCTAAAACGCATCGTGCAGACCAAACTGTAAGAGCTGGAACCTTGAAACTTGGCCAAATGATAGTGCTCAATTTGGGGAAAACCTATCAAAATATGGCCCAGATTGGCCAATAGGTGGTGCTATAATGACCACATTTACTGAATTGGCCATAACTCCTACATACTTTGTCATAGAGGCTCAAATTTAGCATCACTGTGATCCCTGGCTCCAGACGAACAACCTGGCTATCTCCAAATCCCGATTTGAGCAAAAAAAAAATTTATATGGCCACTTTTGTCCAAAGCCTACTTTGGCAAACTAGTCCCTGGTTTTTGGTCCAATCGGAACCAGACCAGTCTAGGACAATTCTCTGGACTGTCTAGATAAATAATTATCGAAAAAAAGTTGAACTTTTGCATTTGCCTGGCTGTAACAGGGTCATTTAGGAAAGGGGAGGGACAAAAAACACTCAAAAGCCTATACAACCTAAGGGAAAACACCAAACTTCACAAAAATCGATGAGCATATGTGTCCAATCGGAACCAGACCAGTCTAGGACAATTCTCTGGACTCTCTAGATAAATAATTATCGAAAAAAAGTTGAACTTTTGCATTTGCCTGGCTGTAACAGGGTCATTTAGGAAAGGGGAGGGACAAAAAACACTCAAAAGCCTATACAACCTAAGGGAAAACACCAAACTTCACAAAAATCGATGAGCATATGTGTCCTAACATGGTGAAGAAGCATGCCAAGTTTCGTGAAGATCGGACAATAGGTGGCGCTATAACTGGCAAAAACGTCTCTTCTTATTAGGGGTTCAAGCATGAAATGCTGAAACCCTATTGTAATTGTACTGATTTTTATTATTATTATTATTATTATTATTCCGCCCTAAAACGCATCGTGCAGACCAAACTGTAAGAGCTGGAACCTTGAAACTTGGCCAAATGATAGTGCTCAATTTGGGGAAAACCTATCAAAATATGGCCCAGATTGGCCAATAGGTGGTGCTATAATGACCACATTTACTGAATTGGCCATAACTCCTACATACTTTGTCATAGAGGCTCAAATTTAGCATCACTGTGATCCCTGGCTCCAGACGAACAACCTGGCTATCTCCAAATCCCGATTTGAGCAAAAAAAAAATTTATATGGCCACTTTTGTCCAAAGCCTACTTTGGCAAACTAGTCCCTGGTTTTTGGTCCAATCGGAACCAGACCAGTCTAGGACAATTCTCTGGACTGTCTAGATAAATAATTATCGAAAAAAAGTTGAACTTTTGCATTTGCCTGGCTGTAACAGGGTCATTTAGGAAAGGGGAGGGACAAAAAACACTCAAAAGCCTATACAACCTAAGGGAAAACACCAAACTTCACAAAAATCGATGAGCATATGTGTCCTAACATGGTGAAGAAGCATGCCAAGTTTCGTGAAGATCGGACAATAGGTGGCGCTATAACTGGCAAAAACGTCTCTTCTTATTAGGGGTTCAAGCATGAAATGCTGAAACCCTATTGTAATTGTACTGATTTTTATTATTATTATTATTATTATTATTCCGCCCTAAAACGCATCGTGCAGACCAAACTGTAAGAGCTGGAACCTTGAAACTTGGCCAAATGATAGTGCTCAATTTGGGGAAAACCTATCAAAATATGGCCCAGATTGGCCAATAGGTGGTGCTATAATGACCACATTTACTGAATTGGCCATAACTCCTACATACTTTGTCATAGAGGCTCAAATTTAGCATCACTGTGATCCCTGGCTCCAGACGAACAACCTGGCTATCTCCAAATCCCGATTTGAGCAAAAAAAAAAATTATATGGCCACTTTTGTCCAAAGCCTACTTTGGCAAACTAGTCCCTGGTTTTTGGTCCAATCGGAACCAGACCAGTCTAGGACAATTCTCTGGACTGTCTAGATAAATAATTATCGAAAAAAAGTTGAACTTTTGCATTTGCCTGGCTGTAACAGGGTCATTTAGGAAAGGGGAGGGACAAAAAACACTCAAAAGCCTATACAACCTAAGGGAAAACACCAAACTTCACAAAAATCGATGAGCATATGTGTCCAATCGGAACCAGACCAGTCTAGGACAATTCTCTGGACTCTCTAGATAAATAATTATCGAAAAAAAGTTGAACTTTTGCATTTGCCTGGCTGTAACAGGGTCATTTAGGAAAGGGGAGGGACAAAAAACACTCAAAAGCCTATACAACCTAAGGGAAAACACCAAACTTCACAAAAATCGATGAGCATATGTGTCCTAACATGGTGAAGAAGCATGCCAAGTTTCGTGAAGATCGGACAATAGGTGGCGCTATAACTGGCAAAAACGTCTCTTCTTATTAGGGGTTCAAGCATGAAATGCTGAAACCCTATTGTAATTGTACTGATTTTTATTATTATTATTATTATTATTATTCCGCCCTAAAACGCATCGTGCAGACCAAACTGTAAGAGCTGGAACCTTGAAACTTGGCCAAATGATAGTGCTCAATTTGGGGAAAACCTATCAAAATATGGCCCAGATTGGCCAATAGGTGGTGCTATAATGACCACATTTACTGAATTGGCCATAACTCCTACATACTTTGTCATAGAGGCTCAAATTTAGCATCACTGTGATCCCTGGCTCCAGACGAACAACCTGGCTATCTCCAAATCCCGATTTGAGCAAAAAAAAAATTTATATGGCCACTTTTGTCCAAAGCCTACTTTGGCAAACTAGTCCCTGGTTTTTGGTCCAATCGGAACCAGACCAGTCTAGGACAATTCTCTGGACTCTCTAGATAAATAATTATCGAAAAAAAGTTGAACTTTTGCATTTGCCTGGCTGTAACAGGGTCATTTAGGAAAGGGGAGGGACAAAAAACACTCAAAAGCCTATACAACCTAAGGGAAAACACCAAACTTCACAAAAATCGATGAGCATATGTGTCCTAACATGGTGAAGAAGCATGCCAAGTTTCGTGAAGATCGGACAATAGGTGGCGCTATAACTGGCAAAAACGTCTCTTCTTATTAGGGGTTCAAGCATGAAATGCTGAAACCCTATTGTAATTGTACTGATTTTTATTATTATTATTATTATTATTATTCCGCCCTAAAACGCATCGTGCAGACCAAACTGTAAGAGCTGGAACCTTGAAACTTGGCCAAATGATAGTGCTCAATTTGGGGAAAACCTATCAAAATATGGCCCAGATTGGCCAATAGGTGGTGCTATAATGACCACATTTACTGAATTGGCCATAACTCCTACATACTTTGTCATAGAGGCTCAAATTTAGCATCACTGTGATCCCTGGCTCCAGACGAACAACCTGGCTATCTCCAAATCCCGATTTGAGCAAAAAAAAATTTATATGGCCACTTTTGTCCAAAGCCTACTTTGGCAAACTAGTCCCTGGTTTTTGGTCCAATCGGAACCAGACCAGTCTAGGACAATTCTCTGGACTGTCTAGATAAATAATTATCGAAAAAAAGTTGAACTTTTGCATTTGCCTGGCTGTAACAGGGTCATTTAGGAAAGGGGAGGGACAAAAAACACTCAAAAGCCTATACAACCTAAGGGAAAACACCAAACTTCACAAAAATCGATGAGCATATGTGTCCTAACATGGTGAAGAAGCATGCCAAGTTTCGTGAAGATCGGACAATAGGTGGCGCTATAACTGGCAAAAACGTCTCTTCTTATTAGGGGTTCAAGCATGAAATGCTGAAACCCTATTGTAATTGTACTGATTTTTATTATTAGGGGTTCAAGCACGAAGTGCTGAAACCCTATTGTAATTGTACTGATTTTTATTATTATTATTATTATTATTATTATTATTATTATTATTATTCTTCCGCCGTAAAACGCATCGTGCAGCCCAAACCGTAAGTGCTAGAGACTTGAAACTTGGCCAGATGGTAGTACAAAAATCGAGGAGAGGTTATCAAATTATGACGCTGATTGGCCCATAGGTGGCGCTATAGCAACCAAAAGCGCGAAACTGGTCATAACTCCTAGACGATAAGTCATAGACTCAAGTGTCTTATATCATTGGAAAGCTGGACGCCTGACGAACAAAACGTATATCTCCGATTTTATTTCCGTCATGATAGATTTTCCGCCATTTTGAATTTTGTCAAAAACCTACTTTTGCAAACTAGTCCCTGGTTTTTCGTCCGATCGGAACCAAACCAGAGCAGAATTGTTCTCTGGAGTCTGAAGATCAATAATTATCGAAAAAAAGTCGAAATTCCGATTCCTGGTCGCTAGGGGGTGATAAATTAAGGTTGTGGGAGGAGCCTATTTTACTAAAATGGCTATAACTCCAGAAGTAAATGAGATATCTTCACCAAACTTGGCACACATGTTTAAGAGGTCATTCTGAGGTCACAGTAAAAAAAATGCGTCGATTGGCCACATGGTGGCGCTATAAACAAAAAAAAACATATAGACACCTGACCGTTTTTCCGAATGACTTGAAATTTGGTATGCAGTGTCTTGGCCCAAGGGGCCACCTATGTCTAAAAGGATATTGGCGTATCTCGAAAAACATGGCCGCCATTGGCCAATGAGGTTTGAGCACCGTTAACGAAGTCCGATCGGAGCGAAACTCGGTGGGCATGTTCGGCTCAAGCCCCTAGAGGTCTGTAAGAATTTTGAAAGAAATCGGCCACTAGTTGGCGCTAACGAGTTTTATGGCTCTGTAATCACGTGGTGTTACACTGATCATCACAAAATGCATATCATCTTATAGATCTGCTCATGCTGAACAACTTTGCCTCAAGAACCATTGCTGTCAATCAAACACTTAATTAAATATTCATGAATATGTTAAAAATCTACTTTTGCAAACTAGTCCCTGGTTCTTCGCCCGATCGGAACCAGACCAGTCTAGGACAATTCTCTGGACTCTCTAGATCAATAATTATCGAAAAAAAAGTTTAACTTTTGCATTTGGGTGGCTGTAATAGGGTAATTTATAAAAGGGGCGTGGCAAAATATACTAAAATGCCTATAAATCATAAATGAAAACTCAAAACTTCACAAAAATTGGTGAGCATATGTGACATAACATCATTAACAAGCATGCCAAATTTTATGGAGATCGGACCAAAGGTGGCGCTATAACTGTTAAAAAGCTTTAAAACCATAGATTTCCCATGGTAAACTGCCTGTATTGGCTGTAAATGGTCTTTTCCGTCTATTATGTCAGTTGTTAAATGCTTGCTAAATAAAACTTGATGTCTTTTGATGCTTGTGTGCTTAAAGGCCTTAACTGCTTGAACCCCGATAAATGCTGCTTGCAGCTTTAATTATTATTATTATTATTATTCCGCCCTAAAACGCATCGTGCAGACCAAACTGTAAGAGCTGGAACCTTGAAACTTGGCCAAATGATAGTGCTCAATTTGGGGAAAACCTATCAAAATATGGCCCAGATTGGCCAATAGGTGGTGCTATAATGACCACATTTACTGAATTGGCCATAACTCCTACATACTTTGTCATAGAGGCTCAAATTTAGCATCACTGTGATCCCTGGCTCCAGACGAACAACCTGGCTATCTCCAAATCCCGATTTGAGCAAAAAAAAAATTTATATGGCCACTTTTGTCCAAAGCCTACTTTGGCAAACTAGTCCCTGGTTTTTGGTCCAATCGGAACCAGACCAGTCTAGGACAATTCTCTGGACTCTCTAGATAAATAATTATCGAAAAAAAGTTGAACTTTTGCATTTGCCTGGCTGTAACAGGGTCATTTAGGAAAGGGGAGGGACAAAAAACACTCAAAAGCCTATACAACCTAAGGGAAAACACCAAACTTCACAAAAATCGATGAGCATATGTGTCCAATCGGAACCAGACCAGTCTAGGACAATTCTCTGGACTCTCTAGATAAATAATTATCGAAAAAAAGTTGAACTTTTGCATTTGCCTGGCTGTAACAGGGTCATTTAGGAAAGGGGAGGGACAAAAAACACTCAAAAGCCTATACAACCTAAGGGAAAACACCAAACTTCACAAAAATCGATGAGCATATGTGTCCTAACATGGTGAAGAAGCATGCCAAGTTTCGTGAAGATCGGACAATAGGTGGCGCTATAACTGGCAAAAACGTCTCTTCTTATTAGGGGTTCAAGCATGAAATGCTGAAACCCTATTGTAATTGTACTGATTTTTATTATTATTATTATTATTATTATTCCGCCCTAAAACGCATCGTGCAGACCAAACTGTAAGAGCTGGAACCTTGAAACTTGGCCAAATGATAGTGCTCAATTTGGGGAAAACCTATCAAAATATGGCCCAGATTGGCCAATAGGTGGTGCTATAATGACCACATTTACTGAATTGGCCATAACTCCTACATACTTTGTCATAGAGGCTCAAATTTAGCATCACTGTGATCCCTGGCTCCAGACGAACAACCTGGCTATCTCCAAATCCCGATTTGAGCAAAAAAAAAATTTATATGGCCACTTTTGTCCAAAGCCTACTTTGGCAAACTAGTCCCTGGTTTTTGGTCCAATCGGAACCAGACCAGTCTAGGACAATTCTCTGGACTGTCTAGATAAATAATTATCGAAAAAAAGTTGAACTTTTGCATTTGCCTGGCTGTAACAGGGTCATTTAGGAAAGGGGAGGGACAAAAAACACTCAAAAGCCTATACAACCTAAGGGAAAACACCAAACTTCACAAAAATCGATGAGCATATGTGTCCTAACATGGTGAAGAAGCATGCCAAGTTTCGTGAAGATCGGACAATAGGTGGCGCTATAACTGGCAAAAACGTCTCTTCTTATTAGGGGTTCAAGCATGAAATGCTGAAACCCTATTGTAATTGTACTGATTTTTATTATTATTATTATTATTATTATTCCGCCCTAAAACGCATCGTGCAGACCAAACTGTAAGAGCTGGAACCTTGAAACTTGGCCAAATGATAGTGCTCAATTTGGGGAAAACCTATCAAAATATGGCCCAGATTGGCCAATAGGTGGTGCTATAATGACCACATTTACTGAATTGGCCATAACTCCTACATACTTTGTCATAGAGGCTCAAATTTAGCATCACTGTGATCCCTGGCTCCAGACGAACAACCTGGCTATCTCCAAATCCCGATTTGAGCAAAAAAAAATTTATATGGCCACTTTTGTCCAAAGCCTACTTTGGCAAACTAGTCCCTGGTTTTTGGTCCAATCGGAACCAGACCAGTCTAGGACAATTCTCTGGACTGTCTAGATAAATAATTATCGAAAAAAAGTTGAACTTTTGCATTTGCCTGGCTGTAACAGGGTCATTTAGGAAAGGGGAGGGACAAAAAACACTCAAAAGCCTATACAACCTAAGGGAAAACACCAAACTTCACAAAAATCGATGAGCATATGTGTCCTAACATGGTGAAGAAGCATGCCAAGTTTCGTGAAGATCGGACAATAGGTGGCGCTATAACTGGCAAAAACGTCTCTTCTTATTAGGGGTTCAAGCATGAAATGCTGAAACCCTATTGTAATTGTACTGATTTTTATTATTATTATTATTATTATTATTCCGCCCTAAAACGCATCGTGCAGACCAAACTGTAAGAGCTGGAACCTTGAAACTTGGCCAAATGATAGTGCTCAATTTGGGGAAAACCTATCAAAATATGGCCCAGATTGGCCAATAGGTGGTGCTATAATGACCACATTTACTGAATTGGCCATAACTCCTACATACTTTGTCATAGAGGCTCAAATTTAGCATCACTGTGATCCCTGGCTCCAGACGAACAACCTGGCTATCTCCAAATCCCGATTTGAGCAAAAAAAAAATTTATATGGCCACTTTTGTCCAAAGCCTACTTTGGCAAACTAGTCCCTGGTTTTTGGTCCAATCGGAACCAGACCAGTCTAGGACAATTCTCTGGACTGTCTAGATAAATAATTATCGAAAAAAAGTTGAACTTTTGCATTTGCCTGGCTGTAACAGGGTCATTTAGGAAAGGGGAGGGACAAAAAACACTCAAAAGCCTATACAACCTAAGGGAAAACACCAAACTTCACAAAAATCGATGAGCATATGTGTCCTAACATGGTGAAGAAGCATGCCAAGTTTCGTGAAGATCGGACAATAGGTGGCGCTATAACTGGCAAAAACGTCTCTTCTTATTAGGGGTTCAAGCATGAAATGCTGAAACCCTATTGTAATTGTACTGATTTTTATTATTATTATTATTATTATTATTCCGCCCTAAAACGCATCGTGCAGACCAAACTGTAAGAGCTGGAACCTTGAAACTTGGCCAAATGATAGTGCTCAATTTGGGGAAAACCTATCAAAATATGGCCCAGATTGGCCAATAGGTGGTGCTATAATGACCACATTTACTGAATTGGCCATAACTCCTACATACTTTGTCATAGAGGCTCAAATTTAGCATCACTGTGATCCCTGGCTCCAGACGAACAACCTGGCTATCTCCAAATCCCGATTTGAGCAAAAAAAAAATTTATATGGCCACTTTTGTCCAAAGCCTACTTTGGCAAACTAGTCCCTGGTTTTTGGTCCAATCGGAACCAGACCAGTCTAGGACAATTCTCTGGACTGTCTAGATAAATAATTATCGAAAAAAAGTTGAACTTTTGCATTTGCCTGGCTGTAACAGGGTCATTTAGGAAAGGGGAGGGACAAAAAACACTCAAAAGCCTATACAACCTAAGGGAAAACACCAAACTTCACAAAAATCGATGAGCATATGTGTCCTAACATGGTGAAGAAGCATGCCAAGTTTCGTGAAGATCGGACAATAGGTGGCGCTATAACTGGCAAAAACGTCTCTTCTTATTAGGGGTTCAAGCATGAAATGCTGAAACCCTATTGTAATTGTACTGATTTTTATTATTATTATTATTATTATTATTCCGCCCTAAAACGCATCGTGCAGACCAAACTGTAAGAGCTGGAACCTTGAAACTTGGCCAAATGATAGTGCTCAATTTGGGGAAAACCTATCAAAATATGGCCCAGATTGGCCAATAGGTGGTGCTATAATGACCACATTTACTGAATTGGCCATAACTCCTACATACTTTGTCATAGAGGCTCAAATTTAGCATCACTGTGATCCCTGGCTCCAGACGAACAACCTGGCTATCTCCAAATCCCGATTTGAGCAAAAAAAAAATTTATATGGCCACTTTTGTCCAAAGCCTACTTTGGCAAACTAGTCCCTGGTTTTTGGTCCAATCGGAACCAGACCAGTCTAGGACAATTCTCTGGACTGTCTAGATAAATAATTATCGAAAAAAAGTTGAACTTTTGCATTTGCCTGGCTGTAACAGGGTCATTTAGGAAAGGGGAGGGACAAAAAACACTCAAAAGCCTATACAACCTAAGGGAAAACACCAAACTTCACAAAAATCGATGAGCATATGTGTCCAATCGGAACCAGACCAGTCTAGGACAATTCTCTGGACTCTCTAGATAAATAATTATCGAAAAAAAGTTGAACTTTTGCATTTGCCTGGCTGTAACAGGGTCATTTAGGAAAGGGGAGGGACAAAAAACACTCAAAAGCCTATACAACCTAAGGGAAAACACCAAACTTCACAAAAATCGATGAGCATATGTGTCCTAACATGGTGAAGAAGCATGCCAAGTTTCGTGAAGATCGGACAATAGGTGGCGCTATAACTGGCAAAAACGTCTCTTCTTATTAGGGGTTCAAGCATGAAATGCTGAAACCCTATTGTAATTGTACTGATTTTTATTATTATTATTATTATTATTATTCCGCCCTAAAACGCATCGTGCAGACCAAACTGTAAGAGCTGGAACCTTGAAACTTGGCCAAATGATAGTGCTCAATTTGGGGAAAACCTATCAAAATATGGCCCAGATTGGCCAATAGGTGGTGCTATAATGACCACATTTACTGAATTGGCCATAACTCCTACATACTTTGTCATAGAGGCTCAAATTTAGCATCACTGTGATCCCTGGCTCCAGACGAACAACCTGGCTATCTCCAAATCCCGATTTGAGCAAAAAAAAAATTTATATGGCCACTTTTGTCCAAAGCCTACTTTGGCAAACTAGTCCCTGGTTTTTGGTCCAATCGGAACCAGACCAGTCTAGGACAATTCTCTGGACTGTCTAGATAAATAATTATCGAAAAAAAGTTGAACTTTTGCATTTGCCTGGCTGTAACAGGGTCATTTAGGAAAGGGGAGGGACAAAAAACACTCAAAAGCCTATACAACCTAAGGGAAAACACCAAACTTCACAAAAATCGATGAGCATATGTGTCCTAACATGGTGAAGAAGCATGCCAAGTTTCGTGAAGATCGGACAATAGGTGGCGCTATAACTGGCAAAAACGTCTCTTCTTATTAGGGGTTCAAGCATGAAATGCTGAAACCCTATTGTAATTGTACTGATTTTTATTATTATTATTATTATTATTATTCCGCCCTAAAACGCATCGTGCAGACCAAACTGTAAGAGCTGGAACCTTGAAACTTGGCCAAATGATAGTGCTCAATTTGGGGAAAACCTATCAAAATATGGCCCAGATTGGCCAATAGGTGGTGCTATAATGACCACATTTACTGAATTGGCCATAACTCCTACATACTTTGTCATAGAGGCTCAAATTTAGCATCACTGTGATCCCTGGCTCCAGACGAACAACCTGGCTATCTCCAAATCCCGATTTGAGCAAAAAAAAAATTTATATGGCCACTTTTGTCCAAAGCCTACTTTGGCAAACTAGTCCCTGGTTTTTGGTCCAATCGGAACCAGACCAGTCTAGGACAATTCTCTGGACTGTCTAGATAAATAATTATCGAAAAAAAGTTGAACTTTTGCATTTGCCTGGCTGTAACAGGGTCATTTAGGAAAGGGGAGGGACAAAAAACACTCAAAAGCCTATACAACCTAAGGGAAAACACCAAACTTCACAAAAATCGATGAGCATATGTGTCCAATCGGAACCAGACCAGTCTAGGACAATTCTCTGGACTCTCTAGATAAATAATTATCGAAAAAAAGTTGAACTTTTGCATTTGCCTGGCTGTAACAGGGTCATTTAGGAAAGGGGAGGGACAAAAAACACTCAAAAGCCTATACAACCTAAGGGAAAACACCAAACTTCACAAAAATCGATGAGCATATGTGTCCTAACATGGTGAAGAAGCATGCCAAGTTTCGTGAAGATCGGACAATAGGTGGCGCTATAACTGGCAAAAACGTCTCTTCTTATTAGGGGTTCAAGCATGAAATGCTGAAACCCTATTGTAATTGTACTGATTTTTATTATTATTATTATTATTATTATTCCGCCCTAAAACGCATCGTGCAGACCAAACTGTAAGAGCTGGAACCTTGAAACTTGGCCAAATGATAGTGCTCAATTTGGGGAAAACCTATCAAAATATGGCCCAGATTGGCCAATAGGTGGTGCTATAATGACCACATTTACTGAATTGGCCATAACTCCTACATACTTTGTCATAGAGGCTCAAATTTAGCATCACTGTGATCCCTGGCTCCAGACGAACAACCTGGCTATCTCCAAATCCCGATTTGAGCAAAAAAAAAATTTATATGGCCACTTTTGTCCAAAGCCTACTTTGGCAAACTAGTCCCTGGTTTTTGGTCCAATCGGAACCAGACCAGTCTAGGACAATTCTCTGGACTGTCTAGATAAATAATTATCGAAAAAAAGTTGAACTTTTGCATTTGCCTGGCTGTAACAGGGTCATTTAGGAAAGGGGAGGGACAAAAAACACTCAAAAGCCTATACAACCTAAGGGAAAACACCAAACTTCACAAAAATCGATGAGCATATGTGTCCTAACATGGTGAAGAAGCATGCCAAGTTTCGTGAAGATCGGACAATAGGTGGCGCTATAACTGGCAAAAACGTCTCTTCTTATTAGGGGTTCAAGCATGAAATGCTGAAACCCTATTGTAATTGTACTGATTTTTATTATTATTATTATTATTATTATTCCGCCCTAAAACGCATCGTGCAGACCAAACTGTAAGAGCTGGAACCTTGAAACTTGGCCAAATGATAGTGCTCAATTTGGGGAAAACCTATCAAAATATGGCCCAGATTGGCCAATAGGTGGTGCTATAATGACCACATTTACTGAATTGGCCATAACTCCTACATACTTTGTCATAGAGGCTCAAATTTAGCATCACTGTGATCCCTGGCTCCAGACGAACAACCTGGCTATCTCCAAATCCCGATTTGAGCAAAAAAAAAATTTATATGGCCACTTTTGTCCAAAGCCTACTTTGGCAAACTAGTCCCTGGTTTTTGGTCCAATCGGAACCAGACCAGTCTAGGACAATTCTCTGGACTGTCTAGATAAATAATTATCGAAAAAAAGTTGAACTTTTGCATTTGCCTGGCTGTAACAGGGTCATTTAGGAAAGGGGAGGGACAAAAAACACTCAAAAGCCTATACAACCTAAGGGAAAACACCAAACTTCACAAAAATCGATGAGCATATGTGTCCAATCGGAACCAGACCAGTCTAGGACAATTCTCTGGACTCTCTAGATAAATAATTATCGAAAAAAAGTTGAACTTTTGCATTTGCCTGGCTGTAACAGGGTCATTTAGGAAAGGGGAGGGACAAAAAACACTCAAAAGCCTATACAACCTAAGGGAAAACACCAAACTTCACAAAAATCGATGAGCATATGTGTCCTAACATGGTGAAGAAGCATGCCAAGTTTCGTGAAGATCGGACAATAGGTGGCGCTATAACTGGCAAAAACGTCTCTTCTTATTAGGGGTTCAAGCATGAAATGCTGAAACCCTATTGTAATTGTACTGATTTTTATTATTATTATTATTATTATTATTCCGCCCTAAAACGCATCGTGCAGACCAAACTGTAAGAGCTGGAACCTTGAAACTTGGCCAAATGATAGTGCTCAATTTGGGGAAAACCTATCAAAATATGGCCCAGATTGGCCAATAGGTGGTGCTATAATGACCACATTTACTGAATTGGCCATAACTCCTACATACTTTGTCATAGAGGCTCAAATTTAGCATCACTGTGATCCCTGGCTCCAGACGAACAACCTGGCTATCTCCAAATCCCGATTTGAGCAAAAAAAAAATTTATATGGCCACTTTTGTCCAAAGCCTACTTTGGCAAACTAGTCCCTGGTTTTTGGTCCAATCGGAACCAGACCAGTCTAGGACAATTCTCTGGACTGTCTAGATAAATAATTATCGAAAAAAAGTTGAACTTTTGCATTTGCCTGGCTGTAACAGGGTCATTTAGGAAAGGGGAGGGACAAAAAACACTCAAAAGCCTATACAACCTAAGGGAAAACACCAAACTTCACAAAAATCGATGAGCATATGTGTCCTAACATGGTGAAGAAGCATGCCAAGTTTCGTGAAGATCGGACAATAGGTGGCGCTATAACTGGCAAAAACGTCTCTTCTTATTAGGGGTTCAAGCATGAAATGCTGAAACCCTATTGTAATTGTACTGATTTTTATTATTAGGGGTTCAAGCACGAAGTGCTGAAACCCTATTGTAATTGTACTGATTTTTATTATTATTATTATTATTATTATTCTTCCGCCGTAAAACGCATCGTGCAGCCCAAACCGTAAGTGCTAGAGACTTGAAACTTGGCCAGATGGTAGTACAAAAATCGAGGAGAGGTTATCAAATTATGACACTGATTGGCCCATAGGTGGCGCTATAGCAACCAAAAGCGCGAAATTGGTCATAACTCCTAGACGGTAAGTCATAGACTCAAGTGTCGTATATCATTGGAAAGCTGGACGCCTGACGAACAAAACGTATATCTCCGATTTTATTTCCGCCATGATAGATTTTCCGCCATTTTGAATTTTGTCAAAAACCTACTTTTGCGAACTAGTCCCTGGTTTTTCGTCCGATCGGAACCAAACCAGAGCAGAATTGTTCTCTGGACTCTGAAGATCAATAATTATCGAAAAAAAGTCGAAATTCCGATTCCTGGTCGCTAGGGGGTGATAAATTAAGGTTGTGGGAGGAGCCTATTTTACTAAAATGGCTATAACTCGAGAAGTAAATGAGATATCTTCACCAAACTTGGCACAAATGTTTAAGAGGTCAATCTGAGGTCACAGTAAAAGAATTGCGTCGATTGGCCACATGGTGGCGCTATAAAACAAAAAAAAACATATAGACACCTGACCGTTTTTCCGAATGACTTGAAATTTGGTATGCAGTGTCTTGGCCCAAGGGGCCACGTATGTCTAAAAGGATATTGGCGTATCTCAAAAAACATGGCCGCCATTGGCCAATGAGGTTTGAGCACCGTTAACGAAGTCCGATCGGAGCGAAACTTGGTGGGCATGTTCGGCTCAAGCCCCTAGAGGTCTGTAAGAATTTTGAAAGAAATCGGCCACTAGTTGGCGCTAACGAGTTTTATGGCTCTGTAATCACGTGGTGTTACACTTATCATCACAAAATGCAAATCATCTGATAGATCTGCTCATGCTGAACAACTTTGCCTCAAGAACCATTGCTGTCAATCAAACAGTTCATTAAATATTCATGAATATGTTAAAAACCTACTTTTGCGAACTAGTCCCTGGTTTTTCGCCCGATCGGAACCAGACCAGTCTAGGACAATTCTCTGGACTCTCTAGATCAATAATTATCAAAAAAAAGTTGAACTTTTGCATTTTGGGTGGCTGTAATAGGGTAATTTATAAAAGGGGCGTGGCAAAATACACTAAAATGCCTATAAATCATAAATGAAAACTCAGAACTTCACAAAAATTGGTGAGCATATGTGACATAACATCATTAACAAGCATGCCAAATTTTATGGAGATCGGACCAAAGGTGGCGCTATAACTGTTAAAAAGCTTTAAAACCATATATTTCCCATGGTAAACTGCCTGTATTGGCTGTAAATGGTCTTTTCCGTCTATTATGTCAGTTGTTAAATGCTTGCTAAATAAAACTTAATGTCTTTTGATTCTTGTGTGCTTAAAGGCCTTAAAGGCCTTAACTGCTTGAACCCCGATAAATGCTGCTTGCAGCTTTAATTATTATTATTATTATTATTCCGCCCTAAAACGCATCGTGCAGACCAAACTGTAAGAGCTGGAACCTTGAAACTTGGCCAAATGATAGTGCTCAATTTGGGGAAAACCTATCAAAATATGGCCCAGATTGGCCAATAGGTGGTGCTATAATGACCACATTTACTGAATTGGCCATAACTCCTACATACTTTGTCATAGAGGCTCAAATTTAGCATCACTGTGATCCCTGGCTCCAGACGAACAACCTGGCTATCTCCAAATCCCGATTTGAGCAAAAAAAAAATTTATATGGCCACTTTTGTCCAAAGCCTACTTTGGCAAACTAGTCCCTGGTTTTTGGTCCAATCGGAACCAGACCAGTCTAGGACAATTCTCTGGACTGTCTAGATAAATAATTATCGAAAAAAAGTTGAACTTTTGCATTTGCCTGGCTGTAACAGGGTCATTTAGGAAAGGGGAGGGACAAAAAACACTCAAAAGCCTATACAACCTAAGGGAAAACACCAAACTTCACAAAAATCGATGAGCATATGTGTCCTAACATGGTGAAGAAGCATGCCAAGTTTCGTGAAGATCGGACAATAGGTGGCGCTATAACTGGCAAAAACGTCTCTTCTTATTAGGGGTTCAAGCATGAAATGCTGAAACCCTATTGTAATTGTACTGATTTTTATTATTATTATTATTATTATTATTCCGCCCTAAAACGCATCGTGCAGACCAAACTGTAAGAGCTGGAACCTTGAAACTTGGCCAAATGATAGTGCTCAATTTGGGGAAAACCTATCAAAATATGGCCCAGATTGGCCAATAGGTGGTGCTATAATGACCACATTTACTGAATTGGCCATAACTCCTACATACTTTGTCATAGAGGCTCAAATTTAGCATCACTGTGATCCCTGGCTCCAGACGAACAACCTGGCTATCTCCAAATCCCGATTTGAGCAAAAAAAAAATTTATATGGCCACTTTTGTCCAAAGCCTACTTTGGCAAACTAGTCCCTGGTTTTTGGTCCAATCGGAACCAGACCAGTCTAGGACAATTCTCTGGACTGTCTAGATAAATAATTATCGAAAAAAAGTTGAACTTTTGCATTTGCCTGGCTGTAACAGGGTCATTTAGGAAAGGGGAGGGACAAAAAACACTCAAAAGCCTATACAACCTAAGGGAAAACACCAAACTTCACAAAAATCGATGAGCATATGTGTCCTAACATGGTGAAGAAGCATGCCAAGTTTCGTGAAGATCGGACAATAGGTGGCGCTATAACTGGCAAAAACGTCTCTTCTTATTAGGGGTTCAAGCATGAAATGCTGAAACCCTATTGTAATTGTACTGATTTTTATTATTAGGGGTTCAAGCACGAAGTGCTGAACACCTATTGTAATTGTAAGGATTTTTATTATTATTATTATTATTCTTCTGCCGTAAAACGCATCGTGCAGCCCAAACCGTAAGGGCTAGAGCATTGAAACTTTGCCAGATGGTAGTACAAAAATCGAGGAGAGGTTTAGAGATTATGACCCCGATTGGCCCATAGGTGGCGCTATAGCAACCAAAAGCGCGAAACAGCTCATAACTCCTAGACCGTTTGTCGTAGACTCAAGTGTCTTATATCATTGGAAAGCTGGACGCCTGACGAACAAAACGTATATCTCCGATTTCATTTCCGCCATGATAGATTTTCCGCCATTTTGAATTTTGTCAAAAATCTACTTTTGCGAACTAGTCTGTGGTTTTTTGCCCTATCGGAACCAAACCAGTGCAGAAATGTTCTCTGGAGTCTGAAGATCAATAATTGTCAAAAAAAAGTCGAAATTTTTATTCATGGTCGCTAGGGGGCATAAAATGAACATTGTGGGAGGAGCCTATTTTACTAAAATGGCTATAACTCAAAAAGTAAATGAGATAGCTTAACCAAACTTGATACACATGTGTATGGGTTCAGTCTGGGGTCACAGTAAAAAAATTGCGTCGATTGGCCTCATGGTGGCGCTATAAAACAATAAAAACGTATAGACACCTGACCGTTTTTCCGAATGACTTGAAATTTGGTATGCAGTGTCTTGGCCCAAGGGGCCATGTATGTCTAAAAGGATATTGGCGTATCTCGAAAAACATGGCCGCCATTGGCCAATGAGGTTTGAGCACCTATTAACGAAGTCCGATCGGAACGAAACTCGGTGGCCATGTTCGGCTCAAGCCCCTAAAGGTCTGTAAGAATTTTGAAAGAAATCGGCCACTAGTTGGCGCTAACGAGTTTTAAGGCTCTGTAATCACGTGGTGTTACACTTATTGTCACAAAATGCATATAATCTGATAGATCTGCTCATGCTGAACAACTTTGCCTCAAGAACCATTGCTGTCAATCAAACAGTTCATTAAATATTCATGAATATGTTAAAAACCTACTTTTGCGAACTAGTCCTAGGTTTTTCGCCCGATCAGAACCAGACCAGTCTAGGACAATTCTCTGGACTCTCTAGATCAATAATTATCAAAAAAAAGTTGAACTTTTGCATTTGGATGGCTGTAATAGGGTCATTTATAAAATGGGTGTGGCAAAATACACTCAAAAGCCTATAAATCATAAATAAAAACTCAGAACTTCACAAAAATTGGTGGGCATATGTGACATAACATCATTAACAACCATGCCAAATTTTATGGAGATCGGACGATAGGTGGCGCTATAACTGTTAAAAACCTTTAAAACCATATATTATATGGTAAATTGCCTGCATTGGCTGTAAATGGTCTTTTTAATCTATGATCATATAATTTTCATATAATAATGTTCAAAACTAGTGCAGTACAATTCTCTGGACTCTCTAGATCAGTAATTATCAGAAAAAGTTGAACTACTTCATTTGGATGGCTATAATAGGGTCACTTCAAAATGTGGCTTTGACCAAGTGTCCCCGAAAGCTTATATCTTTTAAGATGCTCAGATCTTCTTAAAAACAAGTCAGAACATGTGAAATATCACTCTGAACAAGCATGACAAATTTCAGACAGATCAGACAAAATTTGACTCTATAACAGTTTAAAAAGGTGAAAATAATATGAATACAATGGCATATTAAGCCAATAAGTGGTATTTTACTGCCCCCTGCTGTTTAAAATAGTTATTTTGTCATATTGTTTATATAATTCATATTTAGACTTTATAAAATCATTATTTTAACATTTACAATTACATTTAGTCAAAATCCATCTGTTAAAGTATTAGTGTGTGTGTGTGTGTGTGTGTGTGTGTGTGTGTGTGTGTGTGTGTGTGTGTGTGTGTGTGTGTGTGTGTGTGTGTGTAAGCATGCATTATGGAGTTAACATGGAAAGACTGGTTTGCTTTAGTGCAGAAAACTGGTGAAAATCATGAAGATTAAACTGAAACTGAGCCAATAATGGTCTTCTAGTGCCCTCTGCTGGCCATTCTACTTATTAATGAAGTCTTTTGACATGTGCTTTTGAATTCATAATTAGACATTAAAAAATCACTTATATAACAATAACTATTATAACACAATCAGATTTTGTCCGTGTTTATCACTTCATTTGCACTGACACTTCACATACTTGCTAAAACATGGTAAATCAAGGTAAACTGAGATGAATTCATGGTAAACTATGCTAGAACAGGGTAAATCATGGTAAACTATGGTAAATCATGATAAACTATGGTAAATCATGCTAGAATGTGGCATATCATGGTAAATCATGCTAAAACATGGTAAATCAAGGTAAACTAAGATAAATTCATGGTAAACTATGCCAGAACAGGGTAAATCATGGTAAACCATGGTAAATCATGATAAACTATGGTAAATCATGCTAGAATGTGGAAAATCATGGTAAATCATGCTAGAACATGGTAAATCAAGGTAAACTGAGATGAATTCATGGTAAACTATGCTACAACAGGGTAAATCATGGTAAACCATGGTAAATCATGATAAACTATGGTAAATCATGCTAGAATGTGGTATATCATGGTAAATCATGCTAAAACATAGTCTTTTCCATCTATTATGTCAGTGGTTACATGCTTGCTAAATAAAACTTTATAACTTTTGATGCTTAAAAACCTTAAAGACCTTAATAGCTTGAACCCCGATAAATGCTGCTTGCAGCTTTAATTATTATTATTATTATTATTCCGCCCTAAAACGCATCGTGCAGACCAAACTGTAAGAGCTGGAACCTTGAAACTTGGCCAAATGATAGTGCTCAATTTGGGGAAAACCTATCAAAATATGGCCCAGATTGGCCAATAGGTGGTGCTATAATGACCACATTTACTGAATTGGCCATAACTCCTACATACTTTGTCATAGAGGCTCAAATTTAGCATCACTGTGATCCCTGGCTCCAGACGAACAACCTGGCTATCTCCAAATCCCGATTTGAGCAAAAAAAAAATTTATATGGCCACTTTTGTCCAAAGCCTACTTTGGCAAACTAGTCCCTGGTTTTTGGTCCAATCGGAACCAGACCAGTCTAGGACAATTCTCTGGACTGTCTAGATAAATAATTATCGAAAAAAAGTTGAACTTTTGCATTTGCCTGGCTGTAACAGGGTCATTTAGGAAAGGGGAGGGACAAAAAACACTCAAAAGCCTATACAACCTAAGGGAAAACACCAAACTTCACAAAAATCGATGAGCATATGTGTCCTAACATGGTGAAGAAGCATGCCAAGTTTCGTGAAGATCGGACAATAGGTGGCGCTATAACTGGCAAAAACGTCTCTTCTTATTAGGGGTTCAAGCATGAAATGCTGAAACCCTATTGTAATTGTACTGATTTTTATTATTATTATTATTATTATTATTCCGCCCTAAAACGCATCGTGCAGACCAAACTGTAAGAGCTGGAACCTTGAAACTTGGCCAAATGATAGTGCTCAATTTGGGGAAAACCTATCAAAATATGGCCCAGATTGGCCAATAGGTGGTGCTATAATGACCACATTTACTGAATTGGCTATAACTCCTACATACTTTGTCATAGAGGCTCAAATTTAGCATCACTGTGATCCCTGGCTCCAGACGAACAACCTGGCTATCTCCAAATCCCGATTTGAGCAAAAAAAAAATTTATATGGCCACTTTTGTCCAAAGCCTACTTTGGCAAACTAGTCCCTGGTTTTTGGTCCAATCGGAACCAGACCAGTCTAGGACAATTCTCTGGACTGTCTAGATAAATAATTATCGAAAAAAAGTTGAACTTTTGCATTTGCCTGGCTGTAACAGGGTCATTTAGGAAAGGGGAGGGACAAAAAACACTCAAAAGCCTATACAACCTAAGGGAAAACACCAAACTTCACAAAAATCGATGAGCATATGTGTCCTAACATGGTGAAGAAGCATGCCAAGTTTCGTGAAGATCGGACAATAGGTGGCGCTATAACTGGCAAAAACGTCTCTTCTTATTAGGGGTTCAAGCATGAAATGCTGAAACCCTATTGTAATTGTACTGATTTTTATTATTATTATTATTATTATTATTCCGCCCTAAAACGCATCGTGCAGACCAAACTGTAAGAGCTGGAACCTTGAAACTTGGCCAAATGATAGTGCTCAATTTGGGGAAAACCTATCAAAATATGGCCCAGATTGGCCAATAGGTGGTGCTATAATGACCACATTTACTGAATTGGCCATAACTCCTACATACTTTGTCATAGAGGCTCAAATTTAGCATCACTGTGATCCCTGGCTCCAGACGAACAACCTGGCTATCTCCAAATCCCGATTTGAGCAAAAAAAAAATTTATATGGCCACTTTTGTCCAAAGCCTACTTTGGCAAACTAGTCCCTGGTTTTTGGTCCAATCGGAACCAGACCAGTCTAGGACAATTCTCTGGACTGTCTAGATAAATAATTATCGAAAAAAAGTTGAACTTTTGCATTTGCCTGGCTGTAACAGGGTCATTTAGGAAAGGGGAGGGACAAAAAACACTCAAAAGCCTATACAACCTAAGGGAAAACACCAAACTTCACAAAAATCGATGAGCATATGTGTCCAATCGGAACCAGACCAGTCTAGGACAATTCTCTGGACTCTCTAGATAAATAATTATCGAAAAAAAGTTGAACTTTTGCATTTGCCTGGCTGTAACAGGGTCATTTAGGAAAGGGGAGGGACAAAAAACACTCAAAAGCCTATACAACCTAAGGGAAAACACCAAACTTCACAAAAATCGATGAGCATATGTGTCCTAACATGGTGAAGAAGCATGCCAAGTTTCGTGAAGATCGGACAATAGGTGGCGCTATAACTGGCAAAAACGTCTCTTCTTATTAGGGGTTCAAGCATGAAATGCTGAAACCCTATTGTAATTGTACTGATTTTTATTATTATTATTATTATTATTATTCCGCCCTAAAACGCATCGTGCAGACCAAACTGTAAGAGCTGGAACCTTGAAACTTGGCCAAATGATAGTGCTCAATTTGGGGAAAACCTATCAAAATATGGCCCAGATTGGCCAATAGGTGGTGCTATAATGACCACATTTACTGAATTGGCCATAACTCCTACATACTTTGTCATAGAGGCTCAAATTTAGCATCACTGTGATCCCTGGCTCCAGACGAACAACCTGGCTATCTCCAAATCCCGATTTGAGCAAAAAAAAAATTTATATGGCCACTTTTGTCCAAAGCCTACTTTGGCAAACTAGTCCCTGGTTTTTGGTCCAATCGGAACCAGACCAGTCTAGGACAATTCTCTGGACTGTCTAGATAAATAATTATCGAAAAAAAGTTGAACTTTTGCATTTGCCTGGCTGTAACAGGGTCATTTAGGAAAGGGGAGGGACAAAAAACACTCAAAAGCCTATACAACCTAAGGGAAAACACCAAACTTCACAAAAATCGATGAGCATATGTGTCCTAACATGGTGAAGAAGCATGCCAAGTTTCGTGAAGATCGGACAATAGGTGGCGCTATAACTGGCAAAAACGTCTCTTCTTATTAGGGGTTCAAGCATGAAATGCTGAAACCCTATTGTAATTGTACTGATTTTTATTATTATTATTATTATTATTATTCCGCCCTAAAACGCATCGTGCAGACCAAACTGTAAGAGCTGGAACCTTGAAACTTGGCCAAATGATAGTGCTCAATTTGGGGAAAACCTATCAAAATATGGCCCAGATTGGCCAATAGGTGGTGCTATAATGACCACATTTACTGAATTGGCCATAACTCCTACATACTTTGTCATAGAGGCTCAAATTTAGCATCACTGTGATCCCTGGCTCCAGACGAACAACCTGGCTATCTCCAAATCCCGATTTGAGCAAAAAAAAAATTTATATGGCCACTTTTGTCCAAAGCCTACTTTGGCAAACTAGTCCCTGGTTTTTGGTCCAATCGGAACCAGACCAGTCTAGGACAATTCTCTGGACTGTCTAGATAAATAATTATCGAAAAAAAGTTGAACTTTTGCATTTGCCTGGCTGTAACAGGGTCATTTAGGAAAGGGGAGGGACAAAAAACACTCAAAAGCCTATACAACCTAAGGGAAAACACCAAACTTCACAAAAATCGATGAGCATATGTGTCCTAACATGGTGAAGAAGCATGCCAAGTTTCGTGAAGATCGGACAATAGGTGGCGCTATAACTGGCAAAAACGTCTCTTCTTATTAGGGGTTCAAGCATGAAATGCTGAAACCCTATTGTAATTGTACTGATTTTTATTATTATTATTATTATTATTATTCCGCCCTAAAACGCATCGTGCAGACCAAACTGTAAGAGCTGGAACCTTGAAACTTGGCCAAATGATAGTGCTCAATTTGGGGAAAACCTATCAAAATATGGCCCAGATTGGCCAATAGGTGGTGCTATAATGACCACATTTACTGAATTGGCCATAACTCCTACATACTTTGTCATAGAGGCTCAAATTTAGCATCACTGTGATCCCTGGCTCCAGACGAACAACCTGGCTATCTCCAAATCCCGATTTGAGCAAAAAAAAAATTTATATGGCCACTTTTGTCCAAAGCCTACTTTGGCAAACTAGTCCCTGGTTTTTGGTCCAATCGGAACCAGACCAGTCTAGGACAATTCTCTGGACTGTCTAGATAAATAATTATCGAAAAAAAGTTGAACTTTTGCATTTGCCTGGCTGTAACAGGGTCATTTAGGAAAGGGGAGGGACAAAAAACACTCAAAAGCCTATACAACCTAAGGGAAAACACCAAACTTCACAAAAATCGATGAGCATATGTGTCCTAACATGGTGAAGAAGCATGCCAAGTTTCGTGAAGATCGGACAATAGGTGGCGCTATAACTGGCAAAAACGTCTCTTCTTATTAGGGGTTCAAGCATGAAATGCTGAAACCCTATTGTAATTGTACTGATTTTTATTATTATTATTATTATTATTATTCCGCCCTAAAACGCATCGTGCAGACCAAACTGTAAGAGCTGGAACCTTGAAACTTGGCCAAATGATAGTGCTCAATTTGGGGAAAACCTATCAAAATATGGCCCAGATTGGCCAATAGGTGGTGCTATAATGACCACATTTACTGAATTGGCTATAACTCCTACATACTTTGTCATAGAGGCTCAAATTTAGCATCACTGTGATCCCTGGCTCCAGACGAACAACCTGGCTATCTCCAAATCCCGATTTGAGCAAAAAAAAAATTTATATGGCCACTTTTGTCCAAAGCCTACTTTGGCAAACTAGTCCCTGGTTTTTGGTCCAATCGGAACCAGACCAGTCTAGGACAATTCTCTGGACTGTCTAGATAAATAATTATCGAAAAAAAGTTGAACTTTTGCATTTGCCTGGCTGTAACAGGGTCATTTAGGAAAGGGGAGGGACAAAAAACACTCAAAAGCCTATACAACCTAAGGGAAAACACCAAACTTCACAAAAATCGATGAGCATATGTGTCCTAACATGGTGAAGAAGCATGCCAAGTTTCGTGAAGATCGGACAATAGGTGGCGCTATAACTGGCAAAAACGTCTCTTCTTATTAGGGGTTCAAGCATGAAATGCTGAAACCCTATTGTAATTGTACTGATTTTTATTATTATTATTATTATTATTATTCCGCCCTAAAACGCATCGTGCAGACCAAACTGTAAGAGCTGGAACCTTGAAACTTGGCCAAATGATAGTGCTCAATTTGGGGAAAACCTATCAAAATATGGCCCAGATTGGCCAATAGGTGGTGCTATAATGACCACATTTACTGAATTGGCCATAACTCCTACATACTTTGTCATAGAGGCTCAAATTTAGCATCACTGTGATCCCTGGCTCCAGACGAACAACCTGGCTATCTCCAAATCCCGATTTGAGCAAAAAAAAAATTTATATGGCCACTTTTGTCCAAAGCCTACTTTGGCAAACTAGTCCCTGGTTTTTGGTCCAATCGGAACCAGACCAGTCTAGGACAATTCTCTGGACTGTCTAGATAAATAATTATCGAAAAAAAGTTGAACTTTTGCATTTGCCTGGCTGTAACAGGGTCATTTAGGAAAGGGGAGGGACAAAAAACACTCAAAAGCCTATACAACCTAAGGGAAAACACCAAACTTCACAAAAATCGATGAGCATATGTGTCCAATCGGAACCAGACCAGTCTAGGACAATTCTCTGGACTCTCTAGATAAATAATTATCGAAAAAAAGTTGAACTTTTGCATTTGCCTGGCTGTAACAGGGTCATTTAGGAAAGGGGAGGGACAAAAAACACTCAAAAGCCTATACAACCTAAGGGAAAACACCAAACTTCACAAAAATCGATGAGCATATGTGTCCTAACATGGTGAAGAAGCATGCCAAGTTTCGTGAAGATCGGACAATAGGTGGCGCTATAACTGGCAAAAACGTCTCTTCTTATTAGGGGTTCAAGCATGAAATGCTGAAACCCTATTGTAATTGTACTGATTTTTATTATTATTATTATTATTATTATTCCGCCCTAAAACGCATCGTGCAGACCAAACTGTAAGAGCTGGAACCTTGAAACTTGGCCAAATGATAGTGCTCAATTTGGGGAAAACCTATCAAAATATGGCCCAGATTGGCCAATAGGTGGTGCTATAATGACCACATTTACTGAATTGGCCATAACTCCTACATACTTTGTCATAGAGGCTCAAATTTAGCATCACTGTGATCCCTGGCTCCAGACGAACAACCTGGCTATCTCCAAATCCCGATTTGAGCAAAAAAAAAATTTATATGGCCACTTTTGTCCAAAGCCTACTTTGGCAAACTAGTCCCTGGTTTTTGGTCCAATCGGAACCAGACCAGTCTAGGACAATTCTCTGGACTGTCTAGATAAATAATTATCGAAAAAAAGTTGAACTTTTGCATTTGCCTGGCTGTAACAGGGTCATTTAGGAAAGGGGAGGGACAAAAAACACTCAAAAGCCTATACAACCTAAGGGAAAACACCAAACTTCACAAAAATCGATGAGCATATGTGTCCTAACATGGTGAAGAAGCATGCCAAGTTTCGTGAAGATCGGACAATAGGTGGCGCTATAACTGGCAAAAACGTCTCTTCTTATTAGGGGTTCAAGCATGAAATGCTGAAACCCTATTGTAATTGTACTGATTTTTATTATTATTATTATTATTATTATTCCGCCCTAAAACGCATCGTGCAGACCAAACTGTAAGAGCTGGAACCTTGAAACTTGGCCAAATGATAGTGCTCAATTTGGGGAAAACCTATCAAAATATGGCCCAGATTGGCCAATAGGTGGTGCTATAATGACCACATTTACTGAATTGGCCATAACTCCTACATACTTTGTCATAGAGGCTCAAATTTAGCATCACTGTGATCCCTGGCTCCAGACGAACAACCTGGCTATCTCCAAATCCCGATTTGAGCAAAAAAAAAATTTATATGGCCACTTTTGTCCAAAGCCTACTTTGGCAAACTAGTCCCTGGTTTTTGGTCCAATCGGAACCAGACCAGTCTAGGACAATTCTCTGGACTGTCTAGATAAATAATTATCGAAAAAAAGTTGAACTTTTGCATTTGCCTGGCTGTAACAGGGTCATTTAGGAAAGGGGAGGGACAAAAAACACTCAAAAGCCTATACAACCTAAGGGAAAACACCAAACTTCACAAAAATCGATGAGCATATGTGTCCTAACATGGTGAAGAAGCATGCCAAGTTTCGTGAAGATCGGACAATAGGTGGCGCTATAACTGGCAAAAACGTCTCTTCTTATTAGGGGTTCAAGCATGAAATGCTGAAACCCTATTGTAATTGTACTGATTTTTATTATTATTATTATTATTATTATTCCGCCCTAAAACGCATCGTGCAGACCAAACTGTAAGAGCTGGAACCTTGAAACTTGGCCAAATGATAGTGCTCAATTTGGGGAAAACCTATCAAAATATGGCCCAGATTGGCCAATAGGTGGTGCTATAATGACCACATTTACTGAATTGGCCATAACTCCTACATACTTTGTCATAGAGGCTCAAATTTAGCATCACTGTGATCCCTGGCTCCAGACGAACAACCTGGCTATCTCCAAATCCCGATTTGAGCAAAAAAAAAATTTATATGGCCACTTTTGTCCAAAGCCTACTTTGGCAAACTAGTCCCTGGTTTTTGGTCCAATCGGAACCAGACCAGTCTAGGACAATTCTCTGGACTGTCTAGATAAATAATTATCGAAAAAAAGTTGAACTTTTGCATTTGCCTGGCTGTAACAGGGTCATTTAGGAAAGGGGAGGGACAAAAAACACTCAAAAGCCTATACAACCTAAGGGAAAACACCAAACTTCACAAAAATCGATGAGCATATGTGTCCTAACATGGTGAAGAAGCATGCCAAGTTTCGTGAAGATCGGACAATAGGTGGCGCTATAACTGGCAAAAACGTCTCTTCTTATTAGGGGTTCAAGCATGAAATGCTGAAACCCTATTGTAATTGTACTGATTTTTATTATTATTATTATTATTATTATTCCGCCCTAAAACGCATCGTGCAGACCAAACTGTAAGAGCTGGAACCTTGAAACTTGGCCAAATGATAGTGCTCAATTTGGGGAAAACCTATCAAAATATGGCCCAGATTGGCCAATAGGTGGTGCTATAATGACCACATTTACTGAATTGGCCATAACTCCTACATACTTTGTCATAGAGGCTCAAATTTAGCATCACTGTGATCCCTGGCTCCAGACGAACAACCTGGCTATCTCCAAATCCCGATTTGAGCAAAAAAAAAATTTATATGGCCACTTTTGTCCAAAGCCTACTTTGGCAAACTAGTCCCTGGTTTTTGGTCCAATCGGAACCAGACCAGTCTAGGACAATTCTCTGGACTGTCTAGATAAATAATTATCGAAAAAAAGTTGAACTTTTGCATTTGCCTGGCTGTAACAGGGTCATTTAGGAAAGGGGAGGGACAAAAAACACTCAAAAGCCTATACAACCTAAGGGAAAACACCAAACTTCACAAAAATCGATGAGCATATGTGTCCTAACATGGTGAAGAAGCATGCCAAGTTTCGTGAAGATCGGACAATAGGTGGCGCTATAACTGGCAAAAACGTCTCTTCTTATTAGGGGTTCAAGCATGAAATGCTGAAACCCTATTGTAATTGTACTGATTTTTATTATTATTATTATTATTATTATTCCGCCCTAAAACGCATCGTGCAGACCAAACTGTAAGAGCTGGAACCTTGAAACTTGGCCAAATGATAGTGCTCAATTTGGGGAAAACCTATCAAAATATGGCCCAGATTGGCCAATAGGTGGTGCTATAATGACCACATTTACTGAATTGGCTATAACTCCTACATACTTTGTCATAGAGGCTCAAATTTAGCATCACTGTGATCCCTGGCTCCAGACGAACAACCTGGCTATCTCCAAATCCCGATTTGAGCAAAAAAAAAATTTATATGGCCACTTTTGTCCAAAGCCTACTTTGGCAAACTAGTCCCTGGTTTTTGGTCCAATCGGAACCAGACCAGTCTAGGACAATTCTCTGGACTGTCTAGATAAATAATTATCGAAAAAAAGTTGAACTTTTGCATTTGCCTGGCTGTAACAGGGTCATTTAGGAAAGGGGAGGGACAAAAAACACTCAAAAGCCTATACAACCTAAGGGAAAACACCAAACTTCACAAAAATCGATGAGCATATGTGTCCTAACATGGTGAAGAAGCATGCCAAGTTTCGTGAAGATCGGACAATAGGTGGCGCTATAACTGGCAAAAACGTCTCTTCTTATTAGGGGTTCAAGCATGAAATGCTGAAACCCTATTGTAATTGTACTGATTTTTATTATTATTATTATTATTATTATTCCGCCCTAAAACGCATCGTGCAGACCAAACTGTAAGAGCTGGAACCTTGAAACTTGGCCAAATGATAGTGCTCAATTTGGGGAAAACCTATCAAAATATGGCCCAGATTGGCCAATAGGTGGTGCTATAATGACCACATTTACTGAATTGGCCATAACTCCTACATACTTTGTCATAGAGGCTCAAATTTAGCATCACTGTGATCCCTGGCTCCAGACGAACAACCTGGCTATCTCCAAATCCCGATTTGAGCAAAAAAAAAATTTATATGGCCACTTTTGTCCAAAGCCTACTTTGGCAAACTAGTCCCTGGTTTTTGGTCCAATCGGAACCAGACCAGTCTAGGACAATTCTCTGGACTGTCTAGATAAATAATTATCGAAAAAAAGTTGAACTTTTGCATTTGCCTGGCTGTAACAGGGTCATTTAGGAAAGGGGAGGGACAAAAAACACTCAAAAGCCTATACAACCTAAGGGAAAACACCAAACTTCACAAAAATCGATGAGCATATGTGTCCAATCGGAACCAGACCAGTCTAGGACAATTCTCTGGACTCTCTAGATAAATAATTATCGAAAAAAAGTTGAACTTTTGCATTTGCCTGGCTGTAACAGGGTCATTTAGGAAAGGGGAGGGACAAAAAACACTCAAAAGCCTATACAACCTAAGGGAAAACACCAAACTTCACAAAAATCGATGAGCATATGTGTCCTAACATGGTGAAGAAGCATGCCAAGTTTCGTGAAGATCGGACAATAGGTGGCGCTATAACTGGCAAAAACGTCTCTTCTTATTAGGGGTTCAAGCATGAAATGCTGAAACCCTATTGTAATTGTACTGATTTTTATTATTATTATTATTATTATTATTCCGCCCTAAAACGCATCGTGCAGACCAAACTGTAAGAGCTGGAACCTTGAAACTTGGCCAAATGATAGTGCTCAATTTGGGGAAAACCTATCAAAATATGGCCCAGATTGGCCAATAGGTGGTGCTATAATGACCACATTTACTGAATTGGCCATAACTCCTACATACTTTGTCATAGAGGCTCAAATTTAGCATCACTGTGATCCCTGGCTCCAGACGAACAACCTGGCTATCTCCAAATCCCGATTTGAGCAAAAAAAAAATTTATATGGCCACTTTTGTCCAAAGCCTACTTTGGCAAACTAGTCCCTGGTTTTTGGTCCAATCGGAACCAGACCAGTCTAGGACAATTCTCTGGACTGTCTAGATAAATAATTATCGAAAAAAAGTTGAACTTTTGCATTTGCCTGGCTGTAACAGGGTCATTTAGGAAAGGGGAGGGACAAAAAACACTCAAAAGCCTATACAACCTAAGGGAAAACACCAAACTTCACAAAAATCGATGAGCATATGTGTCCTAACATGGTGAAGAAGCATGCCAAGTTTCGTGAAGATCGGACAATAGGTGGCGCTATAACTGGCAAAAACGTCTCTTCTTATTAGGGGTTCAAGCATGAAATGCTGAAACCCTATTGTAATTGTACTGATTTTTATTATTATTATTATTATTATTATTCCGCCCTAAAACGCATCGTGCAGACCAAACTGTAAGAGCTGGAACCTTGAAACTTGGCCAAATGATAGTGCTCAATTTGGGGAAAACCTATCAAAATATGGCCCAGATTGGCCAATAGGTGGTGCTATAATGACCACATTTACTGAATTGGCCATAACTCCTACATACTTTGTCATAGAGGCTCAAATTTAGCATCACTGTGATCCCTGGCTCCAGACGAACAACCTGGCTATCTCCAAATCCCGATTTGAGCAAAAAAAAAATTTATATGGCCACTTTTGTCCAAAGCCTACTTTGGCAAACTAGTCCCTGGTTTTTGGTCCAATCGGAACCAGACCAGTCTAGGACAATTCTCTGGACTGTCTAGATAAATAATTATCGAAAAAAAGTTGAACTTTTGCATTTGCCTGGCTGTAACAGGGTCATTTAGGAAAGGGGAGGGACAAAAAACACTCAAAAGCCTATACAACCTAAGGGAAAACACCAAACTTCACAAAAATCGATGAGCATATGTGTCCTAACATGGTGAAGAAGCATGCCAAGTTTCGTGAAGATCGGACAATAGGTGGCGCTATAACTGGCAAAAACGTCTCTTCTTATTAGGGGTTCAAGCATGAAATGCTGAAACCCTATTGTAATTGTACTGATTTTTATTATTATTATTATTATTATTATTCCGCCCTAAAACGCATCGTGCAGACCAAACTGTAAGAGCTGGAACCTTGAAACTTGGCCAAATGATAGTGCTCAATTTGGGGAAAACCTATCAAAATATGGCCCAGATTGGCCAATAGGTGGTGCTATAATGACCACATTTACTGAATTGGCTATAACTCCTACATACTTTGTCATAGAGGCTCAAATTTAGCATCACTGTGATCCCTGGCTCCAGACGAACAACCTGGCTATCTCCAAATCCCGATTTGAGCAAAAAAAAAATTTATATGGCCACTTTTGTCCAAAGCCTACTTTGGCAAACTAGTCCCTGGTTTTTGGTCCAATCGGAACCAGACCAGTCTAGGACAATTCTCTGGACTGTCTAGATAAATAATTATCGAAAAAAAGTTGAACTTTTGCATTTGCCTGGCTGTAACAGGGTCATTTAGGAAAGGGGAGGGACAAAAAACACTCAAAAGCCTATACAACCTAAGGGAAAACACCAAACTTCACAAAAATCGATGAGCATATGTGTCCTAACATGGTGAAGAAGCATGCCAAGTTTCGTGAAGATCGGACAATAGGTGGCGCTATAACTGGCAAAAACGTCTCTTCTTATTAGGGGTTCAAGCATGAAATGCTGAAACCCTATTGTAATTGTACTGATTTTTATTATTATTATTATTATTATTATTCCGCCCTAAAACGCATCGTGCAGACCAAACTGTAAGAGCTGGAACCTTGAAACTTGGCCAAATGATAGTGCTCAATTTGGGGAAAACCTATCAAAATATGGCCCAGATTGGCCAATAGGTGGTGCTATAATGACCACATTTACTGAATTGGCCATAACTCCTACATACTTTGTCATAGAGGCTCAAATTTAGCATCACTGTGATCCCTGGCTCCAGACGAACAACCTGGCTATCTCCAAATCCCGATTTGAGCAAAAAAAAAATTTATATGGCCACTTTTGTCCAAAGCCTACTTTGGCAAACTAGTCCCTGGTTTTTGGTCCAATCGGAACCAGACCAGTCTAGGACAATTCTCTGGACTGTCTAGATAAATAATTATCGAAAAAAAGTTGAACTTTTGCATTTGCCTGGCTGTAACAGGGTCATTTAGGAAAGGGGAGGGACAAAAAACACTCAAAAGCCTATACAACCTAAGGGAAAACACCAAACTTCACAAAAATCGATGAGCATATGTGTCCAATCGGAACCAGACCAGTCTAGGACAATTCTCTGGACTCTCTAGATAAATAATTATCGAAAAAAAGTTGAACTTTTGCATTTGCCTGGCTGTAACAGGGTCATTTAGGAAAGGGGAGGGACAAAAAACACTCAAAAGCCTATACAACCTAAGGGAAAACACCAAACTTCACAAAAATCGATGAGCATATGTGTCCTAACATGGTGAAGAAGCATGCCAAGTTTCGTGAAGATCGGACAATAGGTGGCGCTATAACTGGCAAAAACGTCTCTTCTTATTAGGGGTTCAAGCATGAAATGCTGAAACCCTATTGTAATTGTACTGATTTTTATTATTATTATTATTATTATTATTCCGCCCTAAAACGCATCGTGCAGACCAAACTGTAAGAGCTGGAACCTTGAAACTTGGCCAAATGATAGTGCTCAATTTGGGGAAAACCTATCAAAATATGGCCCAGATTGGCCAATAGGTGGTGCTATAATGACCACATTTACTGAATTGGCCATAACTCCTACATACTTTGTCATAGAGGCTCAAATTTAGCATCACTGTGATCCCTGGCTCCAGACGAACAACCTGGCTATCTCCAAATCCCGATTTGAGCAAAAAAAAAATTTATATGGCCACTTTTGTCCAAAGCCTACTTTGGCAAACTAGTCCCTGGTTTTTGGTCCAATCGGAACCAGACCAGTCTAGGACAATTCTCTGGACTGTCTAGATAAATAATTATCGAAAAAAAGTTGAACTTTTGCATTTGCCTGGCTGTAACAGGGTCATTTAGGAAAGGGGAGGGACAAAAAACACTCAAAAGCCTATACAACCTAAGGGAAAACACCAAACTTCACAAAAATCGATGAGCATATGTGTCCTAACATGGTGAAGAAGCATGCCAAGTTTCGTGAAGATCGGACAATAGGTGGCGCTATAACTGGCAAAAACGTCTCTTCTTATTAGGGGTTCAAGCATGAAATGCTGAAACCCTATTGTAATTGTACTGATTTTTATTATTATTATTATTATTATTATTCCGCCCTAAAACGCATCGTGCAGACCAAACTGTAAGAGCTGGAACCTTGAAACTTGGCCAAATGATAGTGCTCAATTTGGGGAAAACCTATCAAAATATGGCCCAGATTGGCCAATAGGTGGTGCTATAATGACCACATTTACTGAATTGGCCATAACTCCTACATACTTTGTCATAGAGGCTCAAATTTAGCATCACTGTGATCCCTGGCTCCAGACGAACAACCTGGCTATCTCCAAATCCCGATTTGAGCAAAAAAAAAATTTATATGGCCACTTTTGTCCAAAGCCTACTTTGGCAAACTAGTCCCTGGTTTTTGGTCCAATCGGAACCAGACCAGTCTAGGACAATTCTCTGGACTGTCTAGATAAATAATTATCGAAAAAAAGTTGAACTTTTGCATTTGCCTGGCTGTAACAGGGTCATTTAGGAAAGGGGAGGGACAAAAAACACTCAAAAGCCTATACAACCTAAGGGAAAACACCAAACTTCACAAAAATCGATGAGCATATGTGTCCTAACATGGTGAAGAAGCATGCCAAGTTTCGTGAAGATCGGACAATAGGTGGCGCTATAACTGGCAAAAACGTCTCTTCTTATTAGGGGTTCAAGCATGAAATGCTGAAACCCTATTGTAATTGTACTGATTTTTATTATTATTATTATTATTATTATTCCGCCCTAAAACGCATCGTGCAGACCAAACTGTAAGAGCTGGAACCTTGAAACTTGGCCAAATGATAGTGCTCAATTTGGGGAAAACCTATCAAAATATGGCCCAGATTGGCCAATAGGTGGTGCTATAATGACCACATTTACTGAATTGGCCATAACTCCTACATACTTTGTCATAGAGGCTCAAATTTAGCATCACTGTGATCCCTGGCTCCAGACGAACAACCTGGCTATCTCCAAATCCCGATTTGAGCAAAAAAAAAATTTATATGGCCACTTTTGTCCAAAGCCTACTTTGGCAAACTAGTCCCTGGTTTTTGGTCCAATCGGAACCAGACCAGTCTAGGACAATTCTCTGGACTGTCTAGATAAATAATTATCGAAAAAAAGTTGAACTTTTGCATTTGCCTGGCTGTAACAGGGTCATTTAGGAAAGGGGAGGGACAAAAAACACTCAAAAGCCTATACAACCTAAGGGAAAACACCAAACTTCACAAAAATCGATGAGCATATGTGTCCTAACATGGTGAAGAAGCATGCCAAGTTTCGTGAAGATCGGACAATAGGTGGCGCTATAACTGGCAAAAACGTCTCTTCTTATTAGGGGTTCAAGCATGAAATGCTGAAACCCTATTGTAATTGTACTGATTTTTATTATTATTATTATTATTATTATTCCGCCCTAAAACGCATCGTGCAGACCAAACTGTAAGAGCTGGAACCTTGAAACTTGGCCAAATGATAGTGCTCAATTTGGGGAAAACCTATCAAAATATGGCCCAGATTGGCCAATAGGTGGTGCTATAATGACCACATTTACTGAATTGGCCATAACTCCTACATACTTTGTCATAGAGGCTCAAATTTAGCATCACTGTGATCCCTGGCTCCAGACGAACAACCTGGCTATCTCCAAATCCCGATTTGAGCAAAAAAAAAATTTATATGGCCACTTTTGTCCAAAGCCTACTTTGGCAAACTAGTCCCTGGTTTTTGGTCCAATCGGAACCAGACCAGTCTAGGACAATTCTCTGGACTGTCTAGATAAATAATTATCGAAAAAAAGTTGAACTTTTGCATTTGCCTGGCTGTAACAGGGTCATTTAGGAAAGGGGAGGGACAAAAAACACTCAAAAGCCTATACAACCTAAGGGAAAACACCAAACTTCACAAAAATCGATGAGCATATGTGTCCAATCGGAACCAGACCAGTCTAGGACAATTCTCTGGACTGTCTAGATAAATAATTATCGAAAAAAAGTTGAACTTTTGCATTTGCCTGGCTGTAACAGGGTCATTTAGGAAAGGGGAGGGACAAAAAACACTCAAAAGCCTATACAACCTAAGGGAAAACACCAAACTTCACAAAAATCGATGAGCATATGTGTCCTAACATGGTGAAGAAGCATGCCAAGTTTCGTGAAGATCGGACAATAGGTGGCGCTATAACTGGCAAAAACGTCTCTTCTTATTAGGGGTTCAAGCATGAAATGCTGAAACCCTATTGTAATTGTACTGATTTTTATTATTATTATTATTATTATTATTCCGCCCTAAAACGCATCGTGCAGACCAAACTGTAAGAGCTGGAACCTTGAAACTTGGCCAAATGATAGTGCTCAATTTGGGGAAAACCTATCAAAATATGGCCCAGATTGGCCAATAGGTGGTGCTATAATGACCACATTTACTGAATTGGCCATAACTCCTACATACTTTGTCATAGAGGCTCAATTTTAGCATCACTGTGATCCCTGGCTCCAGACGAACAACCTGGCTATCTCCAAATCCCGATTTGAGCAAAAAAAAAATTTATATGGCCACTTTTGTCCAAAGCCTACTTTGGCAAACTAGTCCCTGGTTTTTGGTCCAATCGGAACCAGACCAGTCTAGGACAATTCTCTGGACTGTCTAGATAAATAATTATCGAAAAAAAGTTGAACTTTTGCATTTGCCTGGCTGTAACAGGGTCATTTAGGAAAGGGGAGGGACAAAAAACACTCAAAAGCCTATACAACCTAAGGGAAAACACCAAACTTCACAAAAATCGATGAGCATATGTGTCCTAACATGGTGAAGAAGCATGCCAAGTTTCGTGAAGATCGGACAATAGGTGGCGCTATAACTGGCAAAAACGTCTCTTCTTATTAGGGGTTCAAGCATGAAATGCTGAAACCCTATTGTAATTGTACTGATTTTTATTATTATTATTATTATTATTATTCCGCCCTAAAACGCATCGTGCAGACCAAACTGTAAGAGCTGGAACCTTGAAACTTGGCCAAATGATAGTGCTCAATTTGGGGAAAACCTATCAAAATATGGCCCAGATTGGCCAATAGGTGGTGCTATAATGACCACATTTACTGAATTGGCCATAACTCCTACATACTTTGTCATAGAGGCTCAAATTTAGCATCACTGTGATCCCTGGCTCCAGACGAACAACCTGGCTATCTCCAAATCCCGATTTGAGCAAAAAAAAAATTTATATGGCCACTTTTGTCCAAAGCCTACTTTGGCAAACTAGTCCCTGGTTTTTGGTCCAATCGGAACCAGACCAGTCTAGGACAATTCTCTGGACTGTCTAGATAAATAATTATCGAAAAAAAGTTGAACTTTTGCATTTGCCTGGCTGTAACAGGGTCATTTAGGAAAGGGGAGGGACAAAAAACACTCAAAAGCCTATACAACCTAAGGGAAAACACCAAACTTCACAAAAATCGATGAGCATATGTGTCCTAACATGGTGAAGAAGCATGCCAAGTTTCGTGAAGATCGGACAATAGGTGGCGCTATAACTGGCAAAAACGTCTCTTCTTATTAGGGGTTCAAGCATGAAATGCTGAAACCCTATTGTAATTGTACTGATTTTTATTATTATTATTATTATTATTATTCCGCCCTAAAACGCATCGTGCAGACCAAACTGTAAGAGCTGGAACCTTGAAACTTGGCCAAATGATAGTGCTCAATTTGGGGAAAACCTATCAAAATATGGCCCAGATTGGCCAATAGGTGGTGCTATAATGACCACATTTACTGAATTGGCCATAACTCCTACATACTTTGTCATAGAGGCTCAAATTTAGCATCACTGTGATCCCTGGCTCCAGACGAACAACCTGGCTATCTCCAAATCCCGATTTGAGCAAAAAAAAAATTTATATGGCCACTTTTGTCCAAAGCCTACTTTGGCAAACTAGTCCCTGGTTTTTGGTCCAATCGGAACCAGACCAGTCTAGGACAATTCTCTGGACTGTCTAGATAAATAATTATCGAAAAAAAGTTGAACTTTTGCATTTGCCTGGCTGTAACAGGGTCATTTAGGAAAGGGGAGGGACAAAAAACACTCAAAAGCCTATACAACCTAAGGGAAAACACCAAACTTCACAAAAATCGATGAGCATATGTGTCCAATCGGAACCAGACCAGTCTAGGACAATTCTCTGGACTCTCTAGATAAATAATTATCGAAAAAAAGTTGAACTTTTGCATTTGCCTGGCTGTAACAGGGTCATTTAGGAAAGGGGAGGGACAAAAAACACTCAAAAGCCTATACAACCTAAGGGAAAACACCAAACTTCACAAAAATCGATGAGCATATGTGTCCTAACATGGTGAAGAAGCATGCCAAGTTTCGTGAAGATCGGACAATAGGTGGCGCTATAACTGGCAAAAACGTCTCTTCTTATTAGGGGTTCAAGCATGAAATGCTGAAACCCTATTGTAATTGTACTGATTTTTATTATTATTATTATTATTATTATTCCGCCCTAAAACGCATCGTGCAGACCAAACTGTAAGAGCTGGAACCTTGAAACTTGGCCAAATGATAGTGCTCAATTTGGGGAAAACCTATCAAAATATGGCCCAGATTGGCCAATAGGTGGTGCTATAATGACCACATTTACTGAATTGGCCATAACTCCTACATACTTTGTCATAGAGGCTCAAATTTAGCATCACTGTGATCCCTGGCTCCAGACGAACAACCTGGCTATCTCCAAATCCCGATTTGAGCAAAAAAAAAATTTATATGGCCACTTTTGTCCAAAGCCTACTTTGGCAAACTAGTCCCTGGTTTTTGGTCCAATCGGAACCAGACCAGTCTAGGACAATTCTCTGGACTCTCTAGATAAATAATTATCGAAAAAAAGTTGAACTTTTGCATTTGCCTGGCTGTAACAGGGTCATTTAGGAAAGGGGAGGGACAAAAAACACTCAAAAGCCTATACAACCTAAGGGAAAACACCAAACTTCACAAAAATCGATGAGCATATGTGTCCTAACATGGTGAAGAAGCATGCCAAGTTTCGTGAAGATCGGACAATAGGTGGCGCTATAACTGGCAAAAACGTCTCTTCTTATTAGGGGTTCAAGCATGAAATGCTGAAACCCTATTGTAATTGTACTGATTTTTATTATTATTATTATTATTATTATTCCGCCCTAAAACGCATCGTGCAGACCAAACTGTAAGAGCTGGAACCTTGAAACTTGGCCAAATGATAGTGCTCAATTTGGGGAAAACCTATCAAAATATGGCCCAGATTGGCCAATAGGTGGTGCTATAATGACCACATTTACTGAATTGGCCATAACTCCTACATACTTTGTCATAGAGGCTCAAATTTAGCATCACTGTGATCCCTGGCTCCAGACGAACAACCTGGCTATCTCCAAATCCCGATTTGAGCAAAAAAAAAATTTATATGGCCACTTTTGTCCAAAGCCTACTTTGGCAAACTAGTCCCTGGTTTTTGGTCCAATCGGAACCAGACCAGTCTAGGACAATTCTCTGGACTGTCTAGATAAATAATTATCGAAAAAAAGTTGAACTTTTGCATTTGCCTGGCTGTAACAGGGTCATTTAGGAAAGGGGAGGGACAAAAAACACTCAAAAGCCTATACAACCTAAGGGAAAACACCAAACTTCACAAAAATCGATGAGCATATGTGTCCAATCGGAACCAGACCAGTCTAGGACAATTCTCTGGACTCTCTAGATAAATAATTATCGAAAAAAAGTTGAACTTTTGCATTTGCCTGGCTGTAACAGGGTCATTTAGGAAAGGGGAGGGACAAAAAACACTCAAAAGCCTATACAACCTAAGGGAAAACACCAAACTTCACAAAAATCGATGAGCATATGTGTCCTAACATGGTGAAGAAGCATGCCAAGTTTCGTGAAGATCGGACAATAGGTGGCGCTATAACTGGCAAAAACGTCTCTTCTTATTAGGGGTTCAAGCATGAAATGCTGAAACCCTATTGTAATTGTACTGATTTTTATTATTATTATTATTATTATTATTCCGCCCTAAAACGCATCGTGCAGACCAAACTGTAAGAGCTGGAACCTTGAAACTTGGCCAAATGATAGTGCTCAATTTGGGGAAAACCTATCAAAATATGGCCCAGATTGGCCAATAGGTGGTGCTATAATGACCACATTTACTGAATTGGCCATAACTCCTACATACTTTGTCATAGAGGCTCAAATTTAGCATCACTGTGATCCCTGGCTCCAGACGAACAACCTGGCTATCTCCAAATCCCGATTTGAGCAAAAAAAAAATTTATATGGCCACTTTTGTCCAAAGCCTACTTTGGCAAACTAGTCCCTGGTTTTTGGTCCAATCGGAACCAGACCAGTCTAGGACAATTCTCTGGACTGTCTAGATAAATAATTATCGAAAAAAAGTTGAACTTTTGCATTTGCCTGGCTGTAACAGGGTCATTTAGGAAAGGGGAGGGACAAAAAACACTCAAAAGCCTATACAACCTAAGGGAAAACACCAAACTTCACAAAAATCGATGAGCATATGTGTCCTAACATGGTGAAGAAGCATGCCAAGTTTCGTGAAGATCGGACAATAGGTGGCGCTATAACTGGCAAAAACGTCTCTTCTTATTAGGGGTTCAAGCATGAAATGCTGAAACCCTATTGTAATTGTACTGATTTTTATTATTAGGGGTTCAAGCACGAAGTGCTGAAACCCTATTGTAATTGTACTGATTTTTATTATTATTATTATTATTATTATTATTATTATTATTATTATTCTTCCGCCGTAAAACGCATCGTGCAGCCCAAACCGTAAGTGCTAGAGACTTGAAACTTGGCCAGATGGTAGTACAAAAATCGAGGAGAGGTTATCAAATTATGACGCTGATTGGCCCATAGGTGGCGCTATAGCAACCAAAAGCGCGAAACTGGTCATAACTCCTAGACGATAAGTCATAGACTCAAGTGTCTTATATCATTGGAAAGCTGGACGCCTGACGAACAAAACGTATATCTCCGATTTTATTTCCGTCATGATAGATTTTCCGCCATTTTGAATTTTGTCAAAAACCTACTTTTGCAAACTAGTCCCTGGTTTTTCGTCCGATCGGAACCAAACCAGAGCAGAATTGTTCTCTGAAGTCTGAAGATCAATAATTATTGAAAAAAAGTCGGAATTCCGATTCCTGGTCGCTAGGGGGTGATAAATTAAGGTTGTGGGAGGAGCCTATTTTACTAAAATGGCTATAACTCGAGAAGTAAATGAGATATCTTCACCAAACTTGGCACACGTGTTTACGAGGTCAATCTGAGGTCACAGTAAAAAAATTGCGTCGATTGGCCACATGGTGGCGCTATAAACAAAAAAAAACATATAGACACCTGACCGTTTTTCCGAATGACTTGAAATTTGGTATGCAGTGTCTTGGCCCAAGGGGCCATGTATGTCTAAAAGGAAATTGCCGTATCTCGAAAAAAATGGCCGCCATTGGCCAATGAAATTTGAGCACCGTTAACGAAGTCCGATCGGAACGAAACTCGATGGGCATGTTCGACTCATGGCCCTAGAGGTCTGTAAGAATTTTGAAAGAAATCGGCCACTAGTTGGCGCTAACGAGTTTTATGGCTCTGTAATCACGTGGTGTTAAACTTATCATCACAAAATGCATATCATCTGATAGATCTGCTCATGCTGAACAACTTTTCCTCAAGAACCATTGCTGTCAATCAAACCGTTCATTAAATATTCATGAATATGTTAAAAACCTACTTTTGCGAACTAGTCCCTGGTTTTTCGCCCGATCGGAACCAGACCAGTCTAGGACAATTCTCTGGACTCTCTAGATCAATAATTATTGAAAAAAAGTTGAACTTTTGCATTTGGGTGGCTGTAATAGGGTAATTTATAAAAAGGGGCGTGGCAAAATACACTAAAATGCCTATAAATCATAAATGAAAACTCAGAACTTCACAAAAATTGGTGAGCATATGTGACATAACATCATTAATAAGCATGCCAAATTTTATAGAGATCGGACCAAAGGTGGCGCTATAACTGTTAAAAAGCTTTAAAACCATATATTTCCCATGGTAAACTGCCTGTATTGGCTGTAAATGGTCTTTTCCGTCTATTATGTCAGTTGTTAAATGCTTGCTAAATAAAACTTGATGTCTTTTGATGCTTGTGTGCTTAAAGGCCTTAAAGGCCTTAACTGCTTGAACCCCGATAAATGCTGCTTGCAGCTTTAATTATTATTATTATTATTATTCCGCCCTAAAACGCATCGTGCAGACCAAACTGTAAGAGCTGGAACCTTGAAACTTGGCCAAATGATAGTGCTCAATTTGGGGAAAACCTATCAAAATATGGCCCAGATTGGCCAATAGGTGGTGCTATAATGACCACATTTACTGAATTGGCCATAACTCCTACATACTTTGTCATAGAGGCTCAAATTTAGCATCACTGTGATCCCTGGCTCCAGACGAACAACCTGGCTATCTCCAAATCCCGATTTGAGCAAAAAAAAAATTTATATGGCCACTTTTGTCCAAAGCCTACTTTGGCAAACTAGTCCCTGGTTTTTGGTCCAATCGGAACCAGACCAGTCTAGGACAATTCTCTGGACTGTCTAGATAAATAATTATCGAAAAAAAGTTGAACTTTTGCATTTGCCTGGCTGTAACAGGGTCATTTAGGAAAGGGGAGGGACAAAAAACACTCAAAAGCCTATACAACCTAAGGGAAAACACCAAACTTCACAAAAATCGATGAGCATATGTGTCCAATCGGAACCAGACCAGTCTAGGACAATTCTCTGGACTGTCTAGATAAATAATTATCGAAAAAAAGTTGAACTTTTGCATTTGCCTGGCTGTAACAGGGTCATTTAGGAAAGGGGAGGGACAAAAAACACTCAAAAGCCTATACAACCTAAGGGAAAACACCAAACTTCACAAAAATCGATGAGCATATGTGTCCTAACATGGTGAAGAAGCATGCCAAGTTTCGTGAAGATCGGACAATAGGTGGCGCTATAACTGGCAAAAACGTCTCTTCTTATTAGGGGTTCAAGCATGAAATGCTGAAACCCTATTGTAATTGTACTGATTTTTATTATTATTATTATTATTATTATTCCGCCCTAAAACGCATCGTGCAGACCAAACTGTAAGAGCTGGAACCTTGAAACTTGGCCAAATGATAGTGCTCAATTTGGGGAAAACCTATCAAAATATGGCCCAGATTGGCCAATAGGTGGTGCTATAATGACCACATTTACTGAATTGGCCATAACTCCTACATACTTTGTCATAGAGGCTCAAATTTAGCATCACTGTGATCCCTGGCTCCAGACGAACAACCTGGCTATCTCCAAATCCCGATTTGAGCAAAAAAAAAATTTATATGGCCACTTTTGTCCAAAGCCTACTTTGGCAAACTAGTCCCTGGTTTTTGGTCCAATCGGAACCAGACCAGTCTAGGACAATTCTCTGGACTGTCTAGATAAATAATTATCGAAAAAAAGTTGAACTTTTGCATTTGCCTGGCTGTAACAGGGTCATTTAGGAAAGGGGAGGGACAAAAAACACTCAAAAGCCTATACAACCTAAGGGAAAACACCAAACTTCACAAAAATCGATGAGCATATGTGTCCTAACATGGTGAAGAAGCATGCCAAGTTTCGTGAAGATCGGACAATAGGTGGCGCTATAACTGGCAAAAACGTCTCTTCTTATTAGGGGTTCAAGCATGAAATGCTGAAACCCTATTGTAATTGTACTGATTTTTATTATTATTATTATTATTATTATTCCGCCCTAAAACGCATCGTGCAGACCAAACTGTAAGAGCTGGAACCTTGAAACTTGGCCAAATGATAGTGCTCAATTTGGGGAAAACCTATCAAAATATGGCCCAGATTGGCCAATAGGTGGTGCTATAATGACCACATTTACTGAATTGGCCATAACTCCTACATACTTTGTCATAGAGGCTCAAATTTAGCATCACTGTGATCCCTGGCTCCAGACGAACAACCTGGCTATCTCCAAATCCCGATTTGAGCAAAAAAAAAATTTATATGGCCACTTTTGTCCAAAGCCTACTTTGGCAAACTAGTCCCTGGTTTTTGGTCCAATCGGAACCAGACCAGTCTAGGACAATTCTCTGGACTGTCTAGATAAATAATTATCGAAAAAAAGTTGAACTTTTGCATTTGCCTGGCTGTAACAGGGTCATTTAGGAAAGGGGAGGGACAAAAAACACTCAAAAGCCTATACAACCTAAGGGAAAACACCAAACTTCACAAAAATCGATGAGCATATGTGTCCAATCGGAACCAGACCAGTCTAGGACAATTCTCTGGACTCTCTAGATAAATAATTATCGAAAAAAAGTTGAACTTTTGCATTTGCCTGGCTGTAACAGGGTCATTTAGGAAAGGGGAGGGACAAAAAACACTCAAAAGCCTATACAACCTAAGGGAAAACACCAAACTTCACAAAAATCGATGAGCATATGTGTCCTAACATGGTGAAGAAGCATGCCAAGTTTCGTGAAGATCGGACAATAGGTGGCGCTATAACTGGCAAAAACGTCTCTTCTTATTAGGGGTTCAAGCATGAAATGCTGAAACCCTATTGTAATTGTACTGATTTTTATTATTATTATTATTATTATTATTCCGCCCTAAAACGCATCGTGCAGACCAAACTGTAAGAGCTGGAACCTTGAAACTTGGCCAAATGATAGTGCTCAATTTGGGGAAAACCTATCAAAATATGGCCCAGATTGGCCAATAGGTGGTGCTATAATGACCACATTTACTGAATTGGCCATAACTCCTACATACTTTGTCATAGAGGCTCAAATTTAGCATCACTGTGATCCCTGGCTCCAGACGAACAACCTGGCTATCTCCAAATCCCGATTTGAGCAAAAAAAAAATTTATATGGCCACTTTTGTCCAAAGCCTACTTTGGCAAACTAGTCCCTGGTTTTTGGTCCAATCGGAACCAGACCAGTCTAGGACAATTCTCTGGACTGTCTAGATAAATAATTATCGAAAAAAAGTTGAACTTTTGCATTTGCCTGGCTGTAACAGGGTCATTTAGGAAAGGGGAGGGACAAAAAACACTCAAAAGCCTATACAACCTAAGGGAAAACACCAAACTTCACAAAAATCGATGAGCATATGTGTCCTAACATGGTGAAGAAGCATGCCAAGTTTCGTGAAGATCGGACAATAGGTGGCGCTATAACTGGCAAAAACGTCTCTTCTTATTAGGGGTTCAAGCATGAAATGCTGAAACCCTATTGTAATTGTACTGATTTTTATTATTATTATTATTATTATTATTCCGCCCTAAAACGCATCGTGCAGACCAAACTGTAAGAGCTGGAACCTTGAAACTTGGCCAAATGATAGTGCTCAATTTGGGGAAAACCTATCAAAATATGGCCCAGATTGGCCAATAGGTGGTGCTATAATGACCACATTTACTGAATTGGCCATAACTCCTACATACTTTGTCATAGAGGCTCAAATTTAGCATCACTGTGATCCCTGGCTCCAGACGAACAACCTGGCTATCTCCAAATCCCGATTTGAGCAAAAAAAAAATTTATATGGCCACTTTTGTCCAAAGCCTACTTTGGCAAACTAGTCCCTGGTTTTTGGTCCAATCGGAACCAGACCAGTCTAGGACAATTCTCTGGACTGTCTAGATAAATAATTATCGAAAAAAAGTTGAACTTTTGCATTTGCCTGGCTGTAACAGGGTCATTTAGGAAAGGGGAGGGACAAAAAACACTCAAAAGCCTATACAACCTAAGGGAAAACACCAAACTTCACAAAAATCGATGAGCATATGTGTCCTAACATGGTGAAGAAGCATGCCAAGTTTCGTGAAGATCGGACAATAGGTGGCGCTATAACTGGCAAAAACGTCTCTTCTTATTAGGGGTTCAAGCATGAAATGCTGAAACCCTATTGTAATTGTACTGATTTTTATTATTATTATTATTATTATTATTCCGCCCTAAAACGCATCGTGCAGACCAAACTGTAAGAGCTGGAACCTTGAAACTTGGCCAAATGATAGTGCTCAATTTGGGGAAAACCTATCAAAATATGGCCCAGATTGGCCAATAGGTGGTGCTATAATGACCACATTTACTGAATTGGCCATAACTCCTACATACTTTGTCATAGAGGCTCAAATTTAGCATCACTGTGATCCCTGGCTCCAGACGAACAACCTGGCTATCTCCAAATCCCGATTTGAGCAAAAAAAAAATTTATATGGCCACTTTTGTCCAAAGCCTACTTTGGCAAACTAGTCCCTGGTTTTTGGTCCAATCGGAACCAGACCAGTCTAGGACAATTCTCTGGACTGTCTAGATAAATAATTATCGAAAAAAAGTTGAACTTTTGCATTTGCCTGGCTGTAACAGGGTCATTTAGGAAAGGGGAGGGACAAAAAACACTCAAAAGCCTATACAACCTAAGGGAAAACACCAAACTTCACAAAAATCGATGAGCATATGTGTCCAATCGGAACCAGACCAGTCTAGGACAATTCTCTGGACTGTCTAGATAAATAATTATCGAAAAAAAGTTGAACTTTTGCATTTGCCTGGCTGTAACAGGGTCATTTAGGAAAGGGGAGGGACAAAAAACACTCAAAAGCCTATACAACCTAAGGGAAAACACCAAACTTCACAAAAATCGATGAGCATATGTGTCCTAACATGGTGAAGAAGCATGCCAAGTTTCGTGAAGATCGGACAATAGGTGGCGCTATAACTGGCAAAAACGTCTCTTCTTATTAGGGGTTCAAGCATGAAATGCTGAAACCCTATTGTAATTGTACTGATTTTTATTATTATTATTATTATTATTATTCCGCCCTAAAACGCATCGTGCAGACCAAACTGTAAGAGCTGGAACCTTGAAACTTGGCCAAATGATAGTGCTCAATTTGGGGAAAACCTATCAAAATATGGCCCAGATTGGCCAATAGGTGGTGCTATAATGACCACATTTACTGAATTGGCCATAACTCCTACATACTTTGTCATAGAGGCTCAAATTTAGCATCACTGTGATCCCTGGCTCCAGACGAACAACCTGGCTATCTCCAAATCCCGATTTGAGCAAAAAAAAAATTTATATGGCCACTTTTGTCCAAAGCCTACTTTGGCAAACTAGTCCCTGGTTTTTGGTCCAATCGGAACCAGACCAGTCTAGGACAATTCTCTGGACTGTCTAGATAAATAATTATCGAAAAAAAGTTGAACTTTTGCATTTGCCTGGCTGTAACAGGGTCATTTAGGAAAGGGGAGGGACAAAAAACACTCAAAAGCCTATACAACCTAAGGGAAAACACCAAACTTCACAAAAATCGATGAGCATATGTGTCCAATCGGAACCAGACCAGTCTAGGACAATTCTCTGGACTCTCTAGATAAATAATTATCGAAAAAAAGTTGAACTTTTGCATTTGCCTGGCTGTAACAGGGTCATTTAGGAAAGGGGAGGGACAAAAAACACTCAAAAGCCTATACAACCTAAGGGAAAACACCAAACTTCACAAAAATCGATGAGCATATGTGTCCTAACATGGTGAAGAAGCATGCCAAGTTTCGTGAAGATCGGACAATAGGTGGCGCTATAACTGGCAAAAACGTCTCTTCTTATTAGGGGTTCAAGCATGAAATGCTGAAACCCTATTGTAATTGTACTGATTTTTATTATTATTATTATTATTATTATTCCGCCCTAAAACGCATCGTGCAGACCAAACTGTAAGAGCTGGAACCTTGAAACTTGGCCAAATGATAGTGCTCAATTTGGGGAAAACCTATCAAAATATGGCCCAGATTGGCCAATAGGTGGTGCTATAATGACCACATTTACTGAATTGGCCATAACTCCTACATACTTTGTCATAGAGGCTCAAATTTAGCATCACTGTGATCCCTGGCTCCAGACGAACAACCTGGCTATCTCCAAATCCCGATTTGAGCAAAAAAAAAATTTATATGGCCACTTTTGTCCAAAGCCTACTTTGGCAAACTAGTCCCTGGTTTTTGGTCCAATCGGAACCAGACCAGTCTAGGACAATTCTCTGGACTGTCTAGATAAATAATTATCGAAAAAAAGTTGAACTTTTGCATTTGCCTGGCTGTAACAGGGTCATTTAGGAAAGGGGAGGGACAAAAAACACTCAAAAGCCTATACAACCTAAGGGAAAACACCAAACTTCACAAAAATCGATGAGCATATGTGTCCTAACATGGTGAAGAAGCATGCCAAGTTTCGTGAAGATCGGACAATAGGTGGCGCTATAACTGGCAAAAACGTCTCTTCTTATTAGGGGTTCAAGCATGAAATGCTGAAACCCTATTGTAATTGTACTGATTTTTATTATTATTATTATTATTATTATTCCGCCCTAAAACGCATCGTGCAGACCAAACTGTAAGAGCTGGAACCTTGAAACTTGGCCAAATGATAGTGCTCAATTTGGGGAAAACCTATCAAAATATGGCCCAGATTGGCCAATAGGTGGTGCTATAATGACCACATTTACTGAATTGGCCATAACTCCTACATACTTTGTCATAGAGGCTCAAATTTAGCATCACTGTGATCCCTGGCTCCAGACGAACAACCTGGCTATCTCCAAATCCCGATTTGAGCAAAAAAAAAATTTATATGGCCACTTTTGTCCAAAGCCTACTTTGGCAAACTAGTCCCTGGTTTTTGGTCCAATCGGAACCAGACCAGTCTAGGACAATTCTCTGGACTGTCTAGATAAATAATTATCGAAAAAAAGTTGAACTTTTGCATTTGCCTGGCTGTAACAGGGTCATTTAGGAAAGGGGAGGGACAAAAAACACTCAAAAGCCTATACAACCTAAGGGAAAACACCAAACTTCACAAAAATCGATGAGCATATGTGTCCTAACATGGTGAAGAAGCATGCCAAGTTTCGTGAAGATCGGACAATAGGTGGCGCTATAACTGGCAAAAACGTCTCTTCTTATTAGGGGTTCAAGCATGAAATGCTGAAACCCTATTGTAATTGTACTGATTTTTATTATTATTATTATTATTATTATTCCGCCCTAAAACGCATCGTGCAGACCAAACTGTAAGAGCTGGAACCTTGAAACTTGGCCAAATGATAGTGCTCAATTTGGGGAAAACCTATCAAAATATGGCCCAGATTGGCCAATAGGTGGTGCTATAATGACCACATTTACTGAATTGGCCATAACTCCTACATACTTTGTCATAGAGGCTCAAATTTAGCATCACTGTGATCCCTGGCTCCAGACGAACAACCTGGCTATCTCCAAATCCCGATTTGAGCAAAAAAAAAATTTATATGGCCACTTTTGTCCAAAGCCTACTTTGGCAAACTAGTCCCTGGTTTTTGGTCCAATCGGAACCAGACCAGTCTAGGACAATTCTCTGGACTGTCTAGATAAATAATTATCGAAAAAAAGTTGAACTTTTGCATTTGCCTGGCTGTAACAGGGTCATTTAGGAAAGGGGAGGGACAAAAAACACTCAAAAGCCTATACAACCTAAGGGAAAACACCAAACTTCACAAAAATCGATGAGCATATGTGTCCTAACATGGTGAAGAAGCATGCCAAGTTTCGTGAAGATCGGACAATAGGTGGCGCTATAACTGGCAAAAACGTCTCTTCTTATTAGGGGTTCAAGCATGAAATGCTGAAACCCTATTGTAATTGTACTGATTTTTATTATTATTATTATTATTATTATTCCGCCCTAAAACGCATCGTGCAGACCAAACTGTAAGAGCTGGAACCTTGAAACTTGGCCAAATGATAGTGCTCAATTTGGGGAAAACCTATCAAAATATGGCCCAGATTGGCCAATAGGTGGTGCTATAATGACCACATTTACTGAATTGGCCATAACTCCTACATACTTTGTCATAGAGGCTCAAATTTAGCATCACTGTGATCCCTGGCTCCAGACGAACAACCTGGCTATCTCCAAATCCCGATTTGAGCAAAAAAAAAATTTATATGGCCACTTTTGTCCAAAGCCTACTTTGGCAAACTAGTCCCTGGTTTTTGGTCCAATCGGAACCAGACCAGTCTAGGACAATTCTCTGGACTGTCTAGATAAATAATTATCGAAAAAAAGTTGAACTTTTGCATTTGCCTGGCTGTAACAGGGTCATTTAGGAAAGGGGAGGGACAAAAAACACTCAAAAGCCTATACAACCTAAGGGAAAACACCAAACTTCACAAAAATCGATGAGCATATGTGTCCTAACATGGTGAAGAAGCATGCCAAGTTTCGTGAAGATCGGACAATAGGTGGCGCTATAACTGGCAAAAACGTCTCTTCTTATTAGGGGTTCAAGCATGAAATGCTGAAACCCTATTGTAATTGTACTGATTTTTATTATTATTATTATTATTATTATTCCGCCCTAAAACGCATCGTGCAGACCAAACTGTAAGAGCTGGAACCTTGAAACTTGGCCAAATGATAGTGCTCAATTTGGGGAAAACCTATCAAAATATGGCCCAGATTGGCCAATAGGTGGTGCTATAATGACCACATTTACTGAATTGGCCATAACTCCTACATACTTTGTCATAGAGGCTCAATTTTAGCATCACTGTGATCCCTGGCTCCAGACGAACAACCTGGCTATCTCCAAATCCCGATTTGAGCAAAAAAAAAATTTATATGGCCACTTTTGTCCAAAGCCTACTTTGGCAAACTAGTCCCTGGTTTTTGGTCCAATCGGAACCAGACCAGTCTAGGACAATTCTCTGGACTGTCTAGATAAATAATTATCGAAAAAAAGTTGAACTTTTGCATTTGCCTGGCTGTAACAGGGTCATTTAGGAAAGGGGAGGGACAAAAAACACTCAAAAGCCTATACAACCTAAGGGAAAACACCAAACTTCACAAAAATCGATGAGCATATGTGTCCAATCGGAACCAGACCAGTCTAGGACAATTCTCTGGACTCTCTAGATAAATAATTATCGAAAAAAAGTTGAACTTTTGCATTTGCCTGGCTGTAACAGGGTCATTTAGGAAAGGGGAGGGACAAAAAACACTCAAAAGCCTATACAACCTAAGGGAAAACACCAAACTTCACAAAAATCGATGAGCATATGTGTCCTAACATGGTGAAGAAGCATGCCAAGTTTCGTGAAGATCGGACAATAGGTGGCGCTATAACTGGCAAAAACGTCTCTTCTTATTAGGGGTTCAAGCATGAAATGCTGAAACCCTATTGTAATTGTACTGATTTTTATTATTATTATTATTATTATTATTCCGCCCTAAAACGCATCGTGCAGACCAAACTGTAAGAGCTGGAACCTTGAAACTTGGCCAAATGATAGTGCTCAATTTGGGGAAAACCTATCAAAATATGGCCCAGATTGGCCAATAGGTGGTGCTATAATGACCACATTTACTGAATTGGCCATAACTCCTACATACTTTGTCATAGAGGCTCAAATTTAGCATCACTGTGATCCCTGGCTCCAGACGAACAACCTGGCTATCTCCAAATCCCGATTTGAGCAAAAAAAAAATTTATATGGCCACTTTTGTCCAAAGCCTACTTTGGCAAACTAGTCCCTGGTTTTTGGTCCAATCGGAACCAGACCAGTCTAGGACAATTCTCTGGACTGTCTAGATAAATAATTATCGAAAAAAAGTTGAACTTTTGCATTTGCCTGGCTGTAACAGGGTCATTTAGGAAAGGGGAGGGACAAAAAACACTCAAAAGCCTATACAACCTAAGGGAAAACACCAAACTTCACAAAAATCGATGAGCATATGTGTCCTAACATGGTGAAGAAGCATGCCAAGTTTCGTGAAGATCGGACAATAGGTGGCGCTATAACTGGCAAAAACGTCTCTTCTTATTAGGGGTTCAAGCATGAAATGCTGAAACCCTATTGTAATTGTACTGATTTTTATTATTATTATTATTATTATTATTCCGCCCTAAAACGCATCGTGCAGACCAAACTGTAAGAGCTGGAACCTTGAAACTTGGCCAAATGATAGTGCTCAATTTGGGGAAAACCTATCAAAATATGGCCCAGATTGGCCAATAGGTGGTGCTATAATGACCACATTTACTGAATTGGCCATAACTCCTACATACTTTGTCATAGAGGCTCAAATTTAGCATCACTGTGATCCCTGGCTCCAGACGAACAACCTGGCTATCTCCAAATCCCGATTTGAGCAAAAAAAAAATTTATATGGCCACTTTTGTCCAAAGCCTACTTTGGCAAACTAGTCCCTGGTTTTTGGTCCAATCGGAACCAGACCAGTCTAGGACAATTCTCTGGACTGTCTAGATAAATAATTATCGAAAAAAAGTTGAACTTTTGCATTTGCCTGGCTGTAACAGGGTCATTTAGGAAAGGGGAGGGACAAAAAACACTCAAAAGCCTATACAACCTAAGGGAAAACACCAAACTTCACAAAAATCGATGAGCATATGTGTCCTAACATGGTGAAGAAGCATGCCAAGTTTCGTGAAGATCGGACAATAGGTGGCGCTATAACTGGCAAAAACGTCTCTTCTTATTAGGGGTTCAAGCATGAAATGCTGAAACCCTATTGTAATTGTACTGATTTTTATTATTATTATTATTATTATTATTCCGCCCTAAAACGCATCGTGCAGACCAAACTGTAAGAGCTGGAACCTTGAAACTTGGCCAAATGATAGTGCTCAATTTGGGGAAAACCTATCAAAATATGGCCCAGATTGGCCAATAGGTGGTGCTATAATGACCACATTTACTGAATTGGCCATAACTCCTACATACTTTGTCATAGAGGCTCAAATTTAGCATCACTGTGATCCCTGGCTCCAGACGAACAACCTGGCTATCTCCAAATCCCGATTTGAGCAAAAAAAAAATTTATATGGCCACTTTTGTCCAAAGCCTACTTTGGCAAACTAGTCCCTGGTTTTTGGTCCAATCGGAACCAGACCAGTCTAGGACAATTCTCTGGACTGTCTAGATAAATAATTATCGAAAAAAAGTTGAACTTTTGCATTTGCCTGGCTGTAACAGGGTCATTTAGGAAAGGGGAGGGACAAAAAACACTCAAAAGCCTATACAACCTAAGGGAAAACACCAAACTTCACAAAAATCGATGAGCATATGTGTCCTAACATGGTGAAGAAGCATGCCAAGTTTCGTGAAGATCGGACAATAGGTGGCGCTATAACTGGCAAAAACGTCTCTTCTTATTAGGGGTTCAAGCATGAAATGCTGAAACCCTATTGTAATTGTACTGATTTTTATTATTATTATTATTATTATTATTCCGCCCTAAAACGCATCGTGCAGACCAAACTGTAAGAGCTGGAACCTTGAAACTTGGCCAAATGATAGTGCTCAATTTGGGGAAAACCTATCAAAATATGGCCCAGATTGGCCAATAGGTGGTGCTATAATGACCACATTTACTGAATTGGCCATAACTCCTACATACTTTGTCATAGAGGCTCAAATTTAGCATCACTGTGATCCCTGGCTCCAGACGAACAACCTGGCTATCTCCAAATCCCGATTTGAGCAAAAAAAAAATTTATATGGCCACTTTTGTCCAAAGCCTACTTTGGCAAACTAGTCCCTGGTTTTTGGTCCAATCGGAACCAGACCAGTCTAGGACAATTCTCTGGACTGTCTAGATAAATAATTATCGAAAAAAAGTTGAACTTTTGCATTTGCCTGGCTGTAACAGGGTCATTTAGGAAAGGGGAGGGACAAAAAACACTCAAAAGCCTATACAACCTAAGGGAAAACACCAAACTTCACAAAAATCGATGAGCATATGTGTCCTAACATGGTGAAGAAGCATGCCAAGTTTCGTGAAGATCGGACAATAGGTGGCGCTATAACTGGCAAAAACGTCTCTTCTTATTAGGGGTTCAAGCATGAAATGCTGAAACCCTATTGTAATTGTACTGATTTTTATTATTATTATTATTATTATTATTCCGCCCTAAAACGCATCGTGCAGACCAAACTGTAAGAGCTGGAACCTTGAAACTTGGCCAAATGATAGTGCTCAATTTGGGGAAAACCTATCAAAATATGGCCCAGATTGGCCAATAGGTGGTGCTATAATGACCACATTTACTGAATTGGCCATAACTCCTACATACTTTGTCATAGAGGCTCAATTTTAGCATCACTGTGATCCCTGGCTCCAGACGAACAACCTGGCTATCTCCAAATCCCGATTTGAGCAAAAAAAAAATTTATATGGCCACTTTTGTCCAAAGCCTACTTTGGCAAACTAGTCCCTGGTTTTTGGTCCAATCGGAACCAGACCAGTCTAGGACAATTCTCTGGACTGTCTAGATAAATAATTATCGAAAAAAAGTTGAACTTTTGCATTTGCCTGGCTGTAACAGGGTCATTTAGGAAAGGGGAGGGACAAAAAACACTCAAAAGCCTATACAACCTAAGGGAAAACACCAAACTTCACAAAAATCGATGAGCATATGTGTCCAATCGGAACCAGACCAGTCTAGGACAATTCTCTGGACTCTCTAGATAAATAATTATCGAAAAAAAGTTGAACTTTTGCATTTGCCTGGCTGTAACAGGGTCATTTAGGAAAGGGGAGGGACAAAAAACACTCAAAAGCCTATACAACCTAAGGGAAAACACCAAACTTCACAAAAATCGATGAGCATATGTGTCCTAACATGGTGAAGAAGCATGCCAAGTTTCGTGAAGATCGGACAATAGGTGGCGCTATAACTGGCAAAAACGTCTCTTCTTATTAGGGGTTCAAGCATGAAATGCTGAAACCCTATTGTAATTGTACTGATTTTTATTATTATTATTATTATTATTATTCCGCCCTAAAACGCATCGTGCAGACCAAACTGTAAGAGCTGGAACCTTGAAACTTGGCCAAATGATAGTGCTCAATTTGGGGAAAACCTATCAAAATATGGCCCAGATTGGCCAATAGGTGGTGCTATAATGACCACATTTACTGAATTGGCCATAACTCCTACATACTTTGTCATAGAGGCTCAAATTTAGCATCACTGTGATCCCTGGCTCCAGACGAACAACCTGGCTATCTCCAAATCCCGATTTGAGCAAAAAAAAAATTTATATGGCCACTTTTGTCCAAAGCCTACTTTGGCAAACTAGTCCCTGGTTTTTGGTCCAATCGGAACCAGACCAGTCTAGGACAATTCTCTGGACTGTCTAGATAAATAATTATCGAAAAAAAGTTGAACTTTTGCATTTGCCTGGCTGTAACAGGGTCATTTAGGAAAGGGGAGGGACAAAAAACACTCAAAAGCCTATACAACCTAAGGGAAAACACCAAACTTCACAAAAATCGATGAGCATATGTGTCCTAACATGGTGAAGAAGCATGCCAAGTTTCGTGAAGATCGGACAATAGGTGGCGCTATAACTGGCAAAAACGTCTCTTCTTATTAGGGGTTCAAGCATGAAATGCTGAAACCCTATTGTAATTGTACTGATTTTTATTATTATTATTATTATTATTATTCCGCCCTAAAACGCATCGTGCAGACCAAACTGTAAGAGCTGGAACCTTGAAACTTGGCCAAATGATAGTGCTCAATTTGGGGAAAACCTATCAAAATATGGCCCAGATTGGCCAATAGGTGGTGCTATAATGACCACATTTACTGAATTGGCCATAACTCCTACATACTTTGTCATAGAGGCTCAAATTTAGCATCACTGTGATCCCTGGCTCCAGACGAACAACCTGGCTATCTCCAAATCCCGATTTGAGCAAAAAAAAAATTTATATGGCCACTTTTGTCCAAAGCCTACTTTGGCAAACTAGTCCCTGGTTTTTGGTCCAATCGGAACCAGACCAGTCTAGGACAATTCTCTGGACTCTCTAGATAAATAATTATCGAAAAAAAGTTGAACTTTTGCATTTGCCTGGCTGTAACAGGGTCATTTAGGAAAGGGGAGGGACAAAAAACACTCAAAAGCCTATACAACCTAAGGGAAAACACCAAACTTCACAAAAATCGATGAGCATATGTGTCCTAACATGGTGAAGAAGCATGCCAAGTTTCGTGAAGATCGGACAATAGGTGGCGCTATAACTGGCAAAAACGTCTCTTCTTATTAGGGGTTCAAGCATGAAATGCTGAAACCCTATTGTAATTGTACTGATTTTTATTATTATTATTATTATTATTATTCCGCCCTAAAACGCATCGTGCAGACCAAACTGTAAGAGCTGGAACCTTGAAACTTGGCCAAATGATAGTGCTCAATTTGGGGAAAACCTATCAAAATATGGCCCAGATTGGCCAATAGGTGGTGCTATAATGACCACATTTACTGAATTGGCCATAACTCCTACATACTTTGTCATAGAGGCTCAATTTTAGCATCACTGTGATCCCTGGCTCCAGACGAACAACCTGGCTATCTCCAAATCCCGATTTGAGCAAAAAAAAAATTTATATGGCCACTTTTGTCCAAAGCCTACTTTGGCAAACTAGTCCCTGGTTTTTGGTCCAATCGGAACCAGACCAGTCTAGGACAATTCTCTGGACTCTCTAGATAAATAATTATCGAAAAAAAGTTGAACTTTTGCATTTGCCTGGCTGTAACAGGGTCATTTAGGAAAGGGGAGGGACAAAAAACACTCAAAAGCCTATACAACCTAAGGGAAAACACCAAACTTCACAAAAATCGATGAGCATATGTGTCCTAACATGGTGAAGAAGCATGCCAAGTTTCGTGAAGATCGGACAATAGGTGGCGCTATAACTGGCAAAAACGTCTCTTCTTATTAGGGGTTCAAGCATGAAATGCTGAAACCCTATTGTAATTGTACTGATTTTTATTATTATTATTATTATTATTATTCCGCCCTAAAACGCATCGTGCAGACCAAACTGTAAGAGCTGGAACCTTGAAACTTGGCCAAATGATAGTGCTCAATTTGGGGAAAACCTATCAAAATATGGCCCAGATTGGCCAATAGGTGGTGCTATAATGACCACATTTACTGAATTGGCCATAACTCCTACATACTTTGTCATAGAGGCTCAAATTTAGCATCACTGTGATCCCTGGCTCCAGACGAACAACCTGGCTATCTCCAAATCCCGATTTGAGCAAAAAAAAAATTTATATGGCCACTTTTGTCCAAAGCCTACTTTGGCAAACTAGTCCCTGGTTTTTGGTCCAATCGGAACCAGACCAGTCTAGGACAATTCTCTGGACTGTCTAGATAAATAATTATCGAAAAAAAGTTGAACTTTTGCATTTGCCTGGCTGTAACAGGGTCATTTAGGAAAGGGGAGGGACAAAAAACACTCAAAAGCCTATACAACCTAAGGGAAAACACCAAACTTCACAAAAATCGATGAGCATATGTGTCCAATCGGAACCAGACCAGTCTAGGACAATTCTCTGGACTCTCTAGATAAATAATTATCGAAAAAAAGTTGAACTTTTGCATTTGCCTGGCTGTAACAGGGTCATTTAGGAAAGGGGAGGGACAAAAAACACTCAAAAGCCTATACAACCTAAGGGAAAACACCAAACTTCACAAAAATCGATGAGCATATGTGTCCTAACATGGTGAAGAAGCATGCCAAGTTTCGTGAAGATCGGACAATAGGTGGCGCTATAACTGGCAAAAACGTCTCTTCTTATTAGGGGTTCAAGCATGAAATGCTGAAACCCTATTGTAATTGTACTGATTTTTATTATTATTATTATTATTATTATTCCGCCCTAAAACGCATCGTGCAGACCAAACTGTAAGAGCTGGAACCTTGAAACTTGGCCAAATGATAGTGCTCAATTTGGGGAAAACCTATCAAAATATGGCCCAGATTGGCCAATAGGTGGTGCTATAATGACCACATTTACTGAATTGGCCATAACTCCTACATACTTTGTCATAGAGGCTCAAATTTAGCATCACTGTGATCCCTGGCTCCAGACGAACAACCTGGCTATCTCCAAATCCCGATTTGAGCAAAAAAAAAATTTATATGGCCACTTTTGTCCAAAGCCTACTTTGGCAAACTAGTCCCTGGTTTTTGGTCCAATCGGAACCAGACCAGTCTAGGACAATTCTCTGGACTGTCTAGATAAATAATTATCGAAAAAAAGTTGAACTTTTGCATTTGCCTGGCTGTAACAGGGTCATTTAGGAAAGGGGAGGGACAAAAAACACTCAAAAGCCTATACAACCTAAGGGAAAACACCAAACTTCACAAAAATCGATGAGCATATGTGTCCTAACATGGTGAAGAAGCATGCCAAGTTTCGTGAAGATCGGACAATAGGTGGCGCTATAACTGGCAAAAACGTCTCTTCTTATTAGGGGTTCAAGCATGAAATGCTGAAACCCTATTGTAATTGTACTGATTTTTATTATTATTATTATTATTATTATTCCGCCCTAAAACGCATCGTGCAGACCAAACTGTAAGAGCTGGAACCTTGAAACTTGGCCAAATGATAGTGCTCAATTTGGGGAAAACCTATCAAAATATGGCCCAGATTGGCCAATAGGTGGTGCTATAATGACCACATTTACTGAATTGGCCATAACTCCTACATACTTTGTCATAGAGGCTCAAATTTAGCATCACTGTGATCCCTGGCTCCAGACGAACAACCTGGCTATCTCCAAATCCCGATTTGAGCAAAAAAAAAATTTATATGGCCACTTTTGTCCAAAGCCTACTTTGGCAAACTAGTCCCTGGTTTTTGGTCCAATCGGAACCAGACCAGTCTAGGACAATTCTCTGGACTCTCTAGATAAATAATTATCGAAAAAAAGTTGAACTTTTGCATTTGCCTGGCTGTAACAGGGTCATTTAGGAAAGGGGAGGGACAAAAAACACTCAAAAGCCTATACAACCTAAGGGAAAACACCAAACTTCACAAAAATCGATGAGCATATGTGTCCTAACATGGTGAAGAAGCATGCCAAGTTTCGTGAAGATCGGACAATAGGTGGCGCTATAACTGGCAAAAACGTCTCTTCTTATTAGGGGTTCAAGCATGAAATGCTGAAACCCTATTGTAATTGTACTGATTTTTATTATTATTATTATTATTATTATTCCGCCCTAAAACGCATCGTGCAGACCAAACTGTAAGAGCTGGAACCTTGAAACTTGGCCAAATGATAGTGCTCAATTTGGGGAAAACCTATCAAAATATGGCCCAGATTGGCCAATAGGTGGTGCTATAATGACCACATTTACTGAATTGGCCATAACTCCTACATACTTTGTCATAGAGGCTCAATTTTAGCATCACTGTGATCCCTGGCTCCAGACGAACAACCTGGCTATCTCCAAATCCCGATTTGAGCAAAAAAAAAATTTATATGGCCACTTTTGTCCAAAGCCTACTTTGGCAAACTAGTCCCTGGTTTTTGGTCCAATCGGAACCAGACCAGTCTAGGACAATTCTCTGGACTCTCTAGATAAATAATTATCGAAAAAAAGTTGAACTTTTGCATTTGCCTGGCTGTAACAGGGTCATTTAGGAAAGGGGAGGGACAAAAAACACTCAAAAGCCTATACAACCTAAGGGAAAACACCAAACTTCACAAAAATCGATGAGCATATGTGTCCTAACATGGTGAAGAAGCATGCCAAGTTTCGTGAAGATCGGACAATAGGTGGCGCTATAACTGGCAAAAACGTCTCTTCTTATTAGGGGTTCAAGCATGAAATGCTGAAACCCTATTGTAATTGTACTGATTTTTATTATTATTATTATTATTATTATTCCGCCCTAAAACGCATCGTGCAGACCAAACTGTAAGAGCTGGAACCTTGAAACTTGGCCAAATGATAGTGCTCAATTTGGGGAAAACCTATCAAAATATGGCCCAGATTGGCCAATAGGTGGTGCTATAATGACCACATTTACTGAATTGGCCATAACTCCTACATACTTTGTCATAGAGGCTCAATTTTAGCATCACTGTGATCCCTGGCTCCAGACGAACAACCTGGCTATCTCCAAATCCCGATTTGAGCAAAAAAAAAATTTATATGGCCACTTTTGTCCAAAGCCTACTTTGGCAAACTAGTCCCTGGTTTTTGGTCCAATCGGAACCAGACCAGTCTAGGACAATTCTCTGGACTCTCTAGATAAATAATTATCGAAAAAAAGTTGAACTTTTGCATTTGCCTGGCTGTAACAGGGTCATTTAGGAAAGGGGAGGGACAAAAAACACTCAAAAGCCTATACAACCTAAGGGAAAACACCAAACTTCACAAAAATCGATGAGCATATGTGTCCTAACATGGTGAAGAAGCATGCCAAGTTTCGTGAAGATCGGACAATAGGTGGCGCTATAACTGGCAAAAACGTCTCTTCTTATTAGGGGTTCAAGCATGAAATGCTGAAACCCTATTGTAATTGTACTGATTTTTATTATTATTATTATTATTATTATTCCGCCCTAAAACGCATCGTGCAGACCAAACTGTAAGAGCTGGAACCTTGAAACTTGGCCAAATGATAGTGCTCAATTTGGGGAAAACCTATCAAAATATGGCCCAGATTGGCCAATAGGTGGTGCTATAATGACCACATTTACTGAATTGGCCATAACTCCTACATACTTTGTCATAGAGGCTCAATTTTAGCATCACTGTGATCCCTGGCTCCAGACGAACAACCTGGCTATCTCCAAATCCCGATTTGAGCAAAAAAAAAATTTATATGGCCACTTTTGTCCAAAGCCTACTTTGGCAAACTAGTCCCTGGTTTTTGGTCCAATCGGAACCAGACCAGTCTAGGACAATTCTCTGGACTGTCTAGATAAATAATTATCGAAAAAAAGTTGAACTTTTGCATTTGCCTGGCTGTAACAGGGTCATTTAGGAAAGGGGAGGGACAAAAAACACTCAAAAGCCTATACAACCTAAGGGAAAACACCAAACTTCACAAAAATCGATGAGCATATGTGTCCAATCGGAACCAGACCAGTCTAGGACAATTCTCTGGACTCTCTAGATAAATAATTATCGAAAAAAAGTTGAACTTTTGCATTTGCCTGGCTGTAACAGGGTCATTTAGGAAAGGGGAGGGACAAAAAACACTCAAAAGCCTATACAACCTAAGGGAAAACACCAAACTTCACAAAAATCGATGAGCATATGTGTCCAATCGGAACCAGACCAGTCTAGGACAATTCTCTGGACTCTCTAGATAAATAATTATCGAAAAAAAGTTGAACTTTTGCATTTGCCTGGCTGTAACAGGGTCATTTAGGAAAGGGGAGGGACAAAAAACACTCAAAAGCCTATACAACCTAAGGGAAAACACCAAACTTCACAAAAATCGATGAGCATATGTGTCCTAACATGGTGAAGAAGCATGCCAAGTTTCGTGAAGATCGGACAATAGGTGGCGCTATAACTGGCAAAAACGTCTCTTCTTATTAGGGGTTCAAGCATGAAATGCTGAAACCCTATTGTAATTGTACTGATTTTTATTATTATTATTATTATTATTATTCCGCCCTAAAACGCATCGTGCAGACCAAACTGTAAGAGCTGGAACCTTGAAACTTGGCCAAATGATAGTGCTCAATTTGGGGAAAACCTATCAAAATATGGCCCAGATTGGCCAATAGGTGGTGCTATAATGACCACATTTACTGAATTGGCCATAACTCCTACATACTTTGTCATAGAGGCTCAAATTTAGCATCACTGTGATCCCTGGCTCCAGACGAACAACCTGGCTATCTCCAAATCCCGATTTGAGCAAAAAAAAAATTTATATGGCCACTTTTGTCCAAAGCCTACTTTGGCAAACTAGTCCCTGGTTTTTGGTCCAATCGGAACCAGACCAGTCTAGGACAATTCTCTGGACTGTCTAGATAAATAATTATCGAAAAAAAGTTGAACTTTTGCATTTGCCTGGCTGTAACAGGGTCATTTAGGAAAGGGGAGGGACAAAAAACACTCAAAAGCCTATACAACCTAAGGGAAAACACCAAACTTCACAAAAATCGATGAGCATATGTGTCCTAACATGGTGAAGAAGCATGCCAAGTTTCGTGAAGATCGGACAATAGGTGGCGCTATAACTGGCAAAAACGTCTCTTCTTATTAGGGGTTCAAGCATGAAATGCTGAAACCCTATTGTAATTGTACTGATTTTTATTATTATTATTATTATTATTATTCCGCCCTAAAACGCATCGTGCAGACCAAACTGTAAGAGCTGGAACCTTGAAACTTGGCCAAATGATAGTGCTCAATTTGGGGAAAACCTATCAAAATATGGCCCAGATTGGCCAATAGGTGGTGCTATAATGACCACATTTACTGAATTGGCCATAACTCCTACATACTTTGTCATAGAGGCTCAATTTTAGCATCACTGTGATCCCTGGCTCCAGACGAACAACCTGGCTATCTCCAAATCCCGATTTGAGCAAAAAAAAAATTTATATGGCCACTTTTGTCCAAAGCCTACTTTGGCAAACTAGTCCCTGGTTTTTGGTCCAATCGGAACCAGACCAGTCTAGGACAATTCTCTGGACTGTCTAGATAAATAATTATCGAAAAAAAGTTGAACTTTTGCATTTGCCTGGCTGTAACAGGGTCATTTAGGAAAGGGGAGGGACAAAAAACACTCAAAAGCCTATACAACCTAAGGGAAAACACCAAACTTCACAAAAATCGATGAGCATATGTGTCCAATCGGAACCAGACCAGTCTAGGACAATTCTCTGGACTCTCTAGATAAATAATTATCGAAAAAAAGTTGAACTTTTGCATTTGCCTGGCTGTAACAGGGTCATTTAGGAAAGGGGAGGGACAAAAAACACTCAAAAGCCTATACAACCTAAGGGAAAACACCAAACTTCACAAAAATCGATGAGCATATGTGTCCTAACATGGTGAAGAAGCATGCCAAGTTTCGTGAAGATCGGACAATAGGTGGCGCTATAACTGGCAAAAACGTCTCTTCTTATTAGGGGTTCAAGCATGAAATGCTGAAACCCTATTGTAATTGTACTGATTTTTAGGGGTTCAAGCACGAAGTGCTGAAACCCTATTGTAATTGTACTGATTTTTATTATTATTATTATTATTATTCTTCTGCCGTAAAACGCATCGTGCAGCCCAAACCGTAAGGGCTAGAGCATTGACACTTTGCCAGATGGTAGTACAAAAATCGAGGAGAGGTTATCAAATTATGACCCCGATTGGCCCATAGGTGGCGCTATAGCAACCAAAAGCGCGAAACAGCTTATAACTCATAGACCGTAAGTCGTAGACTCAAGTGTCTTATATCATTGGAAAGCTGGACGCCTGACGAACAAAACGTATATCTCCGATTTCATTTCCGTCATGATAGATTTTCCGCCATTTTGAATTTTGTCAAAAACCTACTTTTGCGAACTAGTCCTAGGTTTTTTGTCCGATCGGAACCAAACCAGTGCAGAATTGTTCTCTGGAGTCTGACAATCAATAATTAACAAAAAAAAGTCGAAATTTTGATTCATGGTCGCTAGGGGGTGCAAAATGAACGTTGTGGGAGGAGCCTATTTTACTAAAATGGCTATAACTCAAGAATTAATTGATTAAACTTCACCAAACTTGGTACACATGTGTAGGAGGTCAATCTGAGGTCACAGTAAAAAAATTGCATCGATTGGCCACATGGTGGCGCTATAAACAAAAAAAAACGTATAAACACCTGACCGTTTTTCCGAATGACTTGAAATTTGGTATGCAGTGTCTTGGGCCAAGAGGCCATGTATGTCTAAAAGGATATTGGCATATCTCGAAAAACATGGCCGCCATTGGCAAATGAGGTTTGAGCACCTATTAAACAAGGTTAACGAAGTCCAATTGTTTTATGAGTTTTATGGCTTTGTAATCACGTGGTGTTGCACACATCCACACAATATGCATATCATTTGATAGATCTGCTCATGCTGAACAACTTTGCCTCAAGAAACATTGCTGTCAATTAAACCGTTCATTAATTATTCGCAAATATGTTAAAAACCTACTTTTGCGAACTAGTCCTAGGTTTTTCGCCCGATCGGAACCAGACCAGTCTAGGACAATTCTCTGGACTCTCTAGATCAATAATTATCAAAAAAAAGTTGAACTTTTGCATTTGGATGGCTGTAATAGGGTCATTTATAAAATGGGCGTGGCAAAATACATTAAAAAGCCTATAAATCCTAAATGAAAACTCAGAACTTCACAAAAATTGGTGAGCATATGTGACATAACATCATTAACAAGCATGCCAAATTTTATGGACATCGGACCAAAGGTGGCGCTATAACTGTTAAAAAGCTTTAAAACCATATATTACCTATGGTGAATTGCCTGCATTGGCTGTAAATGGTCTTCTTAATCTATTATGTCAGTGGTTACATGCTTGCTAAATAAAACTTTATAACTTTTGATGCTTTTGTGCTTAAAAACCTTAAACACCTTAACAGCTTGAACCCCGATAAATGTGTTATTGTAAGGATTTTTATTATTATTATTATTTTCCCCTAAAACGCATCGTGCAGACCAAACCGTAAGAGCTGGAACCTTGAAAGTTGGCCAAATGATAGTGCTCAATTTGGGGAGAACCTATCAAAATATGGCCCAGATTGGCCAATAGGTGGTGCTATAATGACCACATTTACTAAATTGGTCATAACTCATACATAGTTTGTCCTAGAGGCTCAAATTTAGCATCACTGTGATCCCTGGCTCCAGACGAACAACATGGCTATCTCCAAATCCCGATTTGAGCAAAAAAAAAATTTATATGGCCACTTTTGTCCAAAGCCTACTTTGGCAAACTAGTCCCTGGTTTTTGGTCCAATCAGAACAAGACCAGTCTAGGCCAATTCTCTGGACTCTCTAGATAAATAATTATCGAAAAAAAGTTGAACTTTTGCATTTGCCTGGCTGTAACAGGGTCATTTAGGAAAGTGGAGGGACAAAAAACACTCAAAAGCCTATACAACCTAAGGGAAAACACCAAACTTCACAAAAATCGATGGACATATGTGTCCTAACATGGTGAAGAAGCATGCCAAGTTTCGTGAAGATCGGACAATAGGTGGCGCTATAACTGGCAAAAACGTCTCTTCTTATTAGGGGTTCAAGCATGAAATGCTGAAACCCTATTGTTATTGTAAGGATTTTTATTAGGGGTTCAAGCACGAAGTGCTGAAACCCTATTGTAATTGTACTGATTTTTATTATTATTATTCTTCTGCCGTAAAACGCATCGTGCAGCCAAAACCGTAAGGGCTAGAGCCTTGAAACTTTGCCAGATGGTAGTACAAAAATCGAGGAGAGGTTATCAAATTATGACGCCGATTGGCCCATAGGTGGCGCTATAGCAACCAAAAGCGCGAAACTGATCATAACTCCTAGACGGTAAGTCATAGACTCAAGTGTCTTATATCATTGGAAAGCGGGACGCCTGACGAAAAAAACGTATATCTCCGATTTTATTTCCGCCATGATAGATTTTCCGCCATTTTGAATTTTGTCGAAAACCTACTTTTGCGAACTAGTCCCTGTTTTTTTGCCCGATCGGAACCAAACCAGTGCAGAATTGTTCTCTGGAGTCTGACGATCAATAATTATCGAAAAAAATTTGAAATTTCGATTCATGGTCGCTAGGGGGTGCAAAATTAACGTTGTGGGAGGAGCCTATTTTACTAAAATGGCTATAACTCAAGAAGTAATTAAGTAAACTTCACCAAACTTGGTACAAATGTGTCAAAGGTCAATCTGAGGTCACAGTAAAAAAATTGCGTCGATTGGCCACATGGTGGCGCTATAAAACAAAAAAACGTATAGACACCTGACCGTTTTTCCGAATGACTTGAAATTTGGTATGCAGTGACTTGGCCCAAGGGGGCATGTATGTCTAAAAGGAAATTGCCGTATCTCGAAAAAAATGGCCGCCATTGGCCAATGAAATTTGAGCACCGTTAACGAAGTCCGATCGGAACGAAACTCGATGGGCATGTTCGACTCATGGCCCTAGAGGTCTGTAAGAATTTTGAAAGAAATCGGCCACTAGTTGGCGCTAACGAGTTTTATGGCTCTGTAATCACGTGGTGTTACACTTATCATCACAAAATGCATATCATCTGATAGATCTGCTCATGCTGAACAACTTTGCCTCAAGAACCATTGCTGTCAATCAAACCGTTCATTAAATATTCATGAATATGTTAAAAACCTACTTTTGCGAACTAGTCCCTGGTTTTTCGCCTGATCGGAACCAGACCAGTCTAGGACAATTCTCTGGACTCTCGAGATCAATAATTATCAAAAAAAATTTGAACTTTTGCATTTGGGTGGCTGTAATAGGGTAATTTATAAAAAGGGGCGTGGCAAAATACACTAAAATGCCTATAAATCATAAATGAAAACTCAGAACTTCACAAAAATTGGTGAGCATATGTGACATAACATCATTAACAAGCATGCCAAATTTTATAGAGATCGGACCAAAGCTGGCGCTATAACTGTTAAAAAGCTTTAAAACCATATATTTCCCATGGTAAACTGCCTGTATTGGCTGTAAATGGTCTTTTCCGTCTATTATGTCAGTTGTTAAATGCTTGCTAAATAAAACTTGATGTCTTTTGATGCTTGTGTGCTTAAAGGCCTTAAAGGCCTTAACTGCTTGAACCCCGATAAATGCTGCTTGCAGCTTTAATTATTATTATTATTATTATTATTATTCCGCCCTAAAACGCATCGTGCAGACCAAACTGTAAGAGCTGGAACCTTGAAACTTGGCCAAATGATAGTGCTCAATTTGGGGAAAACCTATCAAAATATGGCCCAGATTGGCCAATAGGTGGTGCTATAATGACCACATTTACTGAATTGGCCATAACTCCTACATACTTTGTCATAGAGGCTCAAATTTAGCATCACTGTGATCCCTGGCTCCAGACGAACAACCTGGCTATCTCCAAATCCCGATTTGAGCAAAAAAAAAATTTATATGGCCACTTTTGTCCAAAGCCTACTTTGGCAAACTAGTCCCTGGTTTTTGGTCCAATCGGAACCAGACCAGTCTAGGACAATTCTCTGGACTGTCTAGATAAATAATTATCGAAAAAAAGTTGAACTTTTGCATTTGCCTGGCTGTAACAGGGTCATTTAGGAAAGGGGAGGGACAAAAAACACTCAAAAGCCTATACAACCTAAGGGAAAACACCAAACTTCACAAAAATCGATGAGCATATGTGTCCAATCGGAACCAGACCAGTCTAGGACAATTCTCTGGACTCTCTAGATAAATAATTATCGAAAAAAAGTTGAACTTTTGCATTTGCCTGGCTGTAACAGGGTCATTTAGGAAAGGGGAGGGACAAAAAACACTCAAAAGCCTATACAACCTAAGGGAAAACACCAAACTTCACAAAAATCGATGAGCATATGTGTCCTAACATGGTGAAGAAGCATGCCAAGTTTCGTGAAGATCGGACAATAGGTGGCGCTATAACTGGCAAAAACGTCTCTTCTTATTAGGGGTTCAAGCATGAAATGCTGAAACCCTATTGTAATTGTACTGATTTTTAGGGGTTCAAGCACGAAGTGCTGAAACCCTATTGTAATTGTACTGATTTTTATTATTATTATTATTATTATTCTTCTGCCGTAAAACGCATCGTGCAGCCCAAACCGTAAGGGCTAGAGCATTGACACTTTGCCAGATGGTAGTACAAAAATCGAGGAGAGGTTATCAAATTATGACCCCGATTGGCCCATAGGTGGCGCTATAGCAACCAAAAGCGCGAAACAGCTTATAACTCATAGACCGTAAGTCGTAGACTCAAGTGTCTTATATCATTGGAAAGCTGGACGCCTGACGAACAAAACGTATATCTCCGATTTCATTTCCGTCATGATAGATTTTCCGCCATTTTGAATTTTGTCAAAAACCTACTTTTGCGAACTAGTCCTAGGTTTTTTGTCCGATCGGAACCAAACCAGTGCAGAATTGTTCTCTGGAGTCTGACAATCAATAATTAACAAAAAAAAGTCGAAATTTTGATTCATGGTCGCTAGGGGGTGCAAAATGAACGTTGTGGGAGGAGCCTATTTTACTAAAATGGCTATAACTCAAGAATTAATTGATTAAACTTCACCAAACTTGGTACACATGTGTAGGAGGTCAATCTGAGGTCACAGTAAAAAAATTGCATCGATTGGCCACATGGTGGCGCTATAAACAAAAAAAAACGTATAAACACCTGACCGTTTTTCCGAATGACTTGAAATTTGGTATGCAGTGTCTTGGGCCAAGAGGCCATGTATGTCTAAAAGGATATTGGCATATCTCGAAAAACATGGCCGCCATTGGCAAATGAGGTTTGAGCACCTATTAAACAAGGTTAACGAAGTCCAATTGTTTTATGAGTTTTATGGCTTTGTAATCACGTGGTGTTGCACACATCCACACAATATGCATATCATTTGATAGATCTGCTCATGCTGAACAACTTTGCCTCAAGAAACATTGCTGTCAATTAAACCGTTCATTAATTATTCGCAAATATGTTAAAAACCTACTTTTGCGAACTAGTCCTAGGTTTTTCGCCCGATCGGAACCAGACCAGTCTAGGACAATTCTCTGGACTCTCTAGATCAATAATTATCAAAAAAAAGTTGAACTTTTGCATTTGGATGGCTGTAATAGGGTCATTTATAAAATGGGCGTGGCAAAATACATTAAAAAGCCTATAAATCCTAAATGAAAACTCAGAACTTCACAAAAATTGGTGAGCATATGTGACATAACATCATTAACAAGCATGCCAAATTTTATGGACATCGGACCAAAGGTGGCGCTATAACTGTTAAAAAGCTTTAAAACCATATATTACCTATGGTGAATTGCCTGCATTGGCTGTAAATGGTCTTCTTAATCTATTATGTCAGTGGTTACATGCTTGCTAAATAAAACTTTATAACTTTTGATGCTTTTGTGCTTAAAAACCTTAAACACCTTAACAGCTTGAACCCCGATAAATGTGTTATTGTAAGGATTTTTATTATTATTATTATTTTCCCCTAAAACGCATCGTGCAGACCAAACCGTAAGAGCTGGAACCTTGAAAGTTGGCCAAATGATAGTGCTCAATTTGGGGAGAACCTATCAAAATATGGCCCAGATTGGCCAATAGGTGGTGCTATAATGACCACATTTACTAAATTGGTCATAACTCATACATAGTTTGTCCTAGAGGCTCAAATTTAGCATCACTGTGATCCCTGGCTCCAGACGAACAACATGGCTATCTCCAAATCCCGATTTGAGCAAAAAAAAAATTTATATGGCCACTTTTGTCCAAAGCCTACTTTGGCAAACTAGTCCCTGGTTTTTGGTCCAATCAGAACAAGACCAGTCTAGGCCAATTCTCTGGACTCTCTAGATAAATAATTATCGAAAAAAAGTTGAACTTTTGCATTTGCCTGGCTGTAACAGGGTCATTTAGGAAAGTGGAGGGACAAAAAACACTCAAAAGCCTATACAACCTAAGGGAAAACACCAAACTTCACAAAAATCGATGGACATATGTGTCCTAACATGGTGAAGAAGCATGCCAAGTTTCGTGAAGATCGGACAATAGGTGGCGCTATAACTGGCAAAAACGTCTCTTCTTATTAGGGGTTCAAGCATGAAATGCTGAAACCCTATTGTTATTGTAAGGATTTTTATTAGGGGTTCAAGCACGAAGTGCTGAAACCCTATTGTAATTGTACTGATTTTTATTATTATTATTCTTCTGCCGTAAAACGCATCGTGCAGCCAAAACCGTAAGGGCTAGAGCCTTGAAACTTTGCCAGATGGTAGTACAAAAATCGAGGAGAGGTTATCAAATTATGACGCCGATTGGCCCATAGGTGGCGCTATAGCAACCAAAAGCGCGAAACTGATCATAACTCCTAGACGGTAAGTCATAGACTCAAGTGTCTTATATCATTGGAAAGCGGGACGCCTGACGAAAAAAACGTATATCTCCGATTTTATTTCCGCCATGATAGATTTTCCGCCATTTTGAATTTTGTCGAAAACCTACTTTTGCGAACTAGTCCCTGTTTTTTTGCCCGATCGGAACCAAACCAGTGCAGAATTGTTCTCTGGAGTCTGACGATCAATAATTATCGAAAAAAATTTGAAATTTCGATTCATGGTCGCTAGGGGGTGCAAAATTAACGTTGTGGGAGGAGCCTATTTTACTAAAATGGCTATAACTCAAGAAGTAATTAAGTAAACTTCACCAAACTTGGTACAAATGTGTCAAAGGTCAATCTGAGGTCACAGTAAAAAAATTGCGTCGATTGGCCACATGGTGGCGCTATAAAACAAAAAAACGTATAGACACCTGACCGTTTTTCCGAATGACTTGAAATTTGGTATGCAGTGACTTGGCCCAAGGGGGCATGTATGTCTAAAAGGAAATTGCCGTATCTCGAAAAAAATGGCCGCCATTGGCCAATGAAATTTGAGCACCGTTAACGAAGTCCGATCGGAACGAAACTCGATGGGCATGTTCGACTCATGGCCCTAGAGGTCTGTAAGAATTTTGAAAGAAATCGGCCACTAGTTGGCGCTAACGAGTTTTATGGCTCTGTAATCACGTGGTGTTACACTTATCATCACAAAATGCATATCATCTGATAGATCTGCTCATGCTGAACAACTTTGCCTCAAGAACCATTGCTGTCAATCAAACCGTTCATTAAATATTCATGAATATGTTAAAAACCTACTTTTGCGAACTAGTCCCTGGTTTTTCGCCTGATCGGAACCAGACCAGTCTAGGACAATTCTCTGGACTCTCGAGATCAATAATTATCAAAAAAAATTTGAACTTTTGCATTTGGGTGGCTGTAATAGGGTAATTTATAAAAAGGGGCGTGGCAAAATACACTAAAATGCCTATAAATCATAAATGAAAACTCAGAACTTCACAAAAATTGGTGAGCATATGTGACATAACATCATTAACAAGCATGCCAAATTTTATAGAGATCGGACCAAAGCTGGCGCTATAACTGTTAAAAAGCTTTAAAACCATATATTTCCCATGGTAAACTGCCTGTATTGGCTGTAAATGGTCTTTTCCGTCTATTATGTCAGTTGTTAAATGCTTGCTAAATAAAACTTGATGTCTTTTGATGCTTGTGTGCTTAAAGGCCTTAAAGGCCTTAACTGCTTGAACCCCGATAAATGCTGCTTGCAGCTTTAATTATTATTATTATTATTATTATTATTCCGCCCTAAAACGCATCGTGCAGACCAAACTGTAAGAGCTGGAACCTTGAAACTTGGCCAAATGATAGTGCTCAATTTGGGGAAAACCTATCAAAATATGGCCCAGATTGGCCAATAGGTGGTGCTATAATGACCACATTTACTGAATTGGCCATAACTCCTACATACTTTGTCATAGAGGCTCAAATTTAGCATCACTGTGATCCCTGGCTCCAGACGAACAACCTGGCTATCTCCAAATCCCGATTTGAGCAAAAAAAAAATTTATATGGCCACTTTTGTCCAAAGCCTACTTTGGCAAACTAGTCCCTGGTTTTTGGTCCAATCGGAACCAGACCAGTCTAGGACAATTCTCTGGACTGTCTAGATAAATAATTATCGAAAAAAAGTTGAACTTTTGCATTTGCCTGGCTGTAACAGGGTCATTTAGGAAAGGGGAGGGACAAAAAACACTCAAAAGCCTATACAACCTAAGGGAAAACACCAAACTTCACAAAAATCGATGAGCATATGTGTCCAATCGGAACCAGACCAGTCTAGGACAATTCTCTGGACTCTCTAGATAAATAATTATCGAAAAAAAGTTGAACTTTTGCATTTGCCTGGCTGTAACAGGGTCATTTAGGAAAGGGGAGGGACAAAAAACACTCAAAAGCCTATACAACCTAAGGGAAAACACCAAACTTCACAAAAATCGATGAGCATATGTGTCCTAACATGGTGAAGAAGCATGCCAAGTTTCGTGAAGATCGGACAATAGGTGGCGCTATAACTGGCAAAAACGTCTCTTCTTATTAGGGGTTCAAGCATGAAATGCTGAAACCCTATTGTAATTGTACTGATTTTTATTATTATTATTATTATTATTATTCCGCCCTAAAACGCATCGTGCAGACCAAACTGTAAGAGCTGGAACCTTGAAACTTGGCCAAATGATAGTGCTCAATTTGGGGAAAACCTATCAAAATATGGCCCAGATTGGCCAATAGGTGGTGCTATAATGACCACATTTACTGAATTGGCCATAACTCCTACATACTTTGTCATAGAGGCTCAAATTTAGCATCACTGTGATCCCTGGCTCCAGACGAACAACCTGGCTATCTCCAAATCCCGATTTGAGCAAAAAAAAAATTTATATGGCCACTTTTGTCCAAAGCCTACTTTGGCAAACTAGTCCCTGGTTTTTGGTCCAATCGGAACCAGACCAGTCTAGGACAATTCTCTGGACTGTCTAGATAAATAATTATCGAAAAAAAGTTGAACTTTTGCATTTGCCTGGCTGTAACAGGGTCATTTAGGAAAGGGGAGGGACAAAAAACACTCAAAAGCCTATACAACCTAAGGGAAAACACCAAACTTCACAAAAATCGATGAGCATATGTGTCCTAACATGGTGAAGAAGCATGCCAAGTTTCGTGAAGATCGGACAATAGGTGGCGCTATAACTGGCAAAAACGTCTCTTCTTATTAGGGGTTCAAGCATGAAATGCTGAAACCCTATTGTAATTGTACTGATTTTTATTATTATTATTATTATTATTATTCCGCCCTAAAACGCATCGTGCAGACCAAACTGTAAGAGCTGGAACCTTGAAACTTGGCCAAATGATAGTGCTCAATTTGGGGAAAACCTATCAAAATATGGCCCAGATTGGCCAATAGGTGGTGCTATAATGACCACATTTACTGAATTGGCCATAACTCCTACATACTTTGTCATAGAGGCTCAATTTTAGCATCACTGTGATCCCTGGCTCCAGACGAACAACCTGGCTATCTCCAAATCCCGATTTGAGCAAAAAAAAAATTTATATGGCCACTTTTGTCCAAAGCCTACTTTGGCAAACTAGTCCCTGGTTTTTGGTCCAATCGGAACCAGACCAGTCTAGGACAATTCTCTGGACTGTCTAGATAAATAATTATCGAAAAAAAGTTGAACTTTTGCATTTGCCTGGCTGTAACAGGGTCATTTAGGAAAGGGGAGGGACAAAAAACACTCAAAAGCCTATACAACCTAAGGGAAAACACCAAACTTCACAAAAATCGATGAGCATATGTGTCCAATCGGAACCAGACCAGTCTAGGACAATTCTCTGGACTCTCTAGATAAATAATTATCGAAAAAAAGTTGAACTTTTGCATTTGCCTGGCTGTAACAGGGTCATTTAGGAAAGGGGAGGGACAAAAAACACTCAAAAGCCTATACAACCTAAGGGAAAACACCAAACTTCACAAAAATCGATGAGCATATGTGTCCTAACATGGTGAAGAAGCATGCCAAGTTTCGTGAAGATCGGACAATAGGTGGCGCTATAACTGGCAAAAACGTCTCTTCTTATTAGGGGTTCAAGCATGAAATGCTGAAACCCTATTGTAATTGTACTGATTTTTATTATTATTATTATTATTATTATTCCGCCCTAAAACGCATCGTGCAGACCAAACTGTAAGAGCTGGAACCTTGAAACTTGGCCAAATGATAGTGCTCAATTTGGGGAAAACCTATCAAAATATGGCCCAGATTGGCCAATAGGTGGTGCTATAATGACCACATTTACTGAATTGGCCATAACTCCTACATACTTTGTCATAGAGGCTCAAATTTAGCATCACTGTGATCCCTGGCTCCAGACGAACAACCTGGCTATCTCCAAATCCCGATTTGAGCAAAAAAAAAATTTATATGGCCACTTTTGTCCAAAGCCTACTTTGGCAAACTAGTCCCTGGTTTTTGGTCCAATCGGAACCAGACCAGTCTAGGACAATTCTCTGGACTGTCTAGATAAATAATTATCGAAAAAAAGTTGAACTTTTGCATTTGCCTGGCTGTAACAGGGTCATTTAGGAAAGGGGAGGGACAAAAAACACTCAAAAGCCTATACAACCTAAGGGAAAACACCAAACTTCACAAAAATCGATGAGCATATGTGTCCTAACATGGTGAAGAAGCATGCCAAGTTTCGTGAAGATCGGACAATAGGTGGCGCTATAACTGGCAAAAACGTCTCTTCTTATTAGGGGTTCAAGCATGAAATGCTGAAACCCTATTGTAATTGTACTGATTTTTATTATTATTATTATTATTATTATTCCGCCCTAAAACGCATCGTGCAGACCAAACTGTAAGAGCTGGAACCTTGAAACTTGGCCAAATGATAGTGCTCAATTTGGGGAAAACCTATCAAAATATGGCCCAGATTGGCCAATAGGTGGTGCTATAATGACCACATTTACTGAATTGGCCATAACTCCTACATACTTTGTCATAGAGGCTCAATTTTAGCATCACTGTGATCCCTGGCTCCAGACGAACAACCTGGCTATCTCCAAATCCCGATTTGAGCAAAAAAAAAATTTATATGGCCACTTTTGTCCAAAGCCTACTTTGGCAAACTAGTCCCTGGTTTTTGGTCCAATCGGAACCAGACCAGTCTAGGACAATTCTCTGGACTGTCTAGATAAATAATTATCGAAAAAAAGTTGAACTTTTGCATTTGCCTGGCTGTAACAGGGTCATTTAGGAAAGGGGAGGGACAAAAAACACTCAAAAGCCTATACAACCTAAGGGAAAACACCAAACTTCACAAAAATCGATGAGCATATGTGTCCAATCGGAACCAGACCAGTCTAGGACAATTCTCTGGACTCTCTAGATAAATAATTATCGAAAAAAAGTTGAACTTTTGCATTTGCCTGGCTGTAACAGGGTCATTTAGGAAAGGGGAGGGACAAAAAACACTCAAAAGCCTATACAACCTAAGGGAAAACACCAAACTTCACAAAAATCGATGAGCATATGTGTCCTAACATGGTGAAGAAGCATGCCAAGTTTCGTGAAGATCGGACAATAGGTGGCGCTATAACTGGCAAAAACGTCTCTTCTTATTAGGGGTTCAAGCATGAAATGCTGAAACCCTATTGTAATTGTACTGATTTTTATTATTATTATTATTATTATTATTCCGCCCTAAAACGCATCGTGCAGACCAAACTGTAAGAGCTGGAACCTTGAAACTTGGCCAAATGATAGTGCTCAATTTGGGGAAAACCTATCAAAATATGGCCCAGATTGGCCAATAGGTGGTGCTATAATGACCACATTTACTGAATTGGCCATAACTCCTACATACTTTGTCATAGAGGCTCAATTTTAGCATCACTGTGATCCCTGGCTCCAGACGAACAACCTGGCTATCTCCAAATCCCGATTTGAGCAAAAAAAAAATTTATATGGCCACTTTTGTCCAAAGCCTACTTTGGCAAACTAGTCCCTGGTTTTTGGTCCAATCGGAACCAGACCAGTCTAGGACAATTCTCTGGACTCTCTAGATAAATAATTATCGAAAAAAAGTTGAACTTTTGCATTTGCCTGGCTGTAACAGGGTCATTTAGGAAAGGGGAGGGACAAAAAACACTCAAAAGCCTATACAACCTAAGGGAAAACACCAAACTTCACAAAAATCGATGAGCATATGTGTCCTAACATGGTGAAGAAGCATGCCAAGTTTCGTGAAGATCGGACAATAGGTGGCGCTATAACTGGCAAAAACGTCTCTTCTTATTAGGGGTTCAAGCATGAAATGCTGAAACCCTATTGTAATTGTACTGATTTTTATTATTATTATTATTATTATTATTCCGCCCTAAAACGCATCGTGCAGACCAAACTGTAAGAGCTGGAACCTTGAAACTTGGCCAAATGATAGTGCTCAATTTGGGGAAAACCTATCAAAATATGGCCCAGATTGGCCAATAGGTGGTGCTATAATGACCACATTTACTGAATTGGCCATAACTCCTACATACTTTGTCATAGAGGCTCAATTTTAGCATCACTGTGATCCCTGGCTCCAGACGAACAACCTGGCTATCTCCAAATCCCGATTTGAGCAAAAAAAAAATTTATATGGCCACTTTTGTCCAAAGCCTACTTTGGCAAACTAGTCCCTGGTTTTTGGTCCAATCGGAACCAGACCAGTCTAGGACAATTCTCTGGACTGTCTAGATAAATAATTATCGAAAAAAAGTTGAACTTTTGCATTTGCCTGGCTGTAACAGGGTCATTTAGGAAAGGGGAGGGACAAAAAACACTCAAAAGCCTATACAACCTAAGGGAAAACACCAAACTTCACAAAAATCGATGAGCATATGTGTCCAATCGGAACCAGACCAGTCTAGGACAATTCTCTGGACTCTCTAGATAAATAATTATCGAAAAAAAGTTGAACTTTTGCATTTGCCTGGCTGTAACAGGGTCATTTAGGAAAGGGGAGGGACAAAAAACACTCAAAAGCCTATACAACCTAAGGGAAAACACCAAACTTCACAAAAATCGATGAGCATATGTGTCCTAACATGGTGAAGAAGCATGCCAAGTTTCGTGAAGATCGGACAATAGGTGGCGCTATAACTGGCAAAAACGTCTCTTCTTATTAGGGGTTCAAGCATGAAATGCTGAAACCCTATTGTAATTGTACTGATTTTTATTAGGGGTTCAAGCATGAAATGCTGAAACCCTATTGTAATTGTACTGATTTTTATTATTATTATTATTATTATTATTCCGCCCTAAAACGCATCGTGCAGACCAAACTGTAAGAGCTGGAACCTTGAAACTTGGCCAAATGATAGTGCTCAATTTGGGGAAAACCTATCAAAATATGGCCCAGATTGGCCAATAGGTGGTGCTATAATGACCACATTTACTGAATTGGCCATAACTCCTACATACTTTGTCATAGAGGCTCAAATTTAGCATCACTGTGATCCCTGGCTCCAGACGAACAACCTGGCTATCTCCAAATCCCGATTTGAGCAAAAAAAAAATTTATATGGCCACTTTTGTCCAAAGCCTACTTTGGCAAACTAGTCCCTGGTTTTTGGTCCAATCGGAACCAGACCAGTCTAGGACAATTCTCTGGACTCTCTAGATAAATAATTATCGAAAAAAAGTTGAACTTTTGCATTTGCCTGGCTGTAACAGGGTCATTTAGGAAAGGGGAGGGACAAAAAACACTCAAAAGCCTATACAACCTAAGGGAAAACACCAAACTTCACAAAAATCGATGAGCATATGTGTCCTAACATGGTGAAGAAGCATGCCAAGTTTCGTGAAGATCGGACAATAGGTGGCGCTATAACTGGCAAAAACGTCTCTTCTTATTAGGGGTTCAAGCATGAAATGCTGAAACCCTATTGTAATTGTACTGATTTTTATTATTATTATTATTATTATTATTCCGCCCTAAAACGCATCGTGCAGACCAAACTGTAAGAGCTGGAACCTTGAAACTTGGCCAAATGATAGTGCTCAATTTGGGGAAAACCTATCAAAATATGGCCCAGATTGGCCAATAGGTGGTGCTATAATGACCACATTTACTGAATTGGCCATAACTCCTACATACTTTGTCATAGAGGCTCAAATTTAGCATCACTGTGATCCCTGGCTCCAGACGAACAACCTGGCTATCTCCAAATCCCGATTTGAGCAAAAAAAAAATTTATATGGCCACTTTTGTCCAAAGCCTACTTTGGCAAACTAGTCCCTGGTTTTTGGTCCAATCGGAACCAGACCAGTCTAGGACAATTCTCTGGACTGTCTAGATAAATAATTATCGAAAAAAAGTTGAACTTTTGCATTTGCCTGGCTGTAACAGGGTCATTTAGGAAAGGGGAGGGACAAAAAACACTCAAAAGCCTATACAACCTAAGGGAAAACACCAAACTTCACAAAAATCGATGAGCATATGTGTCCTAACATGGTGAAGAAGCATGCCAAGTTTCGTGAAGATCGGACAATAGGTGGCGCTATAACTGGCAAAAACGTCTCTTCTTATTAGGGGTTCAAGCATGAAATGCTGAAACCCTATTGTAATTGTACTGATTTTTATTATTATTATTATTATTATTATTCCGCCCTAAAACGCATCGTGCAGACCAAACTGTAAGAGCTGGAACCTTGAAACTTGGCCAAATGATAGTGCTCAATTTGGGGAAAACCTATCAAAATATGGCCCAGATTGGCCAATAGGTGGTGCTATAATGACCACATTTACTGAATTGGCCATAACTCCTACATACTTTGTCATAGAGGCTCAATTTTAGCATCACTGTGATCCCTGGCTCCAGACGAACAACCTGGCTATCTCCAAATCCCGATTTGAGCAAAAAAAAAATTTATATGGCCACTTTTGTCCAAAGCCTACTTTGGCAAACTAGTCCCTGGTTTTTGGTCCAATCGGAACCAGACCAGTCTAGGACAATTCTCTGGACTGTCTAGATAAATAATTATCGAAAAAAAGTTGAACTTTTGCATTTGCCTGGCTGTAACAGGGTCATTTAGGAAAGGGGAGGGACAAAAAACACTCAAAAGCCTATACAACCTAAGGGAAAACACCAAACTTCACAAAAATCGATGAGCATATGTGTCCAATCGGAACCAGACCAGTCTAGGACAATTCTCTGGACTCTCTAGATAAATAATTATCGAAAAAAAGTTGAACTTTTGCATTTGCCTGGCTGTAACAGGGTCATTTAGGAAAGGGGAGGGACAAAAAACACTCAAAAGCCTATACAACCTAAGGGAAAACACCAAACTTCACAAAAATCGATGAGCATATGTGTCCTAACATGGTGAAGAAGCATGCCAAGTTTCGTGAAGATCGGACAATAGGTGGCGCTATAACTGGCAAAAACGTCTCTTCTTATTAGGGGTTCAAGCATGAAATGCTGAAACCCTATTGTAATTGTACTGATTTTTATTAGGGGTTCAAGCATGAAATGCTGAAACCCTATTGTAATTGTACTGATTTTTATTATTATTATTATTATTATTATTCCGCCCTAAAACGCATCGTGCAGACCAAACTGTAAGAGCTGGAACCTTGAAACTTGGCCAAATGATAGTGCTCAATTTGGGGAAAACCTATCAAAATATGGCCCAGATTGGCCAATAGGTGGTGCTATAATGACCACATTTACTGAATTGGCCATAACTCCTACATACTTTGTCATAGAGGCTCAAATTTAGCATCACTGTGATCCCTGGCTCCAGACGAACAACCTGGCTATCTCCAAATCCCGATTTGAGCAAAAAAAAAATTTATATGGCCACTTTTGTCCAAAGCCTACTTTGGCAAACTAGTCCCTGGTTTTTGGTCCAATCGGAACCAGACCAGTCTAGGACAATTCTCTGGACTCTCTAGATAAATAATTATCGAAAAAAAGTTGAACTTTTGCATTTGCCTGGCTGTAACAGGGTCATTTAGGAAAGGGGAGGGACAAAAAACACTCAAAAGCCTATACAACCTAAGGGAAAACACCAAACTTCACAAAAATCGATGAGCATATGTGTCCTAACATGGTGAAGAAGCATGCCAAGTTTCGTGAAGATCGGACAATAGGTGGCGCTATAACTGGCAAAAACGTCTCTTCTTATTAGGGGTTCAAGCATGAAATGCTGAAACCCTATTGTAATTGTACTGATTTTTATTATTATTATTATTATTATTATTCCGCCCTAAAACGCATCGTGCAGACCAAACTGTAAGAGCTGGAACCTTGAAACTTGGCCAAATGATAGTGCTCAATTTGGGGAAAACCTATCAAAATATGGCCCAGATTGGCCAATAGGTGGTGCTATAATGACCACATTTACTGAATTGGCCATAACTCCTACATACTTTGTCATAGAGGCTCAAATTTAGCATCACTGTGATCCCTGGCTCCAGACGAACAACCTGGCTATCTCCAAATCCCGATTTGAGCAAAAAAAAAATTTATATGGCCACTTTTGTCCAAAGCCTACTTTGGCAAACTAGTCCCTGGTTTTTGGTCCAATCGGAACCAGACCAGTCTAGGACAATTCTCTGGACTCTCTAGATAAATAATTATCGAAAAAAAGTTGAACTTTTGCATTTGCCTGGCTGTAACAGGGTCATTTAGGAAAGGGGAGGGACAAAAAACACTCAAAAGCCTATACAACCTAAGGGAAAACACCAAACTTCACAAAAATCGATGAGCATATGTGTCCTAACATGGTGAAGAAGCATGCCAAGTTTCGTGAAGATCGGACAATAGGTGGCGCTATAACTGGCAAAAACGTCTCTTCTTATTAGGGGTTCAAGCATGAAATGCTGAAACCCTATTGTAATTGTACTGATTTTTATTATTATTATTATTATTATTATTCCGCCCTAAAACGCATCGTGCAGACCAAACTGTAAGAGCTGGAACCTTGAAACTTGGCCAAATGATAGTGCTCAATTTGGGGAAAACCTATCAAAATATGGCCCAGATTGGCCAATAGGTGGTGCTATAATGACCACATTTACTGAATTGGCCATAACTCCTACATACTTTGTCATAGAGGCTCAATTTTAGCATCACTGTGATCCCTGGCTCCAGACGAACAACCTGGCTATCTCCAAATCCCGATTTGAGCAAAAAAAAAATTTATATGGCCACTTTTGTCCAAAGCCTACTTTGGCAAACTAGTCCCTGGTTTTTGGTCCAATCGGAACCAGACCAGTCTAGGACAATTCTCTGGACTGTCTAGATAAATAATTATCGAAAAAAAGTTGAACTTTTGCATTTGCCTGGCTGTAACAGGGTCATTTAGGAAAGGGGAGGGACAAAAAACACTCAAAAGCCTATACAACCTAAGGGAAAACACCAAACTTCACAAAAATCGATGAGCATATGTGTCCAATCGGAACCAGACCAGTCTAGGACAATTCTCTGGACTCTCTAGATAAATAATTATCGAAAAAAAGTTGAACTTTTGCATTTGCCTGGCTGTAACAGGGTCATTTAGGAAAGGGGAGGGACAAAAAACACTCAAAAGCCTATACAACCTAAGGGAAAACACCAAACTTCACAAAAATCGATGAGCATATGTGTCCTAACATGGTGAAGAAGCATGCCAAGTTTCGTGAAGATCGGACAATAGGTGGCGCTATAACTGGCAAAAACGTCTCTTCTTATTAGGGGTTCAAGCATGAAATGCTGAAACCCTATTGTAATTGTACTGATTTTTATTAGGGGTTCAAGCATGAAATGCTGAAACCCTATTGTAATTGTACTGATTTTTATTATTATTATTATTATTATTATTCCGCCCTAAAACGCATCGTGCAGACCAAACTGTAAGAGCTGGAACCTTGAAACTTGGCCAAATGATAGTGCTCAATTTGGGGAAAACCTATCAAAATATGGCCCAGATTGGCCAATAGGTGGTGCTATAATGACCACATTTACTGAATTGGCCATAACTCCTACATACTTTGTCATAGAGGCTCAAATTTAGCATCACTGTGATCCCTGGCTCCAGACGAACAACCTGGCTATCTCCAAATCCCGATTTGAGCAAAAAAAAAATTTATATGGCCACTTTTGTCCAAAGCCTACTTTGGCAAACTAGTCCCTGGTTTTTGGTCCAATCGGAACCAGACCAGTCTAGGACAATTCTCTGGACTCTCTAGATAAATAATTATCGAAAAAAAGTTGAACTTTTGCATTTGCCTGGCTGTAACAGGGTCATTTAGGAAAGGGGAGGGACAAAAAACACTCAAAAGCCTATACAACCTAAGGGAAAACACCAAACTTCACAAAAATCGATGAGCATATGTGTCCTAACATGGTGAAGAAGCATGCCAAGTTTCGTGAAGATCGGACAATAGGTGGCGCTATAACTGGCAAAAACGTCTCTTCTTATTAGGGGTTCAAGCATGAAATGCTGAAACCCTATTGTAATTGTACTGATTTTTATTATTATTATTATTATTATTATTCCGCCCTAAAACGCATCGTGCAGACCAAACTGTAAGAGCTGGAACCTTGAAACTTGGCCAAATGATAGTGCTCAATTTGGGGAAAACCTATCAAAATATGGCCCAGATTGGCCAATAGGTGGTGCTATAATGACCACATTTACTGAATTGGCCATAACTCCTACATACTTTGTCATAGAGGCTCAAATTTAGCATCACTGTGATCCCTGGCTCCAGACGAACAACCTGGCTATCTCCAAATCCCGATTTGAGCAAAAAAAAAATTTATATGGCCACTTTTGTCCAAAGCCTACTTTGGCAAACTAGTCCCTGGTTTTTGGTCCAATCGGAACCAGACCAGTCTAGGACAATTCTCTGGACTCTCTAGATAAATAATTATCGAAAAAAAGTTGAACTTTTGCATTTGCCTGGCTGTAACAGGGTCATTTAGGAAAGGGGAGGGACAAAAAACACTCAAAAGCCTATACAACCTAAGGGAAAACACCAAACTTCACAAAAATCGATGAGCATATGTGTCCTAACATGGTGAAGAAGCATGCCAAGTTTCGTGAAGATCGGACAATAGGTGGCGCTATAACTGGCAAAAACGTCTCTTCTTATTAGGGGTTCAAGCATGAAATGCTGAAACCCTATTGTAATTGTACTGATTTTTATTATTATTATTATTATTATTATTCCGCCCTAAAACGCATCGTGCAGACCAAACTGTAAGAGCTGGAACCTTGAAACTTGGCCAAATGATAGTGCTCAATTTGGGGAAAACCTATCAAAATATGGCCCAGATTGGCCAATAGGTGGTGCTATAATGACCACATTTACTGAATTGGCCATAACTCCTACATACTTTGTCATAGAGGCTCAATTTTAGCATCACTGTGATCCCTGGCTCCAGACGAACAACCTGGCTATCTCCAAATCCCGATTTGAGCAAAAAAAAAATTTATATGGCCACTTTTGTCCAAAGCCTACTTTGGCAAACTAGTCCCTGGTTTTTGGTCCAATCGGAACCAGACCAGTCTAGGACAATTCTCTGGACTGTCTAGATAAATAATTATCGAAAAAAAGTTGAACTTTTGCATTTGCCTGGCTGTAACAGGGTCATTTAGGAAAGGGGAGGGACAAAAAACACTCAAAAGCCTATACAACCTAAGGGAAAACACCAAACTTCACAAAAATCGATGAGCATATGTGTCCTAACATGGTGAAGAAGCATGCCAAGTTTCGTGAAGATCGGACAATAGGTGGCGCTATAACTGGCAAAAACGTCTCTTCTTATTAGGGGTTCAAGCATGAAATGCTGAAACCCTATTGTAATTGTACTGATTTTTATTAGGGGTTCAAGCATGAAATGCTGAAACCCTATTGTAATTGTACTGATTTTTATTATTATTATTATTATTATTATTCCGCCCTAAAACGCATCGTGCAGACCAAACTGTAAGAGCTGGAACCTTGAAACTTGGCCAAATGATAGTGCTCAATTTGGGGAAAACCTATCAAAATATGGCCCAGATTGGCCAATAGGTGGTGCTATAATGACCACATTTACTGAATTGGCCATAACTCCTACATACTTTGTCATAGAGGCTCAAATTTAGCATCACTGTGATCCCTGGCTCCAGACGAACAACCTGGCTATCTCCAAATCCCGATTTGAGCAAAAAAAAAATTTATATGGCCACTTTTGTCCAAAGCCTACTTTGGCAAACTAGTCCCTGGTTTTTGGTCCAATCGGAACCAGACCAGTCTAGGACAATTCTCTGGACTCTCTAGATAAATAATTATCGAAAAAAAGTTGAACTTTTGCATTTGCCTGGCTGTAACAGGGTCATTTAGGAAAGGGGAGGGACAAAAAACACTCAAAAGCCTATACAACCTAAGGGAAAACACCAAACTTCACAAAAATCGATGAGCATATGTGTCCTAACATGGTGAAGAAGCATGCCAAGTTTCGTGAAGATCGGACAATAGGTGGCGCTATAACTGGCAAAAACGTCTCTTCTTATTAGGGGTTCAAGCATGAAATGCTGAAACCCTATTGTAATTGTACTGATTTTTATTATTATTATTATTATTATTATTCCGCCCTAAAACGCATCGTGCAGACCAAACTGTAAGAGCTGGAACCTTGAAACTTGGCCAAATGATAGTGCTCAATTTGGGGAAAACCTATCAAAATATGGCCCAGATTGGCCAATAGGTGGTGCTATAATGACCACATTTACTGAATTGGCCATAACTCCTACATACTTTGTCATAGAGGCTCAAATTTAGCATCACTGTGATCCCTGGCTCCAGACGAACAACCTGGCTATCTCCAAATCCCGATTTGAGCAAAAAAAAAATTTATATGGCCACTTTTGTCCAAAGCCTACTTTGGCAAACTAGTCCCTGGTTTTTGGTCCAATCGGAACCAGACCAGTCTAGGACAATTCTCTGGACTGTCTAGATAAATAATTATCGAAAAAAAGTTGAACTTTTGCATTTGCCTGGCTGTAACAGGGTCATTTAGGAAAGGGGAGGGACAAAAAACACTCAAAAGCCTATACAACCTAAGGGAAAACACCAAACTTCACAAAAATCGATGAGCATATGTGTCCTAACATGGTGAAGAAGCATGCCAAGTTTCGTGAAGATCGGACAATAGGTGGCGCTATAACTGGCAAAAACGTCTCTTCTTATTAGGGGTTCAAGCATGAAATGCTGAAACCCTATTGTAATTGTACTGATTTTTATTAGGGGTTCAAGCATGAAATGCTGAAACCCTATTGTAATTGTACTGATTTTTATTATTATTATTATTATTATTATTCCGCCCTAAAACGCATCGTGCAGACCAAACTGTAAGAGCTGGAACCTTGAAACTTGGCCAAATGATAGTGCTCAATTTGGGGAAAACCTATCAAAATATGGCCCAGATTGGCCAATAGGTGGTGCTATAATGACCACATTTACTGAATTGGCCATAACTCCTACATACTTTGTCATAGAGGCTCAAATTTAGCATCACTGTGATCCCTGGCTCCAGACGAACAACCTGGCTATCTCCAAATCCCGATTTGAGCAAAAAAAAAATTTATATGGCCACTTTTGTCCAAAGCCTACTTTGGCAAACTAGTCCCTGGTTTTTGGTCCAATCGGAACCAGACCAGTCTAGGACAATTCTCTGGACTCTCTAGATAAATAATTATCGAAAAAAAGTTGAACTTTTGCATTTGCCTGGCTGTAACAGGGTCATTTAGGAAAGGGGAGGGACAAAAAACACTCAAAAGCCTATACAACCTAAGGGAAAACACCAAACTTCACAAAAATCGATGAGCATATGTGTCCTAACATGGTGAAGAAGCATGCCAAGTTTCGTGAAGATCGGACAATAGGTGGCGCTATAACTGGCAAAAACGTCTCTTCTTATTAGGGGTTCAAGCATGAAATGCTGAAACCCTATTGTAATTGTACTGATTTTTATTATTATTATTATTATTATTATTCCGCCCTAAAACGCATCGTGCAGACCAAACTGTAAGAGCTGGAACCTTGAAACTTGGCCAAATGATAGTGCTCAATTTGGGGAAAACCTATCAAAATATGGCCCAGATTGGCCAATAGGTGGTGCTATAATGACCACATTTACTGAATTGGCCATAACTCCTACATACTTTGTCATAGAGGCTCAATTTTAGCATCACTGTGATCCCTGGCTCCAGACGAACAACCTGGCTATCTCCAAATCCCGATTTGAGCAAAAAAAAAATTTATATGGCCACTTTTGTCCAAAGCCTACTTTGGCAAACTAGTCCCTGGTTTTTGGTCCAATCGGAACCAGACCAGTCTAGGACAATTCTCTGGACTGTCTAGATAAATAATTATCGAAAAAAAGTTGAACTTTTGCATTTGCCTGGCTGTAACAGGGTCATTTAGGAAAGGGGAGGGACAAAAAACACTCAAAAGCCTATACAACCTAAGGGAAAACACCAAACTTCACAAAAATCGATGAGCATATGTGTCCTAACATGGTGAAGAAGCATGCCAAGTTTCGTGAAGATCGGACAATAGGTGGCGCTATAACTGGCAAAAACGTCTCTTCTTATTAGGGGTTCAAGCATGAAATGCTGAAACCCTATTGTAATTGTACTGATTTTTATTAGGGGTTCAAGCATGAAATGCTGAAACCCTATTGTAATTGTACTGATTTTTATTATTATTATTATTATTATTATTCCGCCCTAAAACGCATCGTGCAGACCAAACTGTAAGAGCTGGAACCTTGAAACTTGGCCAAATGATAGTGCTCAATTTGGGGAAAACCTATCAAAATATGGCCCAGATTGGCCAATAGGTGGTGCTATAATGACCACATTTACTGAATTGGCCATAACTCCTACATACTTTGTCATAGAGGCTCAAATTTAGCATCACTGTGATCCCTGGCTCCAGACGAACAACCTGGCTATCTCCAAATCCCGATTTGAGCAAAAAAAAAATTTATATGGCCACTTTTGTCCAAAGCCTACTTTGGCAAACTAGTCCCTGGTTTTTGGTCCAATCGGAACCAGACCAGTCTAGGACAATTCTCTGGACTGTCTAGATAAATAATTATCGAAAAAAAGTTGAACTTTTGCATTTGCCTGGCTGTAACAGGGTCATTTAGGAAAGGGGAGGGACAAAAAACACTCAAAAGCCTATACAACCTAAGGGAAAACACCAAACTTCACAAAAATCGATGAGCATATGTGTCCTAACATGGTGAAGAAGCATGCCAAGTTTCGTGAAGATCGGACAATAGGTGGCGCTATAACTGGCAAAAACGTCTCTTCTTATTAGGGGTTCAAGCATGAAATGCTGAAACCCTATTGTAATTGTACTGATTTTTATTAGGGGTTCAAGCATGAAATGCTGAAACCCTATTGTAATTGTACTGATTTTTATTATTATTATTATTATTATTATTCCGCCCTAAAACGCATCGTGCAGACCAAACTGTAAGAGCTGGAACCTTGAAACTTGGCCAAATGATAGTGCTCAATTTGGGGAAAACCTATCAAAATATGGCCCAGATTGGCCAATAGGTGGTGCTATAATGACCACATTTACTGAATTGGCCATAACTCCTACATACTTTGTCATAGAGGCTCAAATTTAGCATCACTGTGATCCCTGGCTCCAGACGAACAACCTGGCTATCTCCAAATCCCGATTTGAGCAAAAAAAAAATTTATATGGCCACTTTTGTCCAAAGCCTACTTTGGCAAACTAGTCCCTGGTTTTTGGTCCAATCGGAACCAGACCAGTCTAGGACAATTCTCTGGACTCTCTAGATAAATAATTATCGAAAAAAAGTTGAACTTTTGCATTTGCCTGGCTGTAACAGGGTCATTTAGGAAAGGGGAGGGACAAAAAACACTCAAAAGCCTATACAACCTAAGGGAAAACACCAAACTTCACAAAAATCGATGAGCATATGTGTCCTAACATGGTGAAGAAGCATGCCAAGTTTCGTGAAGATCGGACAATAGGTGGCGCTATAACTGGCAAAAACGTCTCTTCTTATTAGGGGTTCAAGCATGAAATGCTGAAACCCTATTGTAATTGTACTGATTTTTATTATTATTATTATTATTATTATTCCGCCCTAAAACGCATCGTGCAGACCAAACTGTAAGAGCTGGAACCTTGAAACTTGGCCAAATGATAGTGCTCAATTTGGGGAAAACCTATCAAAATATGGCCCAGATTGGCCAATAGGTGGTGCTATAATGACCACATTTACTGAATTGGCCATAACTCCTACATACTTTGTCATAGAGGCTCAAATTTAGCATCACTGTGATCCCTGGCTCCAGACGAACAACCTGGCTATCTCCAAATCCCGATTTGAGCAAAAAAAAAATTTATATGGCCACTTTTGTCCAAAGCCTACTTTGGCAAACTAGTCCCTGGTTTTTGGTCCAATCGGAACCAGACCAGTCTAGGACAATTCTCTGGACTGTCTAGATAAATAATTATCGAAAAAAAGTTGAACTTTTGCATTTGCCTGGCTGTAACAGGGTCATTTAGGAAAGGGGAGGGACAAAAAACACTCAAAAGCCTATACAACCTAAGGGAAAACACCAAACTTCACAAAAATCGATGAGCATATGTGTCCTAACATGGTGAAGAAGCATGCCAAGTTTCGTGAAGATCGGACAATAGGTGGCGCTATAACTGGCAAAAACGTCTCTTCTTATTAGGGGTTCAAGCATGAAATGCTGAAACCCTATTGTAATTGTACTGATTTTTATTATTATTATTATTATTATTATTCCGCCCTAAAACGCATCGTGCAGACCAAACTGTAAGAGCTGGAACCTTGAAACTTGGCCAAATGATAGTGCTCAATTTGGGGAAAACCTATCAAAATATGGCCCAGATTGGCCAATAGGTGGTGCTATAATGACCACATTTACTGAATTGGCCATAACTCCTACATACTTTGTCATAGAGGCTCAAATTTAGCATCACTGTGATCCCTGGCTCCAGACGAACAACCTGGCTATCTCCAAATCCCGATTTGAGCAAAAAAAAAATTTATATGGCCACTTTTGTCCAAAGCCTACTTTGGCAAACTAGTCCCTGGTTTTTGGTCCAATCGGAACCAGACCAGTCTAGGACAATTCTCTGGACTGTCTAGATAAATAATTATCGAAAAAAAGTTGAACTTTTGCATTTGCCTGGCTGTAACAGGGTCATTTAGGAAAGGGGAGGGACAAAAAACACTCAAAAGCCTATACAACCTAAGGGAAAACACCAAACTTCACAAAAATCGATGAGCATATGTGTCCTAACATGGTGAAGAAGCATGCCAAGTTTCGTGAAGATCGGACAATAGGTGGCGCTATAACTGGCAAAAACGTCTCTTCTTATTAGGGGTTCAAGCATGAAATGCTGAAACCCTATTGTAATTGTACTGATTTTTATTAGGGGTTCAAGCATGAAATGCTGAAACCCTATTGTAATTGTACTGATTTTTATTATTATTATTATTATTATTATTCCGCCCTAAAACGCATCGTGCAGACCAAACTGTAAGAGCTGGAACCTTGAAACTTGGCCAAATGATAGTGCTCAATTTGGGGAAAACCTATCAAAATATGGCCCAGATTGGCCAATAGGTGGTGCTATAATGACCACATTTACTGAATTGGCCATAACTCCTACATACTTTGTCATAGAGGCTCAAATTTAGCATCACTGTGATCCCTGGCTCCAGACGAACAACCTGGCTATCTCCAAATCCCGATTTGAGCAAAAAAAAAATTTATATGGCCACTTTTGTCCAAAGCCTACTTTGGCAAACTAGTCCCTGGTTTTTGGTCCAATCGGAACCAGACCAGTCTAGGACAATTCTCTGGACTCTCTAGATAAATAATTATCGAAAAAAAGTTGAACTTTTGCATTTGCCTGGCTGTAACAGGGTCATTTAGGAAAGGGGAGGGACAAAAAACACTCAAAAGCCTATACAACCTAAGGGAAAACACCAAACTTCACAAAAATCGATGAGCATATGTGTCCTAACATGGTGAAGAAGCATGCCAAGTTTCGTGAAGATCGGACAATAGGTGGCGCTATAACTGGCAAAAACGTCTCTTCTTATTAGGGGTTCAAGCATGAAATGCTGAAACCCTATTGTAATTGTACTGATTTTTATTATTATTATTATTATTATTATTCCGCCCTAAAACGCATCGTGCAGACCAAACTGTAAGAGCTGGAACCTTGAAACTTGGCCAAATGATAGTGCTCAATTTGGGGAAAACCTATCAAAATATGGCCCAGATTGGCCAATAGGTGGTGCTATAATGACCACATTTACTGAATTGGCCATAACTCCTACATACTTTGTCATAGAGGCTCAATTTTAGCATCACTGTGATCCCTGGCTCCAGACGAACAACCTGGCTATCTCCAAATCCCGATTTGAGCAAAAAAAAAATTTATATGGCCACTTTTGTCCAAAGCCTACTTTGGCAAACTAGTCCCTGGTTTTTGGTCCAATCGGAACCAGACCAGTCTAGGACAATTCTCTGGACTGTCTAGATAAATAATTATCGAAAAAAAGTTGAACTTTTGCATTTGCCTGGCTGTAACAGGGTCATTTAGGAAAGGGGAGGGACAAAAAACACTCAAAAGCCTATACAACCTAAGGGAAAACACCAAACTTCACAAAAATCGATGAGCATATGTGTCCTAACATGGTGAAGAAGCATGCCAAGTTTCGTGAAGATCGGACAATAGGTGGCGCTATAACTGGCAAAAACGTCTCTTCTTATTAGGGGTTCAAGCATGAAATGCTGAAACCCTATTGTAATTGTACTGATTTTTATTAGGGGTTCAAGCATGAAATGCTGAAACCCTATTGTAATTGTACTGATTTTTATTATTATTATTATTATTATTATTCCGCCCTAAAACGCATCGTGCAGACCAAACTGTAAGAGCTGGAACCTTGAAACTTGGCCAAATGATAGTGCTCAATTTGGGGAAAACCTATCAAAATATGGCCCAGATTGGCCAATAGGTGGTGCTATAATGACCACATTTACTGAATTGGCCATAACTCCTACATACTTTGTCATAGAGGCTCAAATTTAGCATCACTGTGATCCCTGGCTCCAGACGAACAACCTGGCTATCTCCAAATCCCGATTTGAGCAAAAAAAAAATTTATATGGCCACTTTTGTCCAAAGCCTACTTTGGCAAACTAGTCCCTGGTTTTTGGTCCAATCGGAACCAGACCAGTCTAGGACAATTCTCTGGACTCTCTAGATAAATAATTATCGAAAAAAAGTTGAACTTTTGCATTTGCCTGGCTGTAACAGGGTCATTTAGGAAAGGGGAGGGACAAAAAACACTCAAAAGCCTATACAACCTAAGGGAAAACACCAAACTTCACAAAAATCGATGAGCATATGTGTCCTAACATGGTGAAGAAGCATGCCAAGTTTCGTGAAGATCGGACAATAGGTGGCGCTATAACTGGCAAAAACGTCTCTTCTTATTAGGGGTTCAAGCATGAAATGCTGAAACCCTATTGTAATTGTACTGATTTTTATTAGGGGTTCAAGCACGAAGTGCTGAAACCCTATTGTAATTGTAAGGATTTTTATTATTATTATTATTATTCTTCTCCGCTAAAACGCATCGTGCAGCCCAAACCGTAAGAGCTAGAGACTTGAAACTTGGCCACAAGGTAGTACAAAAATCGAGGAGAGGTTATCAAAGTATGAGCCCGATTGGCCAATAGGTGGCGCTATAGCGCAAAAAACAAAAAAAAATCACTATTTTGCTCATATCTCAATAACCATTTGTCTCAGCTTCAAGTGTCATACATCATTGGAATCCTTGGCTCAAGCCGAACAAGAAATATAGGAGGTATTTTATTTCCGGTATGCAAATTTTTCCGCCATTTTGGATTTTGTCCAAAACCTACTTTTGCGAACTAGTCCCTGGTTTTTTACCCGATCGGAACCAAACCAGTGCAGAAATGTTCACAGTAGTCTGAATATCAATAATTATCGAAAAAAAGTTGAAATTTCGATTCACGGTCGCTAAGGGGCGCCAAAACGTTTGAAGAAGGCGGAGCCTATTTTACTAAAATGGCTATAACTCCAGAAGTAAATGAGGTATCTTCACCAAACTCGGTACACATGTGTAAGAGGTCAATCTGAGGTCACAGTAAAAAAATCGCGGCGATTGGCCACATGGTGGCGCTATAACATGAAAAAAACATAAAATGGGCTATAACCACCTGACCGTTAGTCCGATTGACTTGAAAATTGGTATGCAGTGTCTTGGTCCAAGGTGCCATGTATATCTATGAGGACATTAGTGTATCTCAAAAAACATGGCCGCCATCAGCCAATGAAGTTTGAGCACCTATTAGACAAGGTTAACGGAGGCCGATCGGAACGAAACTCGATGGGCATGTTCGACTCATGGCCCTAAAGGTCTGTAAGAATTTTGAATGAAATCGGCCACTAGTTGGCGCTAACGAGTTTTATGGCTCTGTAATCACGTAGTGTTACACTTATCGTCACAAAATGCATATCATTTGATAGATCTGCTCATCCTGAACAACTTTGCCTCTAGAACCATTGCTGTCAATCAAACCGTTCATTAAATATTCATGAATATGTTAAAAACCTACTTTTGCGAACTAGTCCCTGGTTTTTCGCCCGATCGGAACCAGACCAGTCTAGGACAATTCTCTGGACTCTCTAGATCAATAATTATCAAAAAAAAGTTGAACTTTTGCATTTGTATGGCTGTAATAGGGTCATTTATAAAATGGGCGTGGCAAAATACACTAAAAAGCCCAATAAATCCTAAATGAAAACTCAAAACTTCACAAAAGTTGGTGAGCATATGTGACATGACATCATTAACAAGCATGCAACATTTTATGGAGATTGGACCAAAGGTGGCGCTATAACTGTTAAAAAGCTTTAAAACCATATATTTCCTATGGTAAACTGTCTGTATTGGCTGTAAATGGTCTTTTCCATCTCTGATCATATAGTTCTCATATCATAATGTTCAAAACTAGTGCAATACAATTCTCTGGACTCACTAGGTCAATAATTGTCAGAAAAAGTTGAACTACTTCATTTGGATAGATATAATAGGTTCACTTCAAAATGTAGCCTTTACCAAGTGTCCCCGAAAGCCTATATCTCTTTAATGAATGACTCAGACCTTCTTAAAAAGCCAGTGAAATATCACTCTGAACATGCATGAAAATTTTCAGACCGATCGGACAAAATTTGCCTCTATAACAGTTAAAAAGGTGAAAATTATATGAATATAATGGCATATTAAGCCAATAAGTTGTATTTTACTGCCCCCTGCTGTTTAAAATTTATAAAATCACTATTTTAACATTTACAATTACATTTAGTCAAAATCCGTCCGTTAAAGTATTAGTATTGACAGTTTTATCACATCATATATTTCAAATGTCTGTATCTACAACATAATGTGTTTGTGTAGTCTTAGGTTTCTGAATAAATTCTGAATCTTCTGATTAATAGCTAACAAAGACTTTGTGAAATGTTTATAGACCATTCAAATATATTTTCATAATGACATATCCCAATAGCATTGAAAAAACAACAACAACATTTGTCTTCGTGTGTGTGTGTGTGTGTGTGTGTGTAAGCATGCATGATTGAGTTAACATGGAAAAACTGGTTTGCTTTAGTGCAGAAAACTGCTAAACTATAACTATATAGTTATAACTATAAATCCTAAACGAAAACTCAGAACTTCACAAAAATTGATGAGCATATGTGTCATAACCTGCTAAAGAAGCATGGAAAATTTTATGGAGATCGGACCATAGTTGGCGCTATAACTGTTAAAACGCTTTAAAACCATATATTTCCTATGGTAAATTGCCTGTATTTGCTGTAAATGGTGTCTTCTATCTATTATCGTATAATGTTCATATCATAATGTTCAAAACCAGTGCAGCACAATTCTCTGAACTCTCTAGATCAATAATTATCAGAAAAAAAGTTTAACTTCTTCAAAAGGTGATTTTATATGAATATAAAGACAAATTAAGCCAATAAGTGGTATTTTACTGCCCCCTGCTGTCATTTCATCATACTACTCCCTAATATTGTTATACAATTCATATTTAGACTTTATAAAATCATTATTTTAACATTTACAATCACATTTTGTCAAAACTCATCTATTGAGTATTACTATTGACAATTGTGTTACACTGAGATATGGAAATGGACGAAAGTAAGTGAATGAAATGAAACGAAAGTATAACGGCATTTAAGCCACGCCCCCGAATACAAATTCATTCATAACTCGAAAACGGAAAGTCGTTGCGCGCTCAAATTTTGATGGTGAGGACCTCTCGGGGCTCTTGATCGAAACGTGTCGTCGCGGGCCTCGGGAGCGCGCCCCCCGCGCATCGCCAGCCCGCGGGACCCCCGATTTTGAACGCCCATTACTCCCGACCCAGACCACCCCGAACATTGTGTAAGAGCTCGTTGGAAAGGGCACGTCCTTGGCTAGCTTCGATTCAAATGTGGTGTTATCTGCCCTGGGCATTCCAGAGATAATAGCCCGAACAGATGTGCCTTATAACAGTCATAACTCCCAGCCCCAATCGCCCAAAAACACCTTGATGGTCTCATTCAACAGGGCTCCTCAAGCACTATCTATGCTCTGAGTTTCAGAATTTTTCGCCATTTGGTTCCTGAGATATAAGTAAAAAAACAAATTCCCATTCATTCATTCAAACACTTCAACTGTAAAATGTAAGCTATAATACCACTGTTGTCCACTAGAGGGAGCAGCAGGAGCAGCAGGAGCAGGGAGCAGCATGATCTTTTAATTCGCTTCAGTATTGGGAAATAAACAAATGCTTTAAGAAGCAATCTTTTTTATTATGATGTTTTTTTTTATTATGATATTTGTATATATATATTTTTTTTTATTATGATTATGAACTGTTTGATTGACATTAGTGATTCTTGAGGCAAAGTTGTTCAAGATGAGGAGATGAAGATATTTTCACAATATCACATCCTAAAAACATTGAAAACATATTTGTCTTTGTGTGTGTGTGGATGTGTTTGTGTTTGTGTGTGTGTCTGTCTGTGTAAGCATGCTTAATGGAAAGAACATGAAGAAACTGCTTTGTTTTACTGGTGGATAAAAAAGTCTTTCAAATGAAAGTGAGTCAATTAGTGGTCTTCTACTGCCCTCTGCAGGACATTCTACTTAATAAAATATTTTCATCTGTGCTTTTGCATTAGTTTTTGGACTATATCAAATTACTTGCATGAAAATCACCTATTATAACACAGTCATGTTTTGTCAAAGTTTATCACTTCATTTTTACTGAGCTCTCAGTTTGAACAATTCTGCCTCTCAGTGATTAATTTGAAATCTGAAAATGGTGTTATACAGAGGAGATTTGCAATTATCATTTTGTTACCTATCTTTTATTTTAAATATCTCCATCTACAACAAAATGTGTGTGCATGTGTGTGTTCAAGCATGGTTAGTGTATTAAGTATAATTGTTTAAGTATTATTGTTTTCATTTACATTTTAACCACCAGAAGAAGAACACTCATTGGTTCATTCTGCTCACTAAAATATTATTTTTAATTTTTTTTTCCATTTGAAATATTGTTTAAACTTAATAAAATCATTAAAATAACATTTCAAATCATATTTTGTCTGTTTATAAATCCCACAGACTCACATTGGCTGCAATACTAATGTTTTTGTAAAACACAGACCTGATAGTCTAATCTGTGTGTATTGTGCATATATTATTGATATTATTACTATTGCAAATCATGTTATTGTAACTCATATCTTAATAGAATATTATTTGTAATTTTAATTCTTTATTTCTTAAGTGTTTTTTTTTATGATTACTACAGATATTATCACCAAAGATATCAACTACACCTTCACTTTTAGTATTGACACGCTGCACACACAGCACAATCACACACTCACTAATGCATTCAAATAAATGTAATCTTACTGTGCTACTTTATTTGTACATGATTAGAATGAACAGAAATCTAAGAATATTTTTCTTCTTTTGTTAAAGCCATTTCAGACTCCAAGTAAGCATTATATTACTAATCATCTATTTTAAAGGTGCCATACAATTGAAAACTGTATTTATCTTGGCATAGTTGAATGATAAGAGTTCTGGACATGGAACTGACATACCGTGAGCCTCAAACACCATTGTTTCCTCCTTCTTGTGTAAATCTCCTGTTTGCAAAAGACCGCTGAAAAATGAGTGAATCCCACCATAACACCGACTGTGACGTTGGAGTCAGGATCATTAATATTTATACCCCCCAAATTTGCATTTTCCAGTCCATGTTCTAGGCCAGGCAGTGTTAATGTGGACCTGCACAGCCGAATCATCAGAAGATCTGCAGGTATTGTGAAGAAGCAAGCAAGGACAATAGTGAAAATGGCAGATCATGGATATAAATGTTATGTCTGAGGCTGTGCTGCGGATTTGAGAACTTTTCATTCCCTTCCCACAAAAGAGAACTGTCAACAGGCATGGTTGATGTTTACAACAGGATACCTCACCATTTTAATTCAAAGCTGTTAGTTTGCTCTTAACGGAGGCCGATCAGAACGAAACTCGGTGGGCATGTTCGACTCGTGGCCCTAGAGGTCTGTAAGAATTTTGAAAAATCAGCCACTAGTTGACGCTAACAGGTTTTACGGCTATGTAATCACGTGATGCATATCATTTGATAGATCTCCTCATACTGAACAACTTTGCCTCAAGAACTACTGCTGTCAATCAATTTGTTCATTAAATACTTGCGATTATGTTAAAAACCTACTTTTGCGAACTAGTCCTAGGTTTTTCGCCCGATCGGAAATATACCAGTGCAGTACAATTCTCTGGAAGCTCTAGATTATTAATTATATAAAAAACTTTAACTTTACCCATTGGGTAGCCATAACAGGATCATTTAGAAAATGGGTATGGCAAAAAACACTCAAAAGCCTGTAAATCCTAAACAAAAACTCAGACAACTCACTAAACTGCCTTATGTGCTTAAAGACCCTAAATGCTTGAACCCCGCTAAATGCTGCTTGCAGCTTTAATTATTATTATTATTCTTCTGCCGTAAAACGCATCGTGCAGCCCAAACCGTAAGGGCTAGAGCATTGAAACTTTGCCAGATGGTAGTACAAAAATCGAGGAGAGGTTTAGAGATTATGACCCCGATTGGCCCATAGGTGGCGCTATAGCAACCAAAAGCGCGAAACAGCTCATAACTCCTAGACCGTTTGTCGTAGACTCAAGTGTCTTATATCATTGGAAAGCTGGACGCCAGACGAACAAAACGTATATCTCCGATTTCATTTCCGCCATGATAGATTTTCCGCCATTTTGAATTTTGTCAAAAATCTACTTTTGCGAACTAGTCTGTGGTTTTTTGCCCTATCGGAACCAAACCAGTGCAGAAATGTTCTCTGGAGTCTGAAGATCAATAATTGTCAAAAAAAAGTCGAAATTTTTATTCATGGTCGCTAGGGGGCATGAAAATGAACATTGTGGGAGGAGCCTATTTTACTAAAATGGCTATAACTCAAAAAGTAAATGAGATAGCTTAACCAAACTTGATACACATGTGTATTTGTTCAGTCTGGGGTCACAGTAAAAAAATTGCGTCGATTGGCCTCATGGTGGCGCTATAAAACAATAAAAACGTATAGACACCTGACCGTTTTTCCGAATGACTTGAAATTTGGTATGCAGTGTCTTGGCCCAAGGGGCCATGTATGTCTAAAAGGATATTGGTGTATCTCGAAAAACATGGCCGCCATTGGCCAATGAGGTTTGAGCACCTATTAACGAAGTCCGATCGGAACGAAACTCGGTGGGCATGTTCGGCTCAAGCCCCTAGAGGTCTGTAAGAATTTTGAAATAAATCGGCCACTAGTTGGCGCTAACGAGTTTTAAGGCTCTGTAATCACGTGGTGTTACACTTATTGTCACAAAATGCATATAATCTGATAGATCTGCTCATGCTGAACAACTTTGCCTCAAGAACCATTGCTGTCAATCAAACAGTTCATTAAATATTCATGAATATGTTAAAAACCTACTTTTGCGAACTAGTCCTAGGTTTTTCGCCCGATCGGAACCAGACCAGTCTAGGACAATTCTCTGGACTCTCTAGATCAATAATTATCAAAAAAAAGTTGAACTTTTGCCTTTGGATGGCTGTAATAGGGTCATTTATAAAATGGGCGTGGCAAAATACATTAAAAAGCCTATAAATCCTAAATGAAAACTCAGAACTTCACAAAAATTGGTGAGCATGTGTGACATAACATCATTAACAAGCATGCCCAATTTTATGGAGATCGGACCAAAGGTGGCGCTATAACTGTTAAAAAGCTTTAAAACCATATATTATCTATGGTAAATTGCCTGCATTGGCTGTAAATGGTCTTTTTAATCTATGATCATTTAATTTTCATATAATAATGTTCAAAACTAGTGCAGTACAATTCTCTGGACTCTCTAGATCAGTAATTATCAGAAAAAGTTGAACTACTTCATTTGGATGGCTATAATAGGGTCACTTCAAAATGTGGCCTTGACCAAGTGTCCCCGAAAGCTTATATCTTTTAAGATGCTCAGATCTTCTTAAAAACAAGTCAGAACATGTGAAATATCACTCTGAACAAGCATTAAAAATTTCAGACAGATCGGACAAAATTTGACTCTATAACAGTTTAAAAAGGTGAAAATAATATGAATACAATGGCATATTAAGCCAATAATTGGTATTTTACTGCCCCCTGCTGTTTAAAATAGTTATTTTGTCATATTGTTTCTATAATTCATATTTAGACTTTATAAAATCGTTATTTTAACATTTACAATTACATTTAGTCAAAATCCATCTGTAAAAGTATTAGTGTGTGTGTGTGTGTGTGTGTGTGTGTGTGTGTGTGTGTGTGTGTGTGTGTGTGTGTGTGTGTGTGTGTGTGGGTGTGTGTGGGTGTGTGTGGGTGTGTGTGGGTGTGTGTGAGTGTAAGCATGCATTATGGGAGTTAACATGGAAAGACTGGTTTGCTTTAGTCCAGAAAACTGTTGAAAATCATGAAGATTAAACTGAAACAGAGCCAATAATGGTATTCTAGTGCCCTCTGCTGGCCATTCTACTTATTAATGAAGTCTTTTGACATGTGCTTTTAAATTCATAATTAGACATTAAAAAATCACTTATATAACAATAACTATTATAACACAATCAGATTTTGTCAGTGTTCATCACTTCATTTGCACTGACACTTCACATACTTGCTAGTAATGTGGTAAATCATGGTAAATCACGCTAGAAACATTGTAAATCATAGTAAATAATACTAGAATGTGGTTTATCAAGGTAAATCATGCTAGAATCCTGGTAAGTCATTCTACAACGTGGCATATAATGGTAAATCATGCTAGAACATGGTAAATCATGGTAAACTATGCTAGAACAGGGTAAATCATGGTAAACCATGGTAAATCATGATAAACTTTGGTAAATCATGCTGGAATGTGGCATATCATGGTAAATCATGCTAGAACATGGTAAATCAAGGTAAACTAAGATAAATTCATGGTTAACTATGCTAGAACAGGGTAAATCATGGTAAACCATGGTAAATCATGATAAACTATGGTAAATCATGCTAGAATGTGGTATATCATGGTAAATCATGCTAGAACATGGTCTTTTCCATCTATGATGTCAGTGGTTACATGCTTGCTAAATAAATCTTAATAACTTTTGATGCTTTTGTGCTTAAAAACCTTAAAGGCCTTAACAGCTTGAACCCCGATAAATGCTGCTTGCAGCTTTAATTATTATTATTATTATTATTATTCCGCCCTAAAACGCATCGTGCAGACCAAACTGTAAGAGCTGGAACCTTGAAACTTGGCCAAATGATAGTGCTCAATTTGGGGAAAACCTATCAAAATATGGCCCAGATTGGCCAATAGGTGGTGCTATAATGACCACATTTACTGAATTGGCCATAACTCCTACATACTTTGTCATAGAGGCTCAATTTTAGCATCACTGTGATCCCTGGCTCCAGACGAACAACCTGGCTATCTCCAAATCCCGATTTGAGCAAAAAAAAAATTTATATGGCCACTTTTGTCCAAAGCCTACTTTGGCAAACTAGTCCCTGGTTTTTGGTCCAATCGGAACCAGACCAGTCTAGGACAATTCTCTGGACTGTCTAGATAAATAATTATCGAAAAAAAGTTGAACTTTTGCATTTGCCTGGCTGTAACAGGGTCATTTAGGAAAGGGGAGGGACAAAAAACACTCAAAAGCCTATACAACCTAAGGGAAAACACCAAACTTCACAAAAATCGATGAGCATATGTGTCCTAACATGGTGAAGAAGCATGCCAAGTTTCGTGAAGATCGGACAATAGGTGGCGCTATAACTGGCAAAAACGTCTCTTCTTATTAGGGGTTCAAGCATGAAATGCTGAAACCCTATTGTAATTGTACTGATTTTTATTAGGGGTTCAAGCATGAAATGCTGAAACCCTATTGTAATTGTACTGATTTTTATTATTATTATTATTATTATTATTCCGCCCTAAAACGCATCGTGCAGACCAAACTGTAAGAGCTGGAACCTTGAAACTTGGCCAAATGATAGTGCTCAATTTGGGGAAAACCTATCAAAATATGGCCCAGATTGGCCAATAGGTGGTGCTATAATGACCACATTTACTGAATTGGCCATAACTCCTACATACTTTGTCATAGAGGCTCAAATTTAGCATCACTGTGATCCCTGGCTCCAGACGAACAACCTGGCTATCTCCAAATCCCGATTTGAGCAAAAAAAAAATTTATATGGCCACTTTTGTCCAAAGCCTACTTTGGCAAACTAGTCCCTGGTTTTTGGTCCAATCGGAACCAGACCAGTCTAGGACAATTCTCTGGACTCTCTAGATAAATAATTATCGAAAAAAAGTTGAACTTTTGCATTTGCCTGGCTGTAACAGGGTCATTTAGGAAAGGGGAGGGACAAAAAACACTCAAAAGCCTATACAACCTAAGGGAAAACACCAAACTTCACAAAAATCGATGAGCATATGTGTCCTAACATGGTGAAGAAGCATGCCAAGTTTCGTGAAGATCGGACAATAGGTGGCGCTATAACTGGCAAAAACGTCTCTTCTTATTAGGGGTTCAAGCATGAAATGCTGAAACCCTATTGTAATTGTACTGATTTTTATTAGGGGTTCAAGCACGAAGTGCTGAAACCCTATTGTAATTGTAAGGATTTTTATTATTATTATTATTATTCTTCTCCGCTAAAACGCATCGTGCAGCCCAAACCGTAAGAGCTAGAGACTTGAAACTTGGCCACAAGGTAGTACAAAAATCGAGGAGAGGTTATCAAAGTATGAGCCCGATTGGCCAATAGGTGGCGCTATAGCGCAAAAAACAAAAAAAAATCACTATTTTGCTCATATCTCAATAACCATTTGTCTCAGCTTCAAGTGTCATACATCATTGGAATCCTTGGCTCAAGCCGAACAAGAAATATAGGAGGTATTTTATTTCCGGTATGCAAATTTTTCCGCCATTTTGGATTTTGTCCAAAACCTACTTTTGCGAACTAGTCCCTGGTTTTTTACCCGATCGGAACCAAACCAGTGCAGAAATGTTCACAGTAGTCTGAATATCAATAATTATCGAAAAAAAGTTGAAATTTCGATTCACGGTCGCTAAGGGGCGCCAAAACGTTTGAAGAAGGCGGAGCCTATTTTACTAAAATGGCTATAACTCCAGAAGTAAATGAGGTATCTTCACCAAACTCGGTACACATGTGTAAGAGGTCAATCTGAGGTCACAGTAAAAAAATCGCGGCGATTGGCCACATGGTGGCGCTATAACATGAAAAAAACATAAAATGGGCTATAACCACCTGACCGTTAGTCCGATTGACTTGAAAATTGGTATGCAGTGTCTTGGTCCAAGGTGCCATGTATATCTATGAGGACATTAGTGTATCTCAAAAAACATGGCCGCCATCAGCCAATGAAGTTTGAGCACCTATTAGACAAGGTTAACGGAGGCCGATCGGAACGAAACTCGATGGGCATGTTCGACTCATGGCCCTAAAGGTCTGTAAGAATTTTGAATGAAATCGGCCACTAGTTGGCGCTAACGAGTTTTATGGCTCTGTAATCACGTAGTGTTACACTTATCGTCACAAAATGCATATCATTTGATAGATCTGCTCATCCTGAACAACTTTGCCTCTAGAACCATTGCTGTCAATCAAACCGTTCATTAAATATTCATGAATATGTTAAAAACCTACTTTTGCGAACTAGTCCCTGGTTTTTCGCCCGATCGGAACCAGACCAGTCTAGGACAATTCTCTGGACTCTCTAGATCAATAATTATCAAAAAAAAGTTGAACTTTTGCATTTGTATGGCTGTAATAGGGTCATTTATAAAATGGGCGTGGCAAAATACACTAAAAAGCCCAATAAATCCTAAATGAAAACTCAAAACTTCACAAAAGTTGGTGAGCATATGTGACATGACATCATTAACAAGCATGCAACATTTTATGGAGATTGGACCAAAGGTGGCGCTATAACTGTTAAAAAGCTTTAAAACCATATATTTCCTATGGTAAACTGTCTGTATTGGCTGTAAATGGTCTTTTCCATCTCTGATCATATAGTTCTCATATCATAATGTTCAAAACTAGTGCAATACAATTCTCTGGACTCACTAGGTCAATAATTGTCAGAAAAAGTTGAACTACTTCATTTGGATAGATATAATAGGTTCACTTCAAAATGTAGCCTTTACCAAGTGTCCCCGAAAGCCTATATCTCTTTAATGAATGACTCAGACCTTCTTAAAAAGCCAGTGAAATATCACTCTGAACATGCATGAAAATTTTCAGACCGATCGGACAAAATTTGCCTCTATAACAGTTAAAAAGGTGAAAATTATATGAATATAATGGCATATTAAGCCAATAAGTTGTATTTTACTGCCCCCTGCTGTTTAAAATTTATAAAATCACTATTTTAACATTTACAATTACATTTAGTCAAAATCCGTCCGTTAAAGTATTAGTATTGACAGTTTTATCACATCATATATTTCAAATGTCTGTATCTACAACATAATGTGTTTGTGTAGTCTTAGGTTTCTGAATAAATTCTGAATCTTCTGATTAATAGCTAACAAAGACTTTGTGAAATGTTTATAGACCATTCAAATATATTTTCATAATGACATATCCCAATAGCATTGAAAAAACAACAACAACATTTGTCTTCGTGTGTGTGTGTGTGTGTGTGTGTGTAAGCATGCATGATTGAGTTAACATGGAAAAACTGGTTTGCTTTAGTGCAGAAAACTGCTAAACTATAACTATATAGTTATAACTATAAATCCTAAACGAAAACTCAGAACTTCACAAAAATTGATGAGCATATGTGTCATAACCTGCTAAAGAAGCATGGAAAATTTTATGGAGATCGGACCATAGTTGGCGCTATAACTGTTAAAACGCTTTAAAACCATATATTTCCTATGGTAAATTGCCTGTATTTGCTGTAAATGGTGTCTTCTATCTATTATCGTATAATGTTCATATCATAATGTTCAAAACCAGTGCAGCACAATTCTCTGAACTCTCTAGATCAATAATTATCAGAAAAAAAGTTTAACTTCTTCAAAAGGTGATTTTATATGAATATAAAGACAAATTAAGCCAATAAGTGGTATTTTACTGCCCCCTGCTGTCATTTCATCATACTACTCCCTAATATTGTTATACAATTCATATTTAGACTTTATAAAATCATTATTTTAACATTTACAATCACATTTTGTCAAAACTCATCTATTGAGTATTACTATTGACAATTGTGTTACACTGAGATATGGAAATGGACGAAAGTAAGTGAATGAAATGAAACGAAAGTATAACGGCATTTAAGCCACGCCCCCGAATACAAATTCATTCATAACTCGAAAACGGAAAGTCGTTGCGCGCTCAAATTTTGATGGTGAGGACCTCTCGGGGCTCTTGATCGAAACGTGTCGTCGCGGGCCTCGGGAGCGCGCCCCCCGCGCATCGCCAGCCCGCGGGACCCCCGATTTTGAACGCCCATTACTCCCGACCCAGACCACCCCGAACATTGTGTAAGAGCTCGTTGGAAAGGGCACGTCCTTGGCTAGCTTCGATTCAAATGTGGTGTTATCTGCCCTGGGCATTCCAGAGATAATAGCCCGAACAGATGTGCCTTATAACAGTCATAACTCCCAGCCCCAATCGCCCAAAAACACCTTGATGGTCTCATTCAACAGGGCTCCTCAAGCACTATCTATGCTCTGAGTTTCAGAATTTTTCGCCATTTGGTTCCTGAGATATAAGTAAAAAAACAAATTCCCATTCATTCATTCAAACACTTCAACTGTAAAATGTAAGCTATAATACCACTGTTGTCCACTAGAGGGAGCAGCAGGAGCAGCAGGAGCAGGGAGCAGCATGATCTTTTAATTCGCTTCAGTATTGGGAAATAAACAAATGCTTTAAGAAGCAATCTTTTTTATTATGATGTTTTTTTTTATTATGATATTTGTATATATATATTTTTTTTTATTATGATTATGAACTGTTTGATTGACATTAGTGATTCTTGAGGCAAAGTTGTTCAAGATGAGGAGATGAAGATATTTTCACAATATCACATCCTAAAAACATTGAAAACATATTTGTCTTTGTGTGTGTGTGGATGTGTTTGTGTTTGTGTGTGTGTCTGTCTGTGTAAGCATGCTTAATGGAAAGAACATGAAGAAACTGCTTTGTTTTACTGGTGGATAAAAAAGTCTTTCAAATGAAAGTGAGTCAATTAGTGGTCTTCTACTGCCCTCTGCAGGACATTCTACTTAATAAAATATTTTCATCTGTGCTTTTGCATTAGTTTTTGGACTATATCAAATTACTTGCATGAAAATCACCTATTATAACACAGTCATGTTTTGTCAAAGTTTATCACTTCATTTTTACTGAGCTCTCAGTTTGAACAATTCTGCCTCTCAGTGATTAATTTGAAATCTGAAAATGGTGTTATACAGAGGAGATTTGCAATTATCATTTTGTTACCTATCTTTTATTTTAAATATCTCCATCTACAACAAAATGTGTGTGCATGTGTGTGTTCAAGCATGGTTAGTGTATTAAGTATAATTGTTTAAGTATTATTGTTTTCATTTACATTTTAACCACCAGAAGAAGAACACTCATTGGTTCATTCTGCTCACTAAAATATTATTTTTAATTTTTTTTTCCATTTGAAATATTGTTTAAACTTAATAAAATCATTAAAATAACATTTCAAATCATATTTTGTCTGTTTATAAATCCCACAGACTCACATTGGCTGCAATACTAATGTTTTTGTAAAACACAGACCTGATAGTCTAATCTGTGTGTATTGTGCATATATTATTGATATTATTACTATTGCAAATCATGTTATTGTAACTCATATCTTAATAGAATATTATTTGTAATTTTAATTCTTTATTTCTTAAGTGTTTTTTTTTATGATTACTACAGATATTATCACCAAAGATATCAACTACACCTTCACTTTTAGTATTGACACGCTGCACACACAGCACAATCACACACTCACTAATGCATTCAAATAAATGTAATCTTACTGTGCTACTTTATTTGTACATGATTAGAATGAACAGAAATCTAAGAATATTTTTCTTCTTTTGTTAAAGCCATTTCAGACTCCAAGTAAGCATTATATTACTAATCATCTATTTTAAAGGTGCCATACAATTGAAAACTGTATTTATCTTGGCATAGTTGAATGATAAGAGTTCTGGACATGGAACTGACATACCGTGAGCCTCAAACACCATTGTTTCCTCCTTCTTGTGTAAATCTCCTGTTTGCAAAAGACCGCTGAAAAATGAGTGAATCCCACCATAACACCGACTGTGACGTTGGAGTCAGGATCATTAATATTTATACCCCCCAAATTTGCATTTTCCAGTCCATGTTCTAGGCCAGGCAGTGTTAATGTGGACCTGCACAGCCGAATCATCAGAAGATCTGCAGGTATTGTGAAGAAGCAAGCAAGGACAATAGTGAAAATGGCAGATCATGGATATAAATGTTATGTCTGAGGCTGTGCTGCGGATTTGAGAACTTTTCATTCCCTTCCCACAAAAGAGAACTGTCAACAGGCATGGTTGATGTTTACAACAGGATACCTCACCATTTTAATTCAAAGCTGTTAGTTTGCTCTTAACGGAGGCCGATCAGAACGAAACTCGGTGGGCATGTTCGACTCGTGGCCCTAGAGGTCTGTAAGAATTTTGAAAAATCAGCCACTAGTTGACGCTAACAGGTTTTACGGCTATGTAATCACGTGATGCATATCATTTGATAGATCTCCTCATACTGAACAACTTTGCCTCAAGAACTACTGCTGTCAATCAATTTGTTCATTAAATACTTGCGATTATGTTAAAAACCTACTTTTGCGAACTAGTCCTAGGTTTTTCGCCCGATCGGAAATATACCAGTGCAGTACAATTCTCTGGAAGCTCTAGATTATTAATTATATAAAAAACTTTAACTTTACCCATTGGGTAGCCATAACAGGATCATTTAGAAAATGGGTATGGCAAAAAACACTCAAAAGCCTGTAAATCCTAAACAAAAACTCAGACAACTCACTAAACTGCCTTATGTGCTTAAAGACCCTAAATGCTTGAACCCCGCTAAATGCTGCTTGCAGCTTTAATTATTATTATTATTCTTCTGCCGTAAAACGCATCGTGCAGCCCAAACCGTAAGGGCTAGAGCATTGAAACTTTGCCAGATGGTAGTACAAAAATCGAGGAGAGGTTTAGAGATTATGACCCCGATTGGCCCATAGGTGGCGCTATAGCAACCAAAAGCGCGAAACAGCTCATAACTCCTAGACCGTTTGTCGTAGACTCAAGTGTCTTATATCATTGGAAAGCTGGACGCCAGACGAACAAAACGTATATCTCCGATTTCATTTCCGCCATGATAGATTTTCCGCCATTTTGAATTTTGTCAAAAATCTACTTTTGCGAACTAGTCTGTGGTTTTTTGCCCTATCGGAACCAAACCAGTGCAGAAATGTTCTCTGGAGTCTGAAGATCAATAATTGTCAAAAAAAAGTCGAAATTTTTATTCATGGTCGCTAGGGGGCATGAAAATGAACATTGTGGGAGGAGCCTATTTTACTAAAATGGCTATAACTCAAAAAGTAAATGAGATAGCTTAACCAAACTTGATACACATGTGTATTTGTTCAGTCTGGGGTCACAGTAAAAAAATTGCGTCGATTGGCCTCATGGTGGCGCTATAAAACAATAAAAACGTATAGACACCTGACCGTTTTTCCGAATGACTTGAAATTTGGTATGCAGTGTCTTGGCCCAAGGGGCCATGTATGTCTAAAAGGATATTGGTGTATCTCGAAAAACATGGCCGCCATTGGCCAATGAGGTTTGAGCACCTATTAACGAAGTCCGATCGGAACGAAACTCGGTGGGCATGTTCGGCTCAAGCCCCTAGAGGTCTGTAAGAATTTTGAAATAAATCGGCCACTAGTTGGCGCTAACGAGTTTTAAGGCTCTGTAATCACGTGGTGTTACACTTATTGTCACAAAATGCATATAATCTGATAGATCTGCTCATGCTGAACAACTTTGCCTCAAGAACCATTGCTGTCAATCAAACAGTTCATTAAATATTCATGAATATGTTAAAAACCTACTTTTGCGAACTAGTCCTAGGTTTTTCGCCCGATCGGAACCAGACCAGTCTAGGACAATTCTCTGGACTCTCTAGATCAATAATTATCAAAAAAAAGTTGAACTTTTGCCTTTGGATGGCTGTAATAGGGTCATTTATAAAATGGGCGTGGCAAAATACATTAAAAAGCCTATAAATCCTAAATGAAAACTCAGAACTTCACAAAAATTGGTGAGCATGTGTGACATAACATCATTAACAAGCATGCCCAATTTTATGGAGATCGGACCAAAGGTGGCGCTATAACTGTTAAAAAGCTTTAAAACCATATATTATCTATGGTAAATTGCCTGCATTGGCTGTAAATGGTCTTTTTAATCTATGATCATTTAATTTTCATATAATAATGTTCAAAACTAGTGCAGTACAATTCTCTGGACTCTCTAGATCAGTAATTATCAGAAAAAGTTGAACTACTTCATTTGGATGGCTATAATAGGGTCACTTCAAAATGTGGCCTTGACCAAGTGTCCCCGAAAGCTTATATCTTTTAAGATGCTCAGATCTTCTTAAAAACAAGTCAGAACATGTGAAATATCACTCTGAACAAGCATTAAAAATTTCAGACAGATCGGACAAAATTTGACTCTATAACAGTTTAAAAAGGTGAAAATAATATGAATACAATGGCATATTAAGCCAATAATTGGTATTTTACTGCCCCCTGCTGTTTAAAATAGTTATTTTGTCATATTGTTTCTATAATTCATATTTAGACTTTATAAAATCGTTATTTTAACATTTACAATTACATTTAGTCAAAATCCATCTGTAAAAGTATTAGTGTGTGTGTGTGTGTGTGTGTGTGTGTGTGTGTGTGTGTGTGTGTGTGTGTGTGTGTGTGTGTGTGTGTGTGGGTGTGTGTGGGTGTGTGTGGGTGTGTGTGGGTGTGTGTGAGTGTAAGCATGCATTATGGGAGTTAACATGGAAAGACTGGTTTGCTTTAGTCCAGAAAACTGTTGAAAATCATGAAGATTAAACTGAAACAGAGCCAATAATGGTATTCTAGTGCCCTCTGCTGGCCATTCTACTTATTAATGAAGTCTTTTGACATGTGCTTTTAAATTCATAATTAGACATTAAAAAATCACTTATATAACAATAACTATTATAACACAATCAGATTTTGTCAGTGTTCATCACTTCATTTGCACTGACACTTCACATACTTGCTAGTAATGTGGTAAATCATGGTAAATCACGCTAGAAACATTGTAAATCATAGTAAATAATACTAGAATGTGGTTTATCAAGGTAAATCATGCTAGAATCCTGGTAAGTCATTCTACAACGTGGCATATAATGGTAAATCATGCTAGAACATGGTAAATCATGGTAAACTATGCTAGAACAGGGTAAATCATGGTAAACCATGGTAAATCATGATAAACTTTGGTAAATCATGCTGGAATGTGGCATATCATGGTAAATCATGCTAGAACATGGTAAATCAAGGTAAACTAAGATAAATTCATGGTTAACTATGCTAGAACAGGGTAAATCATGGTAAACCATGGTAAATCATGATAAACTATGGTAAATCATGCTAGAATGTGGTATATCATGGTAAATCATGCTAGAACATGGTCTTTTCCATCTATGATGTCAGTGGTTACATGCTTGCTAAATAAATCTTAATAACTTTTGATGCTTTTGTGCTTAAAAACCTTAAAGGCCTTAACAGCTTGAACCCCGATAAATGCTGCTTGCAGCTTTAATTATTATTATTATTATTATTATTCCGCCCTAAAACGCATCGTGCAGACCAAACTGTAAGAGCTGGAACCTTGAAACTTGGCCAAATGATAGTGCTCAATTTGGGGAAAACCTATCAAAATATGGCCCAGATTGGCCAATAGGTGGTGCTATAATGACCACATTTACTGAATTGGCCATAACTCCTACATACTTTGTCATAGAGGCTCAATTTTAGCATCACTGTGATCCCTGGCTCCAGACGAACAACCTGGCTATCTCCAAATCCCGATTTGAGCAAAAAAAAAATTTATATGGCCACTTTTGTCCAAAGCCTACTTTGGCAAACTAGTCCCTGGTTTTTGGTCCAATCGGAACCAGACCAGTCTAGGACAATTCTCTGGACTGTCTAGATAAATAATTATCGAAAAAAAGTTGAACTTTTGCATTTGCCTGGCTGTAACAGGGTCATTTAGGAAAGGGGAGGGACAAAAAACACTCAAAAGCCTATACAACCTAAGGGAAAACACCAAACTTCACAAAAATCGATGAGCATATGTGTCCTAACATGGTGAAGAAGCATGCCAAGTTTCGTGAAGATCGGACAATAGGTGGCGCTATAACTGGCAAAAACGTCTCTTCTTATTAGGGGTTCAAGCATGAAATGCTGAAACCCTATTGTAATTGTACTGATTTTTATTAGGGGTTCAAGCATGAAATGCTGAAACCCTATTGTAATTGTACTGATTTTTATTATTATTATTATTATTATTATTCCGCCCTAAAACGCATCGTGCAGACCAAACTGTAAGAGCTGGAACCTTGAAACTTGGCCAAATGATAGTGCTCAATTTGGGGAAAACCTATCAAAATATGGCCCAGATTGGCCAATAGGTGGTGCTATAATGACCACATTTACTGAATTGGCCATAACTCCTACATACTTTGTCATAGAGGCTCAAATTTAGCATCACTGTGATCCCTGGCTCCAGACGAACAACCTGGCTATCTCCAAATCCCGATTTGAGCAAAAAAAAAATTTATATGGCCACTTTTGTCCAAAGCCTACTTTGGCAAACTAGTCCCTGGTTTTTGGTCCAATCGGAACCAGACCAGTCTAGGACAATTCTCTGGACTCTCTAGATAAATAATTATCGAAAAAAAGTTGAACTTTTGCATTTGCCTGGCTGTAACAGGGTCATTTAGGAAAGGGGAGGGACAAAAAACACTCAAAAGCCTATACAACCTAAGGGAAAACACCAAACTTCACAAAAATCGATGAGCATATGTGTCCTAACATGGTGAAGAAGCATGCCAAGTTTCGTGAAGATCGGACAATAGGTGGCGCTATAACTGGCAAAAACGTCTCTTCTTATTAGGGGTTCAAGCATGAAATGCTGAAACCCTATTGTAATTGTACTGATTTTTATTATTATTATTATTATTATTATTCCGCCCTAAAACGCATCGTGCAGACCAAACTGTAAGAGCTGGAACCTTGAAACTTGGCCAAATGATAGTGCTCAATTTGGGGAAAACCTATCAAAATATGGCCCAGATTGGCCAATAGGTGGTGCTATAATGACCACATTTACTGAATTGGCCATAACTCCTACATACTTTGTCATAGAGGCTCAATTTTAGCATCACTGTGATCCCTGGCTCCAGACGAACAACCTGGCTATCTCCAAATCCCGATTTGAGCAAAAAAAAAATTTATATGGCCACTTTTGTCCAAAGCCTACTTTGGCAAACTAGTCCCTGGTTTTTGGTCCAATCGGAACCAGACCAGTCTAGGACAATTCTCTGGACTGTCTAGATAAATAATTATCGAAAAAAAGTTGAACTTTTGCATTTGCCTGGCTGTAACAGGGTCATTTAGGAAAGGGGAGGGACAAAAAACACTCAAAAGCCTATACAACCTAAGGGAAAACACCAAACTTCACAAAAATCGATGAGCATATGTGTCCTAACATGGTGAAGAAGCATGCCAAGTTTCGTGAAGATCGGACAATAGGTGGCGCTATAACTGGCAAAAACGTCTCTTCTTATTAGGGGTTCAAGCATGAAATGCTGAAACCCTATTGTAATTGTACTGATTTTTATTAGGGGTTCAAGCATGAAATGCTGAAACCCTATTGTAATTGTACTGATTTTTATTATTATTATTATTATTATTATTCCGCCCTAAAACGCATCGTGCAGACCAAACTGTAAGAGCTGGAACCTTGAAACTTGGCCAAATGATAGTGCTCAATTTGGGGAAAACCTATCAAAATATGGCCCAGATTGGCCAATAGGTGGTGCTATAATGACCACATTTACTGAATTGGCCATAACTCCTACATACTTTGTCATAGAGGCTCAAATTTAGCATCACTGTGATCCCTGGCTCCAGACGAACAACCTGGCTATCTCCAAATCCCGATTTGAGCAAAAAAAAAATTTATATGGCCACTTTTGTCCAAAGCCTACTTTGGCAAACTAGTCCCTGGTTTTTGGTCCAATCGGAACCAGACCAGTCTAGGACAATTCTCTGGACTCTCTAGATAAATAATTATCGAAAAAAAGTTGAACTTTTGCATTTGCCTGGCTGTAACAGGGTCATTTAGGAAAGGGGAGGGACAAAAAACACTCAAAAGCCTATACAACCTAAGGGAAAACACCAAACTTCACAAAAATCGATGAGCATATGTGTCCTAACATGGTGAAGAAGCATGCCAAGTTTCGTGAAGATCGGACAATAGGTGGCGCTATAACTGGCAAAAACGTCTCTTCTTATTAGGGGTTCAAGCATGAAATGCTGAAACCCTATTGTAATTGTACTGATTTTTATTAGGGGTTCAAGCATGAAATGCTGAAACCCTATTGTAATTGTACTGATTTTTATTATTATTATTATTATTATTATTCCGCCCTAAAACGCATCGTGCAGACCAAACTGTAAGAGCTGGAACCTTGAAACTTGGCCAAATGATAGTGCTCAATTTGGGGAAAACCTATCAAAATATGGCCCAGATTGGCCAATAGGTGGTGCTATAATGACCACATTTACTGAATTGGCCATAACTCCTACATACTTTGTCATAGAGGCTCAAATTTAGCATCACTGTGATCCCTGGCTCCAGACGAACAACCTGGCTATCTCCAAATCCCGATTTGAGCAAAAAAAAAATTTATATGGCCACTTTTGTCCAAAGCCTACTTTGGCAAACTAGTCCCTGGTTTTTGGTCCAATCGGAACCAGACCAGTCTAGGACAATTCTCTGGACTGTCTAGATAAATAATTATCGAAAAAAAGTTGAACTTTTGCATTTGCCTGGCTGTAACAGGGTCATTTAGGAAAGGGGAGGGACAAAAAACACTCAAAAGCCTATACAACCTAAGGGAAAACACCAAACTTCACAAAAATCGATGAGCATATGTGTCCTAACATGGTGAAGAAGCATGCCAAGTTTCGTGAAGATCGGACAATAGGTGGCGCTATAACTGGCAAAAACGTCTCTTCTTATTAGGGGTTCAAGCATGAAATGCTGAAACCCTATTGTAATTGTACTGATTTTTATTAGGGGTTCAAGCATGAAATGCTGAAACCCTATTGTAATTGTACTGATTTTTATTATTATTATTATTATTATTATTCCGCCCTAAAACGCATCGTGCAGACCAAACTGTAAGAGCTGGAACCTTGAAACTTGGCCAAATGATAGTGCTCAATTTGGGGAAAACCTATCAAAATATGGCCCAGATTGGCCAATAGGTGGTGCTATAATGACCACATTTACTGAATTGGCCATAACTCCTACATACTTTGTCATAGAGGCTCAAATTTAGCATCACTGTGATCCCTGGCTCCAGACGAACAACCTGGCTATCTCCAAATCCCGATTTGAGCAAAAAAAAAATTTATATGGCCACTTTTGTCCAAAGCCTACTTTGGCAAACTAGTCCCTGGTTTTTGGTCCAATCGGAACCAGACCAGTCTAGGACAATTCTCTGGACTCTCTAGATAAATAATTATCGAAAAAAAGTTGAACTTTTGCATTTGCCTGGCTGTAACAGGGTCATTTAGGAAAGGGGAGGGACAAAAAACACTCAAAAGCCTATACAACCTAAGGGAAAACACCAAACTTCACAAAAATCGATGAGCATATGTGTCCTAACATGGTGAAGAAGCATGCCAAGTTTCGTGAAGATCGGACAATAGGTGGCGCTATAACTGGCAAAAACGTCTCTTCTTATTAGGGGTTCAAGCATGAAATGCTGAAACCCTATTGTAATTGTACTGATTTTTATTAGGGGTTCAAGCATGAAATGCTGAAACCCTATTGTAATTGTACTGATTTTTATTATTATTATTATTATTATTATTCCGCCCTAAAACGCATCGTGCAGACCAAACTGTAAGAGCTGGAACCTTGAAACTTGGCCAAATGATAGTGCTCAATTTGGGGAAAACCTATCAAAATATGGCCCAGATTGGCCAATAGGTGGTGCTATAATGACCACATTTACTGAATTGGCCATAACTCCTACATACTTTGTCATAGAGGCTCAAATTTAGCATCACTGTGATCCCTGGCTCCAGACGAACAACCTGGCTATCTCCAAATCCCGATTTGAGCAAAAAAAAAATTTATATGGCCACTTTTGTCCAAAGCCTACTTTGGCAAACTAGTCCCTGGTTTTTGGTCCAATCGGAACCAGACCAGTCTAGGACAATTCTCTGGACTCTCTAGATAAATAATTATCGAAAAAAAGTTGAACTTTTGCATTTGCCTGGCTGTAACAGGGTCATTTAGGAAAGGGGAGGGACAAAAAACACTCAAAAGCCTATACAACCTAAGGGAAAACACCAAACTTCACAAAAATCGATGAGCATATGTGTCCTAACATGGTGAAGAAGCATGCCAAGTTTCGTGAAGATCGGACAATAGGTGGCGCTATAACTGGCAAAAACGTCTCTTCTTATTAGGGGTTCAAGCATGAAATGCTGAAACCCTATTGTAATTGTACTGATTTTTATTATTATTATTATTATTATTATTCCGCCCTAAAACGCATCGTGCAGACCAAACTGTAAGAGCTGGAACCTTGAAACTTGGCCAAATGATAGTGCTCAATTTGGGGAAAACCTATCAAAATATGGCCCAGATTGGCCAATAGGTGGTGCTATAATGACCACATTTACTGAATTGGCCATAACTCCTACATACTTTGTCATAGAGGCTCAATTTTAGCATCACTGTGATCCCTGGCTCCAGACGAACAACCTGGCTATCTCCAAATCCCGATTTGAGCAAAAAAAAAATTTATATGGCCACTTTTGTCCAAAGCCTACTTTGGCAAACTAGTCCCTGGTTTTTGGTCCAATCGGAACCAGACCAGTCTAGGACAATTCTCTGGACTGTCTAGATAAATAATTATCGAAAAAAAGTTGAACTTTTGCATTTGCCTGGCTGTAACAGGGTCATTTAGGAAAGGGGAGGGACAAAAAACACTCAAAAGCCTATACAACCTAAGGGAAAACACCAAACTTCACAAAAATCGATGAGCATATGTGTCCTAACATGGTGAAGAAGCATGCCAAGTTTCGTGAAGATCGGACAATAGGTGGCGCTATAACTGGCAAAAACGTCTCTTCTTATTAGGGGTTCAAGCATGAAATGCTGAAACCCTATTGTAATTGTACTGATTTTTATTAGGGGTTCAAGCATGAAATGCTGAAACCCTATTGTAATTGTACTGATTTTTATTATTATTATTATTATTATTATTCCGCCCTAAAACGCATCGTGCAGACCAAACTGTAAGAGCTGGAACCTTGAAACTTGGCCAAATGATAGTGCTCAATTTGGGGAAAACCTATCAAAATATGGCCCAGATTGGCCAATAGGTGGTGCTATAATGACCACATTTACTGAATTGGCCATAACTCCTACATACTTTGTCATAGAGGCTCAAATTTAGCATCACTGTGATCCCTGGCTCCAGACGAACAACCTGGCTATCTCCAAATCCCGATTTGAGCAAAAAAAAAATTTATATGGCCACTTTTGTCCAAAGCCTACTTTGGCAAACTAGTCCCTGGTTTTTGGTCCAATCGGAACCAGACCAGTCTAGGACAATTCTCTGGACTCTCTAGATAAATAATTATCGAAAAAAAGTTGAACTTTTGCATTTGCCTGGCTGTAACAGGGTCATTTAGGAAAGGGGAGGGACAAAAAACACTCAAAAGCCTATACAACCTAAGGGAAAACACCAAACTTCACAAAAATCGATGAGCATATGTGTCCTAACATGGTGAAGAAGCATGCCAAGTTTCGTGAAGATCGGACAATAGGTGGCGCTATAACTGGCAAAAACGTCTCTTCTTATTAGGGGTTCAAGCATGAAATGCTGAAACCCTATTGTAATTGTACTGATTTTTATTAGGGGTTCAAGCATGAAATGCTGAAACCCTATTGTAATTGTACTGATTTTTATTATTATTATTATTATTATTATTCCGCCCTAAAACGCATCGTGCAGACCAAACTGTAAGAGCTGGAACCTTGAAACTTGGCCAAATGATAGTGCTCAATTTGGGGAAAACCTATCAAAATATGGCCCAGATTGGCCAATAGGTGGTGCTATAATGACCACATTTACTGAATTGGCCATAACTCCTACATACTTTGTCATAGAGGCTCAAATTTAGCATCACTGTGATCCCTGGCTCCAGACGAACAACCTGGCTATCTCCAAATCCCGATTTGAGCAAAAAAAAAATTTATATGGCCACTTTTGTCCAAAGCCTACTTTGGCAAACTAGTCCCTGGTTTTTGGTCCAATCGGAACCAGACCAGTCTAGGACAATTCTCTGGACTGTCTAGATAAATAATTATCGAAAAAAAGTTGAACTTTTGCATTTGCCTGGCTGTAACAGGGTCATTTAGGAAAGGGGAGGGACAAAAAACACTCAAAAGCCTATACAACCTAAGGGAAAACACCAAACTTCACAAAAATCGATGAGCATATGTGTCCTAACATGGTGAAGAAGCATGCCAAGTTTCGTGAAGATCGGACAATAGGTGGCGCTATAACTGGCAAAAACGTCTCTTCTTATTAGGGGTTCAAGCATGAAATGCTGAAACCCTATTGTAATTGTACTGATTTTTATTAGGGGTTCAAGCATGAAATGCTGAAACCCTATTGTAATTGTACTGATTTTTATTATTATTATTATTATTATTATTCCGCCCTAAAACGCATCGTGCAGACCAAACTGTAAGAGCTGGAACCTTGAAACTTGGCCAAATGATAGTGCTCAATTTGGGGAAAACCTATCAAAATATGGCCCAGATTGGCCAATAGGTGGTGCTATAATGACCACATTTACTGAATTGGCCATAACTCCTACATACTTTGTCATAGAGGCTCAAATTTAGCATCACTGTGATCCCTGGCTCCAGACGAACAACCTGGCTATCTCCAAATCCCGATTTGAGCAAAAAAAAAATTTATATGGCCACTTTTGTCCAAAGCCTACTTTGGCAAACTAGTCCCTGGTTTTTGGTCCAATCGGAACCAGACCAGTCTAGGACAATTCTCTGGACTCTCTAGATAAATAATTATCGAAAAAAAGTTGAACTTTTGCATTTGCCTGGCTGTAACAGGGTCATTTAGGAAAGGGGAGGGACAAAAAACACTCAAAAGCCTATACAACCTAAGGGAAAACACCAAACTTCACAAAAATCGATGAGCATATGTGTCCTAACATGGTGAAGAAGCATGCCAAGTTTCGTGAAGATCGGACAATAGGTGGCGCTATAACTGGCAAAAACGTCTCTTCTTATTAGGGGTTCAAGCATGAAATGCTGAAACCCTATTGTAATTGTACTGATTTTTATTATTATTATTATTATTATTATTCCGCCCTAAAACGCATCGTGCAGACCAAACTGTAAGAGCTGGAACCTTGAAACTTGGCCAAATGATAGTGCTCAATTTGGGGAAAACCTATCAAAATATGGCCCAGATTGGCCAATAGGTGGTGCTATAATGACCACATTTACTGAATTGGCCATAACTCCTACATACTTTGTCATAGAGGCTCAATTTTAGCATCACTGTGATCCCTGGCTCCAGACGAACAACCTGGCTATCTCCAAATCCCGATTTGAGCAAAAAAAAAATTTATATGGCCACTTTTGTCCAAAGCCTACTTTGGCAAACTAGTCCCTGGTTTTTGGTCCAATCGGAACCAGACCAGTCTAGGACAATTCTCTGGACTGTCTAGATAAATAATTATCGAAAAAAAGTTGAACTTTTGCATTTGCCTGGCTGTAACAGGGTCATTTAGGAAAGGGGAGGGACAAAAAACACTCAAAAGCCTATACAACCTAAGGGAAAACACCAAACTTCACAAAAATCGATGAGCATATGTGTCCTAACATGGTGAAGAAGCATGCCAAGTTTCGTGAAGATCGGACAATAGGTGGCGCTATAACTGGCAAAAACGTCTCTTCTTATTAGGGGTTCAAGCATGAAATGCTGAAACCCTATTGTAATTGTACTGATTTTTATTAGGGGTTCAAGCATGAAATGCTGAAACCCTATTGTAATTGTACTGATTTTTATTATTATTATTATTATTATTATTCCGCCCTAAAACGCATCGTGCAGACCAAACTGTAAGAGCTGGAACCTTGAAACTTGGCCAAATGATAGTGCTCAATTTGGGGAAAACCTATCAAAATATGGCCCAGATTGGCCAATAGGTGGTGCTATAATGACCACATTTACTGAATTGGCCATAACTCCTACATACTTTGTCATAGAGGCTCAAATTTAGCATCACTGTGATCCCTGGCTCCAGACGAACAACCTGGCTATCTCCAAATCCCGATTTGAGCAAAAAAAAAATTTATATGGCCACTTTTGTCCAAAGCCTACTTTGGCAAACTAGTCCCTGGTTTTTGGTCCAATCGGAACCAGACCAGTCTAGGACAATTCTCTGGACTCTCTAGATAAATAATTATCGAAAAAAAGTTGAACTTTTGCATTTGCCTGGCTGTAACAGGGTCATTTAGGAAAGGGGAGGGACAAAAAACACTCAAAAGCCTATACAACCTAAGGGAAAACACCAAACTTCACAAAAATCGATGAGCATATGTGTCCTAACATGGTGAAGAAGCATGCCAAGTTTCGTGAAGATCGGACAATAGGTGGCGCTATAACTGGCAAAAACGTCTCTTCTTATTAGGGGTTCAAGCATGAAATGCTGAAACCCTATTGTAATTGTACTGATTTTTATTAGGGGTTCAAGCATGAAATGCTGAAACCCTATTGTAATTGTACTGATTTTTATTATTATTATTATTATTATTATTCCGCCCTAAAACGCATCGTGCAGACCAAACTGTAAGAGCTGGAACCTTGAAACTTGGCCAAATGATAGTGCTCAATTTGGGGAAAACCTATCAAAATATGGCCCAGATTGGCCAATAGGTGGTGCTATAATGACCACATTTACTGAATTGGCCATAACTCCTACATACTTTGTCATAGAGGCTCAAATTTAGCATCACTGTGATCCCTGGCTCCAGACGAACAACCTGGCTATCTCCAAATCCCGATTTGAGCAAAAAAAAAATTTATATGGCCACTTTTGTCCAAAGCCTACTTTGGCAAACTAGTCCCTGGTTTTTGGTCCAATCGGAACCAGACCAGTCTAGGACAATTCTCTGGACTGTCTAGATAAATAATTATCGAAAAAAAGTTGAACTTTTGCATTTGCCTGGCTGTAACAGGGTCATTTAGGAAAGGGGAGGGACAAAAAACACTCAAAAGCCTATACAACCTAAGGGAAAACACCAAACTTCACAAAAATCGATGAGCATATGTGTCCAATCGGAACCAGACCAGTCTAGGACAATTCTCTGGACTCTCTAGATAAATAATTATCGAAAAAAAGTTGAACTTTTGCATTTGCCTGGCTGTAACAGGGTCATTTAGGAAAGGGGAGGGACAAAAAACACTCAAAAGCCTATACAACCTAAGGGAAAACACCAAACTTCACAAAAATCGATGAGCATATGTGTCCTAACATGGTGAAGAAGCATGCCAAGTTTCGTGAAGATCGGACAATAGGTGGCGCTATAACTGGCAAAAACGTCTCTTCTTATTAGGGGTTCAAGCATGAAATGCTGAAACCCTATTGTAATTGTACTGATTTTTATTAGGGGTTCAAGCATGAAATGCTGAAACCCTATTGTAATTGTACTGATTTTTATTATTATTATTATTATTATTATTCCGCCCTAAAACGCATCGTGCAGACCAAACTGTAAGAGCTGGAACCTTGAAACTTGGCCAAATGATAGTGCTCAATTTGGGGAAAACCTATCAAAATATGGCCCAGATTGGCCAATAGGTGGTGCTATAATGACCACATTTACTGAATTGGCCATAACTCCTACATACTTTGTCATAGAGGCTCAAATTTAGCATCACTGTGATCCCTGGCTCCAGACGAACAACCTGGCTATCTCCAAATCCCGATTTGAGCAAAAAAAAAATTTATATGGCCACTTTTGTCCAAAGCCTACTTTGGCAAACTAGTCCCTGGTTTTTGGTCCAATCGGAACCAGACCAGTCTAGGACAATTCTCTGGACTCTCTAGATAAATAATTATCGAAAAAAAGTTGAACTTTTGCATTTGCCTGGCTGTAACAGGGTCATTTAGGAAAGGGGAGGGACAAAAAACACTCAAAAGCCTATACAACCTAAGGGAAAACACCAAACTTCACAAAAATCGATGAGCATATGTGTCCTAACATGGTGAAGAAGCATGCCAAGTTTCGTGAAGATCGGACAATAGGTGGCGCTATAACTGGCAAAAACGTCTCTTCTTATTAGGGGTTCAAGCATGAAATGCTGAAACCCTATTGTAATTGTACTGATTTTTATTATTATTATTATTATTATTATTCCGCCCTAAAACGCATCGTGCAGACCAAACTGTAAGAGCTGGAACCTTGAAACTTGGCCAAATGATAGTGCTCAATTTGGGGAAAACCTATCAAAATATGGCCCAGATTGGCCAATAGGTGGTGCTATAATGACCACATTTACTGAATTGGCCATAACTCCTACATACTTTGTCATAGAGGCTCAAATTTAGCATCACTGTGATCCCTGGCTCCAGACGAACAACCTGGCTATCTCCAAATCCCGATTTGAGCAAAAAAAAAATTTATATGGCCACTTTTGTCCAAAGCCTACTTTGGCAAACTAGTCCCTGGTTTTTGGTCCAATCGGAACCAGACCAGTCTAGGACAATTCTCTGGACTGTCTAGATAAATAATTATCGAAAAAAAGTTGAACTTTTGCATTTGCCTGGCTGTAACAGGGTCATTTAGGAAAGGGGAGGGACAAAAAACACTCAAAAGCCTATACAACCTAAGGGAAAACACCAAACTTCACAAAAATCGATGAGCATATGTGTCCTAACATGGTGAAGAAGCATGCCAAGTTTCGTGAAGATCGGACAATAGGTGGCGCTATAACTGGCAAAAACGTCTCTTCTTATTAGGGGTTCAAGCATGAAATGCTGAAACCCTATTGTAATTGTACTGATTTTTATTATTATTATTATTATTATTATTCCGCCCTAAAACGCATCGTGCAGACCAAACTGTAAGAGCTGGAACCTTGAAACTTGGCCAAATGATAGTGCTCAATTTGGGGAAAACCTATCAAAATATGGCCCAGATTGGCCAATAGGTGGTGCTATAATGACCACATTTACTGAATTGGCCATAACTCCTACATACTTTGTCATAGAGGCTCAAATTTAGCATCACTGTGATCCCTGGCTCCAGACGAACAACCTGGCTATCTCCAAATCCCGATTTGAGCAAAAAAAAAATTTATATGGCCACTTTTGTCCAAAGCCTACTTTGGCAAACTAGTCCCTGGTTTTTGGTCCAATCGGAACCAGACCAGTCTAGGACAATTCTCTGGACTGTCTAGATAAATAATTATCGAAAAAAAGTTGAACTTTTGCATTTGCCTGGCTGTAACAGGGTCATTTAGGAAAGGGGAGGGACAAAAAACACTCAAAAGCCTATACAACCTAAGGGAAAACACCAAACTTCACAAAAATCGATGAGCATATGTGTCCAATCGGAACCAGACCAGTCTAGGACAATTCTCTGGACTCTCTAGATAAATAATTATCGAAAAAAAGTTGAACTTTTGCATTTGCCTGGCTGTAACAGGGTCATTTAGGAAAGGGGAGGGACAAAAAACACTCAAAAGCCTATACAACCTAAGGGAAAACACCAAACTTCACAAAAATCGATGAGCATATGTGTCCTAACATGGTGAAGAAGCATGCCAAGTTTCGTGAAGATCGGACAATAGGTGGCGCTATAACTGGCAAAAACGTCTCTTCTTATTAGGGGTTCAAGCATGAAATGCTGAAACCCTATTGTAATTGTACTGATTTTTATTAGGGGTTCAAGCATGAAATGCTGAAACCCTATTGTAATTGTACTGATTTTTATTATTATTATTATTATTATTATTCCGCCCTAAAACGCATCGTGCAGACCAAACTGTAAGAGCTGGAACCTTGAAACTTGGCCAAATGATAGTGCTCAATTTGGGGAAAACCTATCAAAATATGGCCCAGATTGGCCAATAGGTGGTGCTATAATGACCACATTTACTGAATTGGCCATAACTCCTACATACTTTGTCATAGAGGCTCAAATTTAGCATCACTGTGATCCCTGGCTCCAGACGAACAACCTGGCTATCTCCAAATCCCGATTTGAGCAAAAAAAAAATTTATATGGCCACTTTTGTCCAAAGCCTACTTTGGCAAACTAGTCCCTGGTTTTTGGTCCAATCGGAACCAGACCAGTCTAGGACAATTCTCTGGACTCTCTAGATAAATAATTATCGAAAAAAAGTTGAACTTTTGCATTTGCCTGGCTGTAACAGGGTCATTTAGGAAAGGGGAGGGACAAAAAACACTCAAAAGCCTATACAACCTAAGGGAAAACACCAAACTTCACAAAAATCGATGAGCATATGTGTCCTAACATGGTGAAGAAGCATGCCAAGTTTCGTGAAGATCGGACAATAGGTGGCGCTATAACTGGCAAAAACGTCTCTTCTTATTAGGGGTTCAAGCATGAAATGCTGAAACCCTATTGTAATTGTACTGATTTTTATTATTATTATTATTATTATTATTCCGCCCTAAAACGCATCGTGCAGACCAAACTGTAAGAGCTGGAACCTTGAAACTTGGCCAAATGATAGTGCTCAATTTGGGGAAAACCTATCAAAATATGGCCCAGATTGGCCAATAGGTGGTGCTATAATGACCACATTTACTGAATTGGCCATAACTCCTACATACTTTGTCATAGAGGCTCAAATTTAGCATCACTGTGATCCCTGGCTCCAGACGAACAACCTGGCTATCTCCAAATCCCGATTTGAGCAAAAAAAAAATTTATATGGCCACTTTTGTCCAAAGCCTACTTTGGCAAACTAGTCCCTGGTTTTTGGTCCAATCGGAACCAGACCAGTCTAGGACAATTCTCTGGACTGTCTAGATAAATAATTATCGAAAAAAAGTTGAACTTTTGCATTTGCCTGGCTGTAACAGGGTCATTTAGGAAAGGGGAGGGACAAAAAACACTCAAAAGCCTATACAACCTAAGGGAAAACACCAAACTTCACAAAAATCGATGAGCATATGTGTCCTAACATGGTGAAGAAGCATGCCAAGTTTCGTGAAGATCGGACAATAGGTGGCGCTATAACTGGCAAAAACGTCTCTTCTTATTAGGGGTTCAAGCATGAAATGCTGAAACCCTATTGTAATTGTACTGATTTTTATTATTATTATTATTATTATTATTCCGCCCTAAAACGCATCGTGCAGACCAAACTGTAAGAGCTGGAACCTTGAAACTTGGCCAAATGATAGTGCTCAATTTGGGGAAAACCTATCAAAATATGGCCCAGATTGGCCAATAGGTGGTGCTATAATGACCACATTTACTGAATTGGCCATAACTCCTACATACTTTGTCATAGAGGCTCAAATTTAGCATCACTGTGATCCCTGGCTCCAGACGAACAACCTGGCTATCTCCAAATCCCGATTTGAGCAAAAAAAAAATTTATATGGCCACTTTTGTCCAAAGCCTACTTTGGCAAACTAGTCCCTGGTTTTTGGTCCAATCGGAACCAGACCAGTCTAGGACAATTCTCTGGACTGTCTAGATAAATAATTATCGAAAAAAAGTTGAACTTTTGCATTTGCCTGGCTGTAACAGGGTCATTTAGGAAAGGGGAGGGACAAAAAACACTCAAAAGCCTATACAACCTAAGGGAAAACACCAAACTTCACAAAAATCGATGAGCATATGTGTCCTAACATGGTGAAGAAGCATGCCAAGTTTCGTGAAGATCGGACAATAGGTGGCGCTATAACTGGCAAAAACGTCTCTTCTTATTAGGGGTTCAAGCATGAAATGCTGAAACCCTATTGTAATTGTACTGATTTTTATTAGGGGTTCAAGCATGAAATGCTGAAACCCTATTGTAATTGTACTGATTTTTATTATTATTATTATTATTATTATTCCGCCCTAAAACGCATCGTGCAGACCAAACTGTAAGAGCTGGAACCTTGAAACTTGGCCAAATGATAGTGCTCAATTTGGGGAAAACCTATCAAAATATGGCCCAGATTGGCCAATAGGTGGTGCTATAATGACCACATTTACTGAATTGGCCATAACTCCTACATACTTTGTCATAGAGGCTCAATTTTAGCATCACTGTGATCCCTGGCTCCAGACGAACAACCTGGCTATCTCCAAATCCCGATTTGAGCAAAAAAAAAATTTATATGGCCACTTTTGTCCAAAGCCTACTTTGGCAAACTAGTCCCTGGTTTTTGGTCCAATCGGAACCAGACCAGTCTAGGACAATTCTCTGGACTGTCTAGATAAATAATTATCGAAAAAAAGTTGAACTTTTGCATTTGCCTGGCTGTAACAGGGTCATTTAGGAAAGGGGAGGGACAAAAAACACTCAAAAGCCTATACAACCTAAGGGAAAACACCAAACTTCACAAAAATCGATGAGCATATGTGTCCTAACATGGTGAAGAAGCATGCCAAGTTTCGTGAAGATCGGACAATAGGTGGCGCTATAACTGGCAAAAACGTCTCTTCTTATTAGGGGTTCAAGCATGAAATGCTGAAACCCTATTGTAATTGTACTGATTTTTATTAGGGGTTCAAGCATGAAATGCTGAAACCCTATTGTAATTGTACTGATTTTTATTATTATTATTATTATTATTATTCCGCCCTAAAACGCATCGTGCAGACCAAACTGTAAGAGCTGGAACCTTGAAACTTGGCCAAATGATAGTGCTCAATTTGGGGAAAACCTATCAAAATATGGCCCAGATTGGCCAATAGGTGGTGCTATAATGACCACATTTACTGAATTGGCCATAACTCCTACATACTTTGTCATAGAGGCTCAAATTTAGCATCACTGTGATCCCTGGCTCCAGACGAACAACCTGGCTATCTCCAAATCCCGATTTGAGCAAAAAAAAAATTTATATGGCCACTTTTGTCCAAAGCCTACTTTGGCAAACTAGTCCCTGGTTTTTGGTCCAATCGGAACCAGACCAGTCTAGGACAATTCTCTGGACTCTCTAGATAAATAATTATCGAAAAAAAGTTGAACTTTTGCATTTGCCTGGCTGTAACAGGGTCATTTAGGAAAGGGGAGGGACAAAAAACACTCAAAAGCCTATACAACCTAAGGGAAAACACCAAACTTCACAAAAATCGATGAGCATATGTGTCCTAACATGGTGAAGAAGCATGCCAAGTTTCGTGAAGATCGGACAATAGGTGGCGCTATAACTGGCAAAAACGTCTCTTCTTATTAGGGGTTCAAGCATGAAATGCTGAAACCCTATTGTAATTGTACTGATTTTTATTAGGGGTTCAAGCACGAAGTGCTGAAACCCTATTGTAATTGTAAGGATTTTTATTATTATTATTCTTCTGCCGTAAAACGCATTGTGCAGCCCAAACCGTAAGGGCTAGAGCCTTGAAACTTTGCCAGATGGTAGTACAAAAATCGAGGAGAGGTTATCAAATTATGACGCCGATTGGCCCATAGGTGGCGCTATAGCAACCAAAAGCGCGAAACTGGTCATAACTCCTAGACGGTAAGTCATAGACTCAAGTGTCTTATATCATTGGAAAGCTGGTCGCCTGTCGAACAAAACGTATATCTCCGATTTTATTTTCGCCATGATAGATTTTCCGCCATTTTTAATTTTGTCAAAAACCTACTTTTGCGAACTAGTCCCTGGTTTTTTGTCCGATCGGAACCAAATCAGAGCAGAATTGTTCTCTGGAGTCTGAAAATCAATAATTATCGAAAAAAAATCGAAATTCCGATTCCTGGTCGCTAGGGGGTGATAAATTATGGTTGTGGGAGGAGCCTATTTTACTAAAATGGCTATAACTCGAGAAGTAAATGAGATATCTTCACCAAACTCGATACACATGTGTATGGGTTCAGTCTGGGGTCACAGTAAAAAAATTGCGTCGATTGGCCTCATGGTGGCGCTATAAAACAATAAAAACGTATAGACACCTGACCGTTTTTCCGAATGACTTGAAATTTGGTATGCAGTGTCTTGGCCCAAGGGGCCATATATGTCTAAAAGGATATTGGCGTATCTCGAAAAACATGGCCGCCATTGGCCAATGAAATTTGAGCACCGTTAACGAAGTCCGATCGGAGTGAAACTCGGTGGGCATGTTCGGCTCAAGCCCCTAGAGGTCTGTAAGAATTTTGAAAGAAATCGGCCACTAGTTGGCGCTAACGAGTTTTATGGCTCTGTAATCACGTGGTGTTAAACTTATTGTCACATTATGCATATAATTTGATAGATCTGCTCATGCTGAACAACTTTGCCTCAAGAACCATTGCTGTCAATCAAACCGTTCATTAAATATTCATGAATATGTTAAAAACCTACTTTTGCGAACTAGTCCCTGGTTTTTCGCCCGATTGGAACCAGACCAGTCTAGGACAATTCTCTGGACTCTCTAGATCAATAATTATCGAAAAAAAGTTGAACTTTTGCATTTGGGTGGCTGTAATAGGGTAATTTATAAAAGGGGCGTGGCAAAATACACTAAAATGCCTATAAATCATAAATGAAAACTCAGAACTTCACGAAAATTGGTGGGCATATGTGTCATAACATGGTGAAGAAGCATGCAGAGTTTCATGGAGATTGGACCATAGGTGGCGCTATATCTGGCAAAAAGGTTTGAAAACCACATATTTCCTATGGTAAATTGCCTTTATTGGCTGTAAATGGATTTTTCCATCTATTATTTCAGTGGTTAAAAGCTTGCTAAATAAAACGTAATGTCTTAAATGCTTATGTGCTTAAAGGCCTTAAATGCTTGAACCCCGATAAATGCTGCTTGCAGCTTTAATTATTATTATTATTATTATTATTCCGCCCTAAAACGCATCGTGCAGACCAAACTGTAAGAGCTGGAACCTTGAAACTTGGCCAAATGATAGTGCTCAATTTGGGGAAAACCTATCAAAATATGGCCCAGATTGGCCAATAGGTGGTGCTATAATGACCACATTTACTGAATTGGCCATAACTCCTACATACTTTGTCATAGAGGCTCAAATTTAGCATCACTGTGATCCCTGGCTCCAGACGAACAACCTGGCTATCTCCAAATCCCGATTTGAGCAAAAAAAAAATTTATATGGCCACTTTTGTCCAAAGCCTACTTTGGCAAACTAGTCCCTGGTTTTTGGTCCAATCGGAACCAGACCAGTCTAGGACAATTCTCTGGACTCTCTAGATAAATAATTATCGAAAAAAAGTTGAACTTTTGCATTTGCCTGGCTGTAACAGGGTCATTTAGGAAAGGGGAGGGACAAAAAACACTCAAAAGCCTATACAACCTAAGGGAAAACACCAAACTTCACAAAAATCGATGAGCATATGTGTCCTAACATGGTGAAGAAGCATGCCAAGTTTCGTGAAGATCGGACAATAGGTGGCGCTATAACTGGCAAAAACGTCTCTTCTTATTAGGGGTTCAAGCATGAAATGCTGAAACCCTATTGTAATTGTACTGATTTTTATTATTATTATTATTATTATTATTCCGCCCTAAAACGCATCGTGCAGACCAAACTGTAAGAGCTGGAACCTTGAAACTTGGCCAAATGATAGTGCTCAATTTGGGGAAAACCTATCAAAATATGGCCCAGATTGGCCAATAGGTGGTGCTATAATGACCACATTTACTGAATTGGCCATAACTCCTACATACTTTGTCATAGAGGCTCAAATTTAGCATCACTGTGATCCCTGGCTCCAGACGAACAACCTGGCTATCTCCAAATCCCGATTTGAGCAAAAAAAAAATTTATATGGCCACTTTTGTCCAAAGCCTACTTTGGCAAACTAGTCCCTGGTTTTTGGTCCAATCGGAACCAGACCAGTCTAGGACAATTCTCTGGACTGTCTAGATAAATAATTATCGAAAAAAAGTTGAACTTTTGCATTTGCCTGGCTGTAACAGGGTCATTTAGGAAAGGGGAGGGACAAAAAACACTCAAAAGCCTATACAACCTAAGGGAAAACACCAAACTTCACAAAAATCGATGAGCATATGTGTCCAATCGGAACCAGACCAGTCTAGGACAATTCTCTGGACTCTCTAGATAAATAATTATCGAAAAAAAGTTGAACTTTTGCATTTGCCTGGCTGTAACAGGGTCATTTAGGAAAGGGGAGGGACAAAAAACACTCAAAAGCCTATACAACCTAAGGGAAAACACCAAACTTCACAAAAATCGATGAGCATATGTGTCCTAACATGGTGAAGAAGCATGCCAAGTTTCGTGAAGATCGGACAATAGGTGGCGCTATAACTGGCAAAAACGTCTCTTCTTATTAGGGGTTCAAGCATGAAATGCTGAAACCCTATTGTAATTGTACTGATTTTTATTAGGGGTTCAAGCATGAAATGCTGAAACCCTATTGTAATTGTACTGATTTTTATTATTATTATTATTATTATTATTCCGCCCTAAAACGCATCGTGCAGACCAAACTGTAAGAGCTGGAACCTTGAAACTTGGCCAAATGATAGTGCTCAATTTGGGGAAAACCTATCAAAATATGGCCCAGATTGGCCAATAGGTGGTGCTATAATGACCACATTTACTGAATTGGCCATAACTCCTACATACTTTGTCATAGAGGCTCAAATTTAGCATCACTGTGATCCCTGGCTCCAGACGAACAACCTGGCTATCTCCAAATCCCGATTTGAGCAAAAAAAAAATTTATATGGCCACTTTTGTCCAAAGCCTACTTTGGCAAACTAGTCCCTGGTTTTTGGTCCAATCGGAACCAGACCAGTCTAGGACAATTCTCTGGACTCTCTAGATAAATAATTATCGAAAAAAAGTTGAACTTTTGCATTTGCCTGGCTGTAACAGGGTCATTTAGGAAAGGGGAGGGACAAAAAACACTCAAAAGCCTATACAACCTAAGGGAAAACACCAAACTTCACAAAAATCGATGAGCATATGTGTCCTAACATGGTGAAGAAGCATGCCAAGTTTCGTGAAGATCGGACAATAGGTGGCGCTATAACTGGCAAAAACGTCTCTTCTTATTAGGGGTTCAAGCATGAAATGCTGAAACCCTATTGTAATTGTACTGATTTTTATTATTATTATTATTATTATTATTCCGCCCTAAAACGCATCGTGCAGACCAAACTGTAAGAGCTGGAACCTTGAAACTTGGCCAAATGATAGTGCTCAATTTGGGGAAAACCTATCAAAATATGGCCCAGATTGGCCAATAGGTGGTGCTATAATGACCACATTTACTGAATTGGCCATAACTCCTACATACTTTGTCATAGAGGCTCAATTTTAGCATCACTGTGATCCCTGGCTCCAGACGAACAACCTGGCTATCTCCAAATCCCGATTTGAGCAAAAAAAAAATTTATATGGCCACTTTTGTCCAAAGCCTACTTTGGCAAACTAGTCCCTGGTTTTTGGTCCAATCGGAACCAGACCAGTCTAGGACAATTCTCTGGACTGTCTAGATAAATAATTATCGAAAAAAAGTTGAACTTTTGCATTTGCCTGGCTGTAACAGGGTCATTTAGGAAAGGGGAGGGACAAAAAACACTCAAAAGCCTATACAACCTAAGGGAAAACACCAAACTTCACAAAAATCGATGAGCATATGTGTCCTAACATGGTGAAGAAGCATGCCAAGTTTCGTGAAGATCGGACAATAGGTGGCGCTATAACTGGCAAAAACGTCTCTTCTTATTAGGGGTTCAAGCATGAAATGCTGAAACCCTATTGTAATTGTACTGATTTTTATTAGGGGTTCAAGCATGAAATGCTGAAACCCTATTGTAATTGTACTGATTTTTATTATTATTATTATTATTATTATTCCGCCCTAAAACGCATCGTGCAGACCAAACTGTAAGAGCTGGAACCTTGAAACTTGGCCAAATGATAGTGCTCAATTTGGGGAAAACCTATCAAAATATGGCCCAGATTGGCCAATAGGTGGTGCTATAATGACCACATTTACTGAATTGGCCATAACTCCTACATACTTTGTCATAGAGGCTCAAATTTAGCATCACTGTGATCCCTGGCTCCAGACGAACAACCTGGCTATCTCCAAATCCCGATTTGAGCAAAAAAAAAATTTATATGGCCACTTTTGTCCAAAGCCTACTTTGGCAAACTAGTCCCTGGTTTTTGGTCCAATCGGAACCAGACCAGTCTAGGACAATTCTCTGGACTCTCTAGATAAATAATTATCGAAAAAAAGTTGAACTTTTGCATTTGCCTGGCTGTAACAGGGTCATTTAGGAAAGGGGAGGGACAAAAAACACTCAAAAGCCTATACAACCTAAGGGAAAACACCAAACTTCACAAAAATCGATGAGCATATGTGTCCTAACATGGTGAAGAAGCATGCCAAGTTTCGTGAAGATCGGACAATAGGTGGCGCTATAACTGGCAAAAACGTCTCTTCTTATTAGGGGTTCAAGCATGAAATGCTGAAACCCTATTGTAATTGTACTGATTTTTATTATTATTATTATTATTATTATTCCGCCCTAAAACGCATCGTGCAGACCAAACTGTAAGAGCTGGAACCTTGAAACTTGGCCAAATGATAGTGCTCAATTTGGGGAAAACCTATCAAAATATGGCCCAGATTGGCCAATAGGTGGTGCTATAATGACCACATTTACTGAATTGGCCATAACTCCTACATACTTTGTCATAGAGGCTCAAATTTAGCATCACTGTGATCCCTGGCTCCAGACGAACAACCTGGCTATCTCCAAATCCCGATTTGAGCAAAAAAAAAATTTATATGGCCACTTTTGTCCAAAGCCTACTTTGGCAAACTAGTCCCTGGTTTTTGGTCCAATCGGAACCAGACCAGTCTAGGACAATTCTCTGGACTCTCTAGATAAATAATTATCGAAAAAAAGTTGAACTTTTGCATTTGCCTGGCTGTAACAGGGTCATTTAGGAAAGGGGAGGGACAAAAAACACTCAAAAGCCTATACAACCTAAGGGAAAACACCAAACTTCACAAAAATCGATGAGCATATGTGTCCTAACATGGTGAAGAAGCATGCCAAGTTTCGTGAAGATCGGACAATAGGTGGCGCTATAACTGGCAAAAACGTCTCTTCTTATTAGGGGTTCAAGCATGAAATGCTGAAACCCTATTGTAATTGTACTGATTTTTATTATTATTATTATTATTATTATTCCGCCCTAAAACGCATCGTGCAGACCAAACTGTAAGAGCTGGAACCTTGAAACTTGGCCAAATGATAGTGCTCAATTTGGGGAAAACCTATCAAAATATGGCCCAGATTGGCCAATAGGTGGTGCTATAATGACCACATTTACTGAATTGGCCATAACTCCTACATACTTTGTCATAGAGGCTCAAATTTAGCATCACTGTGATCCCTGGCTCCAGACGAACAACCTGGCTATCTCCAAATCCCGATTTGAGCAAAAAAAAAATTTATATGGCCACTTTTGTCCAAAGCCTACTTTGGCAAACTAGTCCCTGGTTTTTGGTCCAATCGGAACCAGACCAGTCTAGGACAATTCTCTGGACTCTCTAGATAAATAATTATCGAAAAAAAGTTGAACTTTTGCATTTGCCTGGCTGTAACAGGGTCATTTAGGAAAGGGGAGGGACAAAAAACACTCAAAAGCCTATACAACCTAAGGGAAAACACCAAACTTCACAAAAATCGATGAGCATATGTGTCCTAACATGGTGAAGAAGCATGCCAAGTTTCGTGAAGATCGGACAATAGGTGGCGCTATAACTGGCAAAAACGTCTCTTCTTATTAGGGGTTCAAGCATGAAATGCTGAAACCCTATTGTAATTGTACTGATTTTTATTATTATTATTATTATTATTATTCCGCCCTAAAACGCATCGTGCAGACCAAACTGTAAGAGCTGGAACCTTGAAACTTGGCCAAATGATAGTGCTCAATTTGGGGAAAACCTATCAAAATATGGCCCAGATTGGCCAATAGGTGGTGCTATAATGACCACATTTACTGAATTGGCCATAACTCCTACATACTTTGTCATAGAGGCTCAATTTTAGCATCACTGTGATCCCTGGCTCCAGACGAACAACCTGGCTATCTCCAAATCCCGATTTGAGCAAAAAAAAAATTTATATGGCCACTTTTGTCCAAAGCTTACTTTGGCAAACTAGTCCCTGGTTTTTGGTCCAATCGGAACCAGACCAGTCTAGGACAATTCTCTGGACTGTCTAGATAAATAATTATCAAAAAAAAGTTGAACTTTTGCATTTGCCTGGCTGTAACAGGGTCATTTAGGAAAGGGGAGGGACAAAAAACACTCAAAAGCCTATACAACCTAAGGGAAAACACCAAACTTCACAAAAATCGATGAGCATATGTGTCCTAACATGGTGAAGAAGCATGCCAAGTTTCGTGAAGATCGGACAATAGGTGGCGCTATAACTGGCAAAAACGTCTCTTCTTATTAGGGGTTCAAGCATGAAATGCTGAAACCCTATTGTAATTGTACTGATTTTTATTATTATTATTATTATTATTATTCCGCCCTAAAACGCATCGTGCAGACCAAACTGTAAGAGCTGGAACCTTGAAACTTGGCCAAATGATAGTGCTCAATTTGGGGAAAACCTATCAAAATATGGCCCAGATTGGCCAATAGGTGGTGCTATAATGACCACATTTACTGAATTGGCCATAACTCCTACATACTTTGTCATAGAGGCTCAATTTTAGCATCACTGTGATCCCTGGCTCCAGACGAACAACCTGGCTATCTCCAAATCCCGATTTGAGCAAAAAAAAAATTTATATGGCCACTTTTGTCCAAAGCCTACTTTGGCAAACTAGTCCCTGGTTTTTGGTCCAATCGGAACCAGACCAGTCTAGGACAATTCTCTGGACTCTCTAGATAAATAATTATCGAAAAAAAGTTGAACTTTTGCATTTGCCTGGCTGTAACAGGGTCATTTAGGAAAGGGGAGGGACAAAAAACACTCAAAAGCCTATACAACCTAAGGGAAAACACCAAACTTCACAAAAATCGATGAGCATATGTGTCCTAACATGGTGAAGAAGCATGCCAAGTTTCGTGAAGATCGGACAATAGGTGGCGCTATAACTGGCAAAAACGTCTCTTCTTATTAGGGGTTCAAGCATGAAATGCTGAAACCCTATTGTAATTGTACTGATTTTTATTATTATTATTATTATTATTATTCCGCCCTAAAACGCATCGTGCAGACCAAACTGTAAGAGCTGGAACCTTGAAACTTGGCCAAATGATAGTGCTCAATTTGGGGAAAACCTATCAAAATATGGCCCAGATTGGCCAATAGGTGGTGCTATAATGACCACATTTACTGAATTGGCCATAACTCCTACATACTTTGTCATAGAGGCTCAAATTTAGCATCACTGTGATCCCTGGCTCCAGACGAACAACCTGGCTATCTCCAAATCCCGATTTGAGCAAAAAAAAAATTTATATGGCCACTTTTGTCCAAAGCCTACTTTGGCAAACTAGTCCCTGGTTTTTGGTCCAATCGGAACCAGACCAGTCTAGGACAATTCTCTGGACTCTCTAGATAAATAATTATCGAAAAAAAGTTGAACTTTTGCATTTGCCTGGCTGTAACAGGGTCATTTAGGAAAGGGGAGGGACAAAAAACACTCAAAAGCCTATACAACCTAAGGGAAAACACCAAACTTCACAAAAATCGATGAGCATATGTGTCCTAACATGGTGAAGAAGCATGCCAAGTTTCGTGAAGATCGGACAATAGGTGGCGCTATAACTGGCAAAAACGTCTCTTCTTATTAGGGGTTCAAGCATGAAATGCTGAAACCCTATTGTAATTGTACTGATTTTTATTATTATTATTATTATTATTATTCCGCCCTAAAACGCATCGTGCAGACCAAACTGTAAGAGCTGGAACCTTGAAACTTGGCCAAATGATAGTGCTCAATTTGGGGAAAACCTATCAAAATATGGCCCAGATTGGCCAATAGGTGGTGCTATAATGACCACATTTACTGAATTGGCCATAACTCCTACATACTTTGTCATAGAGGCTCAATTTTAGCATCACTGTGATCCCTGGCTCCAGACGAACAACCTGGCTATCTCCAAATCCCGATTTGAGCAAAAAAAAAATTTATATGGCCACTTTTGTCCAAAGCTTACTTTGGCAAACTAGTCCCTGGTTTTTGGTCCAATCGGAACCAGACCAGTCTAGGACAATTCTCTGGACTGTCTAGATAAATAATTATCAAAAAAAAGTTGAACTTTTGCATTTGCCTGGCTGTAACAGGGTCATTTAGGAAAGGGGAGGGACAAAAAACACTCAAAAGCCTATACAACCTAAGGGAAAACACCAAACTTCACAAAAATCGATGAGCATATGTGTCCTAACATGGTGAAGAAGCATGCCAAGTTTCGTGAAGATCGGACAATAGGTGGCGCTATAACTGGCAAAAACGTCTCTTCTTATTAGGGGTTCAAGCATGAAATGCTGAAACCCTATTGTAATTGTACTGATTTTTATTATTATTATTATTATTATTATTCCGCCCTAAAACGCATCGTGCAGACCAAACTGTAAGAGCTGGAACCTTGAAACTTGGCCAAATGATAGTGCTCAATTTGGGGAAAACCTATCAAAATATGGCCCAGATTGGCCAATAGGTGGTGCTATAATGACCACATTTACTGAATTGGCCATAACTCCTACATACTTTGTCATAGAGGCTCAAATTTAGCATCACTGTGATCCCTGGCTCCAGACGAACAACCTGGCTATCTCCAAATCCCGATTTGAGCAAAAAAAAAATTTATATGGCCACTTTTGTCCAAAGCCTACTTTGGCAAACTAGTCCCTGGTTTTTGGTCCAATCGGAACCAGACCAGTCTAGGACAATTCTCTGGACTCTCTAGATAAATAATTATCGAAAAAAAGTTGAACTTTTGCATTTGCCTGGCTGTAACAGGGTCATTTAGGAAAGGGGAGGGACAAAAAACACTCAAAAGCCTATACAACCTAAGGGAAAACACCAAACTTCACAAAAATCGATGAGCATATGTGTCCTAACATGGTGAAGAAGCATGCCAAGTTTCGTGAAGATCGGACAATAGGTGGCGCTATAACTGGCAAAAACGTCTCTTCTTATTAGGGGTTCAAGCATGAAATGCTGAAACCCTATTGTAATTGTACTGATTTTTATTATTATTATTATTATTATTATTCCGCCCTAAAACGCATCGTGCAGACCAAACTGTAAGAGCTGGAACCTTGAAACTTGGCCAAATGATAGTGCTCAATTTGGGGAAAACCTATCAAAATATGGCCCAGATTGGCCAATAGGTGGTGCTATAATGACCACATTTACTGAATTGGCCATAACTCCTACATACTTTGTCATAGAGGCTCAATTTTAGCATCACTGTGATCCCTGGCTCCAGACGAACAACCTGGCTATCTCCAAATCCCGATTTGAGCAAAAAAAAAATTTATATGGCCACTTTTGTCCAAAGCTTACTTTGGCAAACTAGTCCCTGGTTTTTGGTCCAATCGGAACCAGACCAGTCTAGGACAATTCTCTGGACTGTCTAGATAAATAATTATCAAAAAAAAGTTGAACTTTTGCATTTGCCTGGCTGTAACAGGGTCATTTAGGAAAGGGGAGGGACAAAAAACACTCAAAAGCCTATACAACCTAAGGGAAAACACCAAACTTCACAAAAATCGATGAGCATATGTGTCCTAACATGGTGAAGAAGCATGCCAAGTTTCGTGAAGATCGGACAATAGGTGGCGCTATAACTGGCAAAAACGTCTCTTCTTATTAGGGGTTCAAGCATGAAATGCTGAAACCCTATTGTAATTGTACTGATTTTTATTATTATTATTATTATTATTATTCCGCCCTAAAACGCATCGTGCAGACCAAACTGTAAGAGCTGGAACCTTGAAACTTGGCCAAATGATAGTGCTCAATTTGGGGAAAACCTATCAAAATATGGCCCAGATTGGCCAATAGGTGGTGCTATAATGACCACATTTACTGAATTGGCCATAACTCCTACATACTTTGTCATAGAGGCTCAATTTTAGCATCACTGTGATCCCTGGCTCCAGACGAACAACCTGGCTATCTCCAAATCCCGATTTGAGCAAAAAAAAAATTTATATGGCCACTTTTGTCCAAAGCTTACTTTGGCAAACTAGTCCCTGGTTTTTGGTCCAATCGGAACCAGACCAGTCTAGGACAATTCTCTGGACTGTCTAGATAAATAATTATCAAAAAAAAGTTGAACTTTTGCATTTGCCTGGCTGTAACAGGGTCATTTAGGAAAGGGGAGGGACAAAAAACACTCAAAAGCCTATACAACCTAAGGGAAAACACCAAACTTCACAAAAATCGATGAGCATATGTGTCCTAACATGGTGAAGAAGCATGCCAAGTTTCGTGAAGATCGGACAATAGGTGGCGCTATAACTGGCAAAAACGTCTCTTCTTATTAGGGGTTCAAGCATGAAATGCTGAAACCCTATTGTAATTGTACTGATTTTTATTATTATTATTATTATTATTATTCCGCCCTAAAACGCATCGTGCAGACCAAACTGTAAGAGCTGGAACCTTGAAACTTGGCCAAATGATAGTGCTCAATTTGGGGAAAACCTATCAAAATATGGCCCAGATTGGCCAATAGGTGGTGCTATAATGACCACATTTACTGAATTGGCCATAACTCCTACATACTTTGTCATAGAGGCTCAATTTTAGCATCACTGTGATCCCTGGCTCCAGACGAACAACCTGGCTATCTCCAAATCCCGATTTGAGCAAAAAAAAAATTTATATGGCCACTTTTGTCCAAAGCTTACTTTGGCAAACTAGTCCCTGGTTTTTGGTCCAATCGGAACCAGACCAGTCTAGGACAATTCTCTGGACTGTCTAGATAAATAATTATCAAAAAAAAGTTGAACTTTTGCATTTGCCTGGCTGTAACAGGGTCATTTAGGAAAGGGGAGGGACAAAAAACACTCAAAAGCCTATACAACCTAAGGGAAAACACCAAACTTCACAAAAATCGATGAGCATATGTGTCCTAACATGGTGAAGAAGCATGCCAAGTTTCGTGAAGATCGGACAATAGGTGGCGCTACAACTGGCAAAAACGTTTCTTCTTATTAGGGGTTCAAGCATGAAATGCTGAAACCCTATTGTAATTGTACTGATTTTTATTATTATTATTAGGGGTTCAAGCATGAAATGCTGAAACCCTATTGTAATTGTACTGATTTTTATTATTATTATTATTATTATTATTCCGCCCTAAAACGCATCGTGCAGACCAAACTGTAAGAGCTGGAACCTTGAAACTTGGCCAAATGATAGTGCTCAATTTGGGGAAAACCTATCAAAATATGGCCCAGATTGGCCAATAGGTGGTGCTATAATGACCACATTTACTGAATTGGCCATAACTCCTACATACTTTGTCATAGAGGCTCAATTTTAGCATCACTGTGATCCCTGGCTCCAGACGAACAACCTGGCTATCTCCAAATCCCGATTTGAGCAAAAAAAAAATGTATATGGCCACTTTTGTCCAAAGCTTACTTTGGCAAACTAGTCCCTGGTTTTTGGTCCAATCGGAACCAGACCAGTCTAGGACAATTCTCTGGACTGTCTAGATAAATAATTATCGAAAAAAAGTTGAACTTTTGCATTTGCCTGGCTGTAACAGGGTCATTTAGGAAAGGGGAGGGACAAAAAACACTCAAAAGCCTATACAACCTAAGGGAAAACACCAAACTTCACAAAAATCGATGAGCATATGTGTCCTAACATGGTGAAGAAGCATGCCAAGTTTCGTGAAGATCGGACAATAGGTGGCGCTATAACTGGCAAAAACGTCTCTTCTTATTAGGGGTTCAAGCATGAAATGCTGAAACCCTATTGTAATTGTACTGATTTTTATTAGGGGTTCAAGCACGAAGTGCTGAAACCCTATTGTTATTGTAAGGATTTTTATTATTATTATTATTTTCCCCTAAAACGCATCGTGCAGACCAAACCGTAAGAGCTGGAACCTTGAAAGTTGGCCAAATGGTAGTCCTCAATTTGGGGAGAACGTATCAAAGTATGACCTCGATTGGCCCATAGGTGGCGCTATAGCGACCAAAAGCGCGAAACTGCTCATAACTCCTAGACCGTATGACGTAGACTCAAGTGTCTTATATCATTGGAAAGCAGGACGCCTGACGAACAAAATGTATATCTCCGATTTCATTTCCGCCATGATAGATTTTCCGCCATTTTGAATTTTGTCAAAAACCTACTTTTGCGAACTAGTCCTAGGTTTTTCGCCCAATCGGAACCAAACCAGTGCAGAAATGTTCTCTAGAGACTGTAGATCAATAATTATCGAAAAAAAGTTGAAATTTCGATTCACGGACGCTAAGGGGCGCCAAAACGTACGTTGTGGGAGGGGCCTATTTTACTAAAATGGCTATAACTCCAGAAGTAAATGAGGTATCTTCACCAAACTTGGTACACACGTGTAAGAGGTCAATCTGAGGTCACAATACAAAAATCGCGGCGATTGGCCACATGGTGGCGCTATAACATGGAAAAAACATAAAACAGGCTATAACCACCTGACCGTTAGTCCGATTGACTTGAAAATTGGTATGCAGTGTCTTGGTCCCAGGTGCCATGTATGTCTATGAGGACATTGGTGTATCTCGAAAAACATGGCTGCCATCGGCCAATGAAGTTTGAGCACCTATAAGACAAGGTTAACGGAGGCCAATCGGAACGAAACTCGATGGGCATATTCGACTCATGGCCCTAGAGGTCTGTAAGAATTTTGAAAGAAATCGGCCACTAGTTGGCGCTAACGAGTTTAATGGCTCTGTAATCACGTGGTGTTACACTTATTGTCACAAAATGCATATCATTTGATAGATCTCCTCATCCTGAACAACTTTGCCTCAAGAACCATTGCTGTCAATCAAATTGTTCATTAATTATTTGCGAATATGTTAAAAACCTACTTTTGCGAACTAGTCCTAGGTTTTTTGCCCGATTGGAATAAGACCAGTCAAGGACAATTCTCTGGACTCTCTAGATCAATAATTATCAAAAAAAAGTTGAACTTTTGCATTTTTCGTATGGCTATAATTGGGTCATAAAGAAAATGGCCTTGGCAAAATACACTCAAAAGCCTATAAATCCTAAACGAAAACTCAGAACTTCACAAAAATTGATGCGCATATGTGTCGTAACATGCTAAAGAAGCATGGACATTTTTATGGAGATCGGACCAAAGGTGGCGCTATAACTGTTAAAACGCTTTAAAACCATATATTTCCTATGGTAATTTGCCTGTATTGCCTGTGAATGGTCTTTTTCATCTATAATCATATAATGTTCATATAATAATGTTCAAAACCAGTGCAGTGCAATTCTCTGGACTGTCTAGATCAATAATTATCAGAAAAAGTATAACTTCTTCATTTGGATGGCTATAATGGTGTCAGTTCAATATGTAGCCTTGACCAAGTGTCTCCAAAAGCCTATATCTCTTTAATAAAAACAAGTCAGAACATGTGACTTAAGAAGCATGAGAAATTTCAGACAGATCGGACAAAATTTGCCTCTAAAACAGTTAAAAAGGTAAAAATGATATAACATGGCATGTTAAGCCAATAAGTGGTATTGTACTGCCCCCTACTGTCATTTCATCATACTACTCCCTAATATTGTTATATAATTCATATTTAGACTTTATAAAATCATTATTTTAACATTTACAATCACATTTTGTCAAAACTCATCTATTGAAGTATTACTATTGACAATTGTGTCAAATTAAGGAATGGAATTGAAAACGAAAGTAAAAACGGAGGCCGCCATTTAGGCCACGCCCCCCCAGTACAAATTCACTCATAACTTGAAAACGGAAAGTCGCTGCGCGCTCAAATTTTGATGGTAAAGACCTCTCCGGGCTCTTGATCGAAACGTATCGTCGCGGGCCTCGGGCATAATTTTATTATGATATTTGTATATTTATTTTATTTTTTAATTTTTTATTATGATTATTATGAAGTTTTATATTATTAGATAACAAAGAAATGCCTATAGACAATTAAATATATTTATTATTATTATTATTATTATTATTATTATTATTATTACAGACTGGTAATACAGATCACAAAGAAATATGTGAAATGGTTAGACCATTAAAAGATATTTTCACAATATCACATCCTAAAAACATTGAAAACATATTTATCTTTGTGTGTGTGTGTGTGTGTGTGTGTGTGTGTGTGTGTGTGTGTGTGTGTGTGTGTGTGTGTGTGTGTGTGTGTGTGTGTGTGTGTGTGTGTGTGTGTGTGTGTGTGGATGTGTATGTGTTTGTGTTTGTGTGTGTGTCTGTTTGTGTAAGCATGCTTAATGGAAAGAACATGAAGAAACTGCTTTGTTTTACTGGTGGATAAAAAAGTCTTTCAAATGAAAGTGAGTCAGTTAGTGGTCTTCTACTGCCCTCTGCAGGACATTCACCTTAATAAAATATTTTCACCTGTGCTTTTGCATTAATTTTTGTATAAAGTATAAAATTACTTGCATGAAAATCACCTATTATAACACAATCATGTTTTATCAAAGTTTATCACTTCATTTGTACTGAGCTCTCAGTTTGAACAATTCTGCCTCGCAATGATTAATTTGAAATCTAAAAATGGTGTTATACAGAGGAGATTTGCAACAATCATTTTGTTACCTATCTTTTACTTTAAATATCTACATCTAAAAAAAAAAATGTGTGTGCATGTGTGTTTAAGCATTGTTTAAGTTTCCCTTTTCTCTGTGTTTTAGCATATCCTTTTTATGCACATTTGTGTCAGTCGTACATGATTTCAGTACATTACAAGAAGCATAAATAGCAAATGTTTTCAACTTTAGGAACTATAATAGTAAAATAGACATATAACTCTAAACAAGCATGCAAAATTTCATGGAGATTGGGCAATACGTGCCTCTATAAAAGTTAAAAAGGTCAAGAATGATAAATTTCCTATTTTTTATGGAAAATTTTCAGAAATTCCCACTAGATGGCAGTAGAGGATCACATTAGTACATTCTGTTGAGTAATATTGTAACTAATTTCATTTGAAATCATATTTAATGTTTATAAAATCATTATAATAACAATACAAATCAAATTTTTTCAAGGTTTACCAGTTTACTGTTAATTTGAGGCATATTTTTTCAATAAAATTATATGATTACAGTCAAAACTGTAAATTGTGTTTTAAACGGGAAACCTGTGATAAGCATTTTTTTTTTTTTTTTACCTACCATTTATTTCAAATATCTATATATATAACAAAATGTGTGTAAGCATTTTTATTATACTTAATATGGAAAATGTGCCATTAAAAAAATACATGGAATCAAAGTCATAGAAAACAAAAGTGTATTTTATTGACAGAATAATACAATGTTTCTTTTAAAACAATGCATACGAAAATAAGTAATATGAACTAGTAAGAGAAAATTAAACAATTAATTCATTCAATTTCACATTTTTACATATTGAAGTATGTCTCTGTGGTAAAAGTTTTTTTTTTTTTTTTTTGAATAATCACATTAAATGAAAGAACATAATTGTGAAGTATTAAGAAAAAATCATAAATTAAATAATAGTATTTTTTTAAACAAACTGTACAACTCCAATAGTTGTAAATAAATATTCATTCATTCATTAATTTAAATTGTTTGCACATATGAAAGTAGAAAAGTATTTGTGTTAATATGTTCAAAACTATATTGCATATTAAATAAGAATATAATTTTGAAGTATGAAATAATATGTGAAATTACACAATATAAAAATGTAACTAAAAATATCAACAATAAAAATAAAGCATTCATTCATTCATTTGTTCATTTTAAATGAATTGAAAACATTTTGAAAGCAAAAATAACATACAATAAAAAAGTATAATTGTTAAATAATACATTAAAGATGCAATAAATAGTAAAAAAGAAGTCCACATAAAATCTGAAATTACAAAATATAACAATGTATTTAAAAAACTCAAAATATCAACAATAAAAAAAAAAATGCATTCATGCCTTTAGAATGCATTGAAGAAAATCTAAATTTTAAAAGCAAAAATAACATTCAATAAAAAAGTACAGTTGATAAGTAGTGTAGGCCTACATTACAAACAATAAAAAATAAAAAACCATAACAACAAACAACAACTTGGGCAAGTGGTGACAGGGAAAGTGAAACTGAATATGATATTGAAAGTAAACAGAATATATTGTGACTTAACCCCCCAATCACACACCACCAAAAATGTTATGCTCGTGCTGCAAAACTTTCAACAAAGGCAATAGAGGTTGGCAATGAGCAGACAAAGACCAATGAGACCCAGGATCTGGCTAAATGAAACAAGGCAGCGGAGATGATGGAGGGAGGAGGAAAAGGATGACTTAGAGGACATGATGGAGGTAAGGGGCAAGGTGGAACCATGATCCAGATTGACATAGCTGTAGTTCTGAACAGTGTAGATCCAGGCAGAGATGGTGACGAATGAGACTTAGAGCTGTGAGCAGTTGCAGCAAAACAGACTTGAAGCTGGGCAGGACCAGTGGTGATGAAGATGATATGGAATTGGACTGAAGCAGTGGCAACAGAGACTGGACAGAACCAGCAGAGATGAAGACACCTTGTAACTTGCCTGAACCAGTGGAAACTGAACATCTTTTAACGTGACATAATCCAGCTCATCCCATGACAATAATTCATTGGGCGCTCAGCTCAGGACAATTTTCGTAATGACAGTGTGGTTGGGGCTTCAGTCTATGCAGGACAACACCACTAAAATTCCATCAATGATAGACAAGATTGGCCTCTGTCAAGCACAAAAACTGAAGATAAGCATTTCAAAAAGTTCAATACATGGCAATGTAAAATAACTAGATTATGTTTATTTCCTCTTTTGAGAGCCAAGAACAGAAAGCTAAAGCTGCAATGAGCTCAAAGTCACAAAAATAAACAGTGAACAGTAGAAAAATGTACCTTGTACTGTGATGAATCTGAATTGCTGCTGAACTGAGCCACACAAATATAGGGTTCGTATTTGATACTGAGAGCAGGAATCCACGACTTGCGTTGACTCAACGGTCCATAATGGTGATGGTGGTGTGATGATCTGGACATTGTTGTCTTTAGTCAAATTGTTTCCTTGATTTGTATAGAATGGAATCTTCAACTGGTTCTGGAGTTGAATATTGTTCTAATAATGAAGATGCTCTAGTCATCAAAGCAGCGTAAGACATTTGATGTACCTATAGACAATAAGGATGTGATTAGAATTTAGTTTTTGCACTTTACAACTTATACTAGTGAATTATGTACTTATAAAACATTGTGGTTAAAGCAACAATTTATTTAATAGAATATCCTTATACCACAAACATATATTACAGAGTTATGAAAGTTATAACCAATTTTAAAAATAAAAAAATTCTTACCTGTTTATCAATACTTGAAATGTTGGAATATGATGAGAATGAAGCAGCGAAGATATTCTAATATTTCTTAAAGTCCATCTTTGTCTTTCCTTTCTTTTTATATATCTTCCCATTTATTGGTTTGCTGCAAATAATTTATTTATTTTTCACACCAGCTTTTGAAGTACTTTACTATAAATTAGTCAACTGTATGATGCCTGTCTCAATACAAATTCACTGAAAAATGACATTACATAGACATTTTGAAAAATAAAATACATCAAATAAATAAAATGAATGAATGAATGAATGAATGAATGAATAAATGAAAAAAATAAAATGTTTGTGTGGGTGTTAAGGCCATTGAATTAAAAAATATATATATTTTCCTATGTATAATTAAATAATTAATTATTAACAGTTCTCTATAATAATTCAACAGGAATATAGAAGTGTATACTGTATCTGGCCTTAACATCCAATAACAATCCCAATGACTAATGCTGGCTTCACATGGTATCGGAAATGTCCTATTGCTGACTTTTTAAGCTATCATTATGAGTTTGACATGTGTTTTGTTGTACAAAAATAGTATTTTTGATAGTATTTTTGATAGCATCTATAGTGATTCTTGCCTATTTCTCTCATAAATCTTATTAATCAACATTTTGTTATTGAAGATTATTTGCAAATATTATGTTAAATTTCCAACAAAAATTTCCGATAGCATGTGAAGGCAGCATAAATTCCCACAGAGGCCGTCCATTTTTAGTCATCCACCTCTACTCCACCCCCCAAAGCCCCCCTCCCCACATGGACGTTGCATTATAAAAGCCACTTAAGCACAACACAGTCATGGTAGCTGAAGTATGTGGGCATTATATCAATTTTTATTTTATTTAAGTCAATATCTTTTATATATATATGGTCAATTAATGTGCCATTTTCAGTTGTTGCATTTTCAACTATTTGTGTGAAGCCAAAATGCTGCATGACATCATGAATTGTAGATTTATTGAAAATGTTTTCATTGAAATCTCCTAAGATTATTTTTCCACCTGATAAGCAGTTTATTTGATAAATTAAGGTTATCAAGTTCTCTCTAAATAACGGCATGTTATATGATGATGGTCTGTACACGACTGCTACAGTTGTGTTTAAGTCTTGTACATTGCACATAAGACATTCAATGTTAATACAAGGTAAATCAACCAAAGCAGCTTTTACATTCTCTCTGTGATATATGGCAACACCACCGTGATTTTCCTCTTTAAGTGTAACAAAAACATCCTCACTTGTGTCATATGCAACACTTCGTGGTTTGTCATGGAAATGATATCCAGAAAGACTGATATCGTTCTCTGAATAGTTTGGTTTTAGCCACGTCTCTGTTACACAAATCATATCTGCTTGACAATATCTGTTATCTTTCCGAATATCTAAAATATGTGGAATGAGCCCTTGAACATTGTGTAACATCATTTGAAATTTTACATTTTCTATGGTTTCACATGGATCAATGAAAGGAGGCATTCTCTGTAGAGCTTCTTCAATGTTGTCTTTTGCAAAAATTGCTTTTTCTTTGAAATCTTCTATTATGAGTCCATCAAGAGACGTCACTCTACTTAATGCTACATATGCTTGTCCTGGAGCAAATATCTTTTTCAATGAAACAACAGCTTTGTTCACTGTCAGACCTTGCACTTTGTGAACTGTGGAAGCCCATGCCAATTTCAAAGGAAACTGTCTTCTGACACCACCACTACTTGTTACTTTGTCTTCTTCAGGCTTGATTGCTGTGCTTTTCTCCAGTCCAGGTTTTAAACATGGATTTTTACCTCTAGCTTCTTTACCAGCTCGTTCATCATCAAATTCAATGTATATTTTTGATGGAAATATGTCATCATTTTCATAACAGAATTCTTTAATTGTTCCAAAAATTCCATTCACAAGACCATCTGATACATTGATATTTTTCAGTAGCATTACTCGGGCATCGATCGCTAATTCAAGGGATTTTTCCAAAGAACTGTTGTGAACTTTGAGATGAAACCCATCCTTTTTTTCCATTCGGCCAGTTTTAGCATTTCTCTCAAAATCCTGGGCGTTCACAGTAACTGTGTCAGAGCATATTTTGTGCACCATTTTAAGGTTATGTTCATCAACCTCACTATTAGTTGCATAAATATGAATATCTGTACTCTCATCACCATCTCCTGTTTCACATGTTTTTAGCATAGTAATATCTTCTTCAAGCATTACTTCATCTTTTTTAAGTCGCCTTAAACGATTTAATAATTCTGCAAACTGTTTGTCCTTCTGGCGCATAATCTCTGTAAGTTCAACAAAACTGAAGTTAGTTTCCCAAAGATTCACACTGTTCACTGGTTCATTGTAAAGTGGTTTTCCTTTCACAGGAGAAAGTTGATAAAAATCTCCAACTGCTATGACAGAGACTTTTCCGAATGCAGAGTAATCACCTGTTTGTTTGATCTGTCTTAATCTTCCATGAATATATGCTAGAAGTTTATGATCAACCATGGAAATTTCATCGATTATTAATATTTGCAGTTTTCCAAGTTTGGCTCTCAAAGAATTAATTTTTTCATCTCCAAGTGGTTGATATGGCAGTGAAGCATTTATTCCGATGGAGAGACTGGAATGTACTGTAGACCCGTTAATCTGGTAGGCGGCCACACCAGTAGGAGCACTCAATAGCACATGTGTCTCATCTGGGTTGTCTGTTAACTTTGAAAGTATGCGAGAGGCTTCATAATAGATGGCTTTAATCAGTACTGACTTTCCAACACCTCCTGGACCAGATATGAACACATGAAATGGATCTGGATTTTCACCTTGCACTTTTGCTAAACACCATTGCCGCACTTTGTAAAAGATTTGTGACTGCTTGTCATTCAAAGAACGCAGTAAATTCATGGCATCTTGCTTAGTCATCGCTGAAGGATTGTTTTCTATTTTGGAAGTACCTACATTTGGTAATAGATCAGGAATGATATCATCACCTTCTTCTGTTTCTATTTGCTCTTTCTTACTCTCCAGACATTCGAGACGTTCAAGTTCTGCTTCTGGACAAATTTGGGCCCAAGCATCTTCCATTGGTCCATGTTGTTCTAGATCATCTTGAGCTCTTTGTATTGTGTCTGCTTCTTTCTCAAACTTTCCCATATTTCTGTCCACTATCATTTTGACTGACTCAAGCTCAAAGTCATTTGAAATTGTTACAAATCCAGTCTCATAAAAATTCTTATGTGAAGTGAAATTTGTTGGTTTCAATTGATCTTGCACAAAATGAGGCAAAAATAATTCTAAAATACTTTGATGATAATTTTCAGAATTTTTAGTGGGTGAAAAACGAGCATATCGCACAATGGCAGACTCTGTACGAGTTCTTTTTCTCACAAACCCCATGTCATTTTCCAGTCTTACTCTGTCTGGACATTTTTCAGATGCAGTCAAAACTCTGTATTCTGATGCAAAGGTTGCTAAACACATTCCACTGAATTCTGTTGTATGTGGACGGGCTCTGTATCTGTCTGAGATGCTTTTCATCCAAATGCCATCACTGTCATCTTCTCCACATTCAGCTTTTTTATGTATGGTGTTTAAGGGTAGACTCATTCTTATTTGATTAGTACCAGTTGGGATAAACACCACTTTCCTTGATCCTTCTTTTAGTTTCATGTTAGTCAGTCGATACACACTCTCTTGAGCTGAGACCTCTCGGTTATGTAAAAACACGCTACCTAGTTTTCTTAAAGCCTGTTTAGCATCCATATTACCTTGATTGTGTGCTTCTTTCTGAGTGTTTGCCAACAGCAATCCGATTTCTCTCTCAGCTTTAGAAATATACGAAATTATGTATACTATACATGAATAAGCGTCAACAACAAACTGTATGTCCATGTTTGCATTCCAGCATCGTAATAGATCTGGGTTATATTGATTCACCCATACATCATTTGGCTTTCTTTTCAACACAACACTTGTTTTTTTTGTCATTTTATTGTAAGCCATTTCAAATATCTCTTGATTTATACCAATAGATGCAAACATAGAGTCAACTGAGTCAAAGACAGCATCACTATTCAACAAACATTCTCTCACTCTTTTCATTATAGTTTCAGCTAACTCTTTTGATATTTGTTGGCAGTTGTTTGTCTTTTTGCATTTACTTTCATTGTTTTCATCATCTGTTTCTTTTTCATCTTTATCACTCTTGCTGCTTCTTGTAATGAAAGTACTTTTGCTTGGTGGACGTGGAAAGTTAAATCTACACACAGTTCCTTTCTTTTTACATGTTTTTGAATGTCTTTTGCTGTGTTGTTGGACAGTGCTCACAATTTCATGCATTTCTTCCTGCTGTTCAGGCGGCATTTCACAAGTGACATATTGATCAACAAATGCTACAACTTCATCATCGTCATCTCTGTCCACTTGAGGTGCATTTTCAACCCAAAAGAGACAATGTGTATGAGGGGATCCACGCTGTTGAAATTCTATTCGATAGAAATAATCGATTATTTTTCCAATTGGCTGAGCTGGTGACATGATCACATCTTTTAGAAAGCAATGAAATCGATGGTCAAACATTCTGGCAGCAGTTACTGGATTGCGTTTAAGCATCCCACATCTATCAGACCAGTCCAGTTCATCAATAGGAGTTTCACAGCCCTCTTGTTTCACAATAGATTGCATTAGCTCTGGCCATCGCAAGTCCGCTGATGAAAATGAGCAAAACCATGTTGGGATACCTAATTGTCTCACCATTGCAAACAAATCTTTTTGAACACTTTGCCAAAAAACAGGACTCCCTCTCACTGGCTTCAAGAATTTATAACCCTGATCAAAATTTAAAATCTTTTGCAGTGACTCTTTGTTTGTCAGCATTTCTGCAGTAATCTTTGTTTTGTTGCTGGTGTCATGTCCTTTCCTTAAAGCAATAGATACATTTGAGATAACCTGATTAAGCTCAGACAAATATTGTCCATAAAAGATGTAATCTAGGTTTTGAGCAAAACGTCCATCTGCATTTAGGATTCTATTATTTAAATATCTAGACAGCGTTAATTTTTCAGGTCGCGGATCATGAAATGTTCCTGTTCCTTTTGGGAAGAGAACTGGAAAACATTTGGCTTCATTAGTTTCATCCATTAACATTCTCACTGGATTATTGCCTTCCGCAGGTGCAAGTGACATAATTCCATCAAAATGTTGATCTAAAACCTCTTGTGCAATGTCCACTGGCTGTAAACATGCATCCATAAACAAACCATGTTGCTGTCGATCATGAAGTGTTTCATCAGTTATCTCTTCATCCTCATTGTCAATATTGAGCTCTTTATCAACACACATGTCCTGACATGCATCTAGATCTTGTTCATTGTTATCACTTTTATCATTGACCTGTTCTTCTGTTTTACTTAGAGGATTAATCCAAGTTTCATTAAAGTCTACATCTGTATACCATTTGTTATTTTCTTTTAAGTATGCCAAAGCAGTTTTGACATGATCTGTGTGCACAAATTTATATTCATAATGTCCTTTGTATGTCAATTTCCGCTTAAGTTTTACTCTAATCATCAAGTCTTCATTTTCTGATCTTGGTAAAACATTCACCACATTTGTCACATTAGATGGAACACAAGTCACTGGTCCATGAACACCATTCTGTCCACCTCGTGGTAATGCCATCATCTTCATGAATGGAATATGTCTTGCTATTAGGTGTTCTTCAAGAGAGTTTAAACAGCTCAATTCAGTAGGAATAGGATCTAGAGCGAGATTATTTCCTACACTTTCAGCAGGCATTTTACCATCACTTATTTTTCTATCACATGTGTGACAAATCCACAGAGATTCAGCTGGAGTGTTTTTATAAACACAATCTTCACTGCAGGTTTTATTACACATATGCAGATAATTCAGTGTTATACATTTTTCTGCAATGTAGCCAGAATGAACTGATTTGTGTAAATAATTATTTTTTTTACAATGCTTAACCTGTGTTTTGAAGCAGCAGCGATGGCAAACTGAACACACATATTCAGGACCTGTAGATATTTTTTCTTTAAATTGTTCAATTACTGAGTCAATTTCTTTCCTTTTGATCTGTCTGTCTCTTCGAATTTCAACATTTCTCATTTTAATAGTATTTGCAAAACTAATATCATTTTTATATTTTTTTATGTTGTATTGAATCACATTAGTTTTGTGCATCTCATTTTCGTTATATTTTTTAATACTGTACTTTTTCACAGAAGCTTTGTGTGTTTTATCTGTACTATACTTACAGATACTGTATTTTTTCACAGCCTGACGATGCAAATCAATTGAATTGTATTTTTCTGTGCTATATTTTTTTACTTTTTGTTGATGCTGTTCGTTTAACTTGTACTTTTCAGTGCTGGATGTCTTTAGCTTCTGTTTGTAAGTTTCGTCTTCGTGATATCTTTTATTTACATTGGTTTTTAGCGTTTGTTTAAGCTCCTGATTACTGCTGTACAGCACTTTCTTTTTATAGAGTGTACGTGGGTCTGAAATAGCACTAAACGAAGCATGAAACATTGAAGCCTCAAATGATGATTTACAAATGGAAGCACAGTTACCATCTGTTCTTTTTACACATACAACAACTTCATAGTGACAGCTATTTACATGTTTCAAGTAAATCCCCTTATATTGATAGCTTTGTCTATTTGATGAGACAGTTAAGGCTGAATATTTAAGCCACTTCTCTTCACTGAATGTAAATATGTCCACACCAATTAAATCACTGGTTGCTTGTATTTCTAACTCTGTTGCCCAACTTCCAACATATTTCATTCTTGTACTGTCAATGTAGTTTGCAACTGAACTGTGTCCTTGTCTGAGATACTGACTGTACCTTCCTTCATTCTGGAGAATGTGTGTTACCACAGTACGCCTCAGTTTTCTGTGTTCTCGTTCACTTCCACTAACAGCATAAGCTACCGCTCTAAAAAAGCAGTTACCATCACCCACAATATCTTTGGTTTCACAAGGTTCAGCCATTTCAACAATCTCATCTGGATTATTCTGTTCTTTTACAACATGTACGATGTTCAGCTTCAAGCAAATACTTTTCTGTTGCTGTACTATTAATGGATTAAAATGAAAAGAAACACTGTCAATTTGAGTAATAAATTGAACCTCAGCTGCATCTTCATTAAGGCAGGAAGAAAACAGTCCCATTTTCTTTATTTGATCTGTGCTTGTGAAATCAGTCAAAGAAACGCTGTCAGTTTGGGAAATAAATTCAACATCAGCTGCATTTTCTTTGCTTGGGCATTCAGACGATATTCCTATGTTCTCTTGTGTACATGTTTCATTCACAAGTATTTGAGATGTGCTTATGGAATCAGTCAAAGAGTGACTGCAACTCACCATTTCTGAATTTACACCTTTACTCACTCTTTCTGCATCAGTATCTTCCTCCACCACTGAATGGCACACCAATCGATCATATACACTGTGTTTGTCAATCATATTTGCCTGGACCCCAGTTACCTCAAATGGACGACTATATGCTTTCAAAGACACACCAAGTCTCCTGAAATGAATGACCAAAGAGTCTATGCTGGGATGGAAAACCACTACACTCTTACCACGAGCTGAAACTGTTCCATCACTGAGTCGTGCATGTGGATCAATCACTGCATACCACGAACCTTGTCTGACAGCTGCACATATAGTTTGCCTTATGTTCACCAAACACGCATCAAACCTCTGGAATGCTTGATTTAACGCTTCATCAAGGGACATGGCAACACCTTGCAAACCAGCATCATATTGATCAATTCCAAACAACCCAGTAAATGACAAAGAATAGTTTATTGAAAAACAACAATTATTCAGTGTGTGTGTGTCAGGCAGCTCAGCAACTTCTATGTAACCGTTCACAGGATCGTTGATTTTGCCAGCATCTCTCATGGCACTGTACAGGTTATCTCCATGCATCAGAACATCATTCAGGTCACTCTGTGTCCATCGCAACACATTTTTCACCTTACACATCAAGATTGCAGTTAAACTGTTTGATGCACATTGCCTGCCGCTATTATAACCAAAACAGTTAGCACCCTGATGTAAAGAGCCTCTGATGTACGATTTATGTGGACACAAATCAGAAACTGCTTTCATGGTCATGTTAATATTTTTTGTGGCAGGTATACTTATAGAGGGAGATTCAAATTGAATTTCAGAGAATGAAGTTTTGTTTTGAGAGGAGTTTTGACAGTTTTGTTCAAACTTGTGTTCAGACTTGTGTTCAGACATGTGTTCAAACTTTTGTTCAGACTTTTGTTTAGGCCCGTTGTGATGTACACAACGTTCAGTTAATTCTGCCAATTTTTTAAGAGGTGGCAGAGCCTCTTCAGGATCAGCAGCCATCCGGTCCGCCATCCTCTTCTTGGCTGCCTGGGAGCGCCGAGCTTGCTTTGTCCGTGGCATCTGTACACACAAAAACACAAATAAATTAACTTACACATTACTGCATACTAGTAAATAAATAATATATTAAAATCTTAAAATCACATTAAAACAAACTAATTAATTGATCATTTGCATTAAATTCTGTATTTTTTTTATAAATACAATGATTATATTATATGCAAAAATTATATTAATATACACGCATGAAGTTAATTTAATTGTAAAATGATTCAATGTTAAAACTACATAACTATATTGTTATTTAATTTTTGTTACTTAATTTAACTATTTAGGTAGGACACTCCAGCTGATCATAATACCCAAACAAAACATAATTAATTCTGAAAACAAAGAAAATAACATTAACGTGTGATATTTATGCTTTAAAATAAACATTGTATTATAGATAATGTAAGTGCACTACAAACCAAAGACATTCAGCAATGCATCATGAATCCCCCAAAATAACTGTACATCTAAAAACACTTCTCAAACCAACTACAGATGGCACAACCTGGTTTTACTTGGTTATACTGACATCGAGTGGTAAAAATATGGGGTTTTATTTTATATTTATAACAATGAAAATTTCCTTCCCTTATTTAGATTTTAAGTACATTTTCCCGATTTCATTTTTTGACAAAACACAATATGAGACATCCTGGCCAATAGGGTCTTTCAAACAAACAATATATAGGGAATATATCTTCTATTATATCTTTACAGTTACTACTAGGGCTGAATAATTAATTGCATTTGCGATAATATCGCAATTTGATGAAATGCGATTTTTTTAAACGCAAAGCTGCGATTATAGTCTGGTCACGTAACACGCGACAATAAACCAGTCTGTATTGCAGATGAAACATCAACTTAGCACGCTACGCATATAGGTCTGGCTACAGGAATAACAGTTTATGTTTAATTTATGTGATAGTGTGTTATAGATTCTCTCCAACGAATCTGTATCGATTAAGATCATTTCAGATTTATGTCTGAACTTAGTTTTAAACACAGATACGTAATGACACGTGTGCTTTATAAACAACCCTATTCTGCTTGCTTCTAATTCCTCTGTCACACACACACACGACACCACTCGAACCTTACGAGAAATAATCTTTAATAAAGTTCGGAAAAGTTGAAGCGAATTACAAGGACATTCGCGGACTTCATTGCACAAGATATGAGATGCGCGCGGTCTGTGTGATGTTAATTTTGTAGTGCGCAGTCTCGCCCGCCGGTATTTTAGTTACAAATGTTCTAAGAAAGCATCTAATGTCTTGGAATGCAGTTGGCTTATATATTAAAAATATGAAAATCACCGACACAAGTTGCTTGCAATTTCAAATACTCACGCGCGCTTTACAAAAGAGCGTTTAAGAATGCGGCTGTGAGCGACTCCGTCTACGTGGTCAAATGTACTTGCATCTCAAAATGCTTTTATGACATGACATAAATTTGACAGTCGGTTATATCTTAAGTTATTAAACAGACAGGACAAACAACATCTTATAATTTCAAAAGAGATGAAAACGTTCAGACAGCCTACTCTTAAATACTAAAAGCACTCTTTCTTTATTGCTTGTAATACATTTTTTTTACCCTCTTTGTTATTTGTTTTGAGGCTATATTTGTTACAATTATTAACATGTAATTGTATTAATTTAGTTTTTTAATGTGTAATTATAAGTAGGCCTATACTTATCAACTTTACAATCAAGTGAAAAATATGTGTAGCAATAAATTAATCAATACTATATTAAATTGTATGCATTTACTATCAAACTAATAAGATCAAACACCAAACATGTTTCAAATAACAACTTATTTGTTCTTCTAATCAAAACGCTGGCCAGAAGAATTACATGCATTTACTGTAACAAAACGGTGCCTTTATACAATTAATCACAAAATACAAACACAAAACATTCAAACAAACAAAAAACTATTTCAACAGGGCTAAAAATGGTAAAGATGATTAAGATTACACACAGAGCCTCACCAATTCGAGTCTTACCTTTGCACAAAGTAGACAAAATGGCTTCCTTTCCGGTCAAAACGGAAAGACAACACAGCACGCACCATCTAGTGGATGAAATTATAAAAACACATTACAATTAATCTTCATGAAAATATTGTTCTAAAAACAACACTTGCTGCAAACATTTTATTATCTATGTAGCCTTTTTGTAAAATTCGAGCTATAAAAAAATACACACTAAATATGTTTACATGTGGACGACATTTGTAATGAGTAAACCGATTATTCTTAGTTTAAGGAAACGAGTCTATGTAAGACTCATTTGATTCCAAACAAGAACATTTGATTATTTTGGTTACGAGTAAATCACTTTCAAATGAGTCAGTTTGAGTCATTTTATTTCGAACGAGTCAATTTCGGAGTCATTTGATTCAATACAAGGACATTTGAGTCTTTTGGTTACAAGCGAGTCACTTTCGAGTCATTTGAACAGTTATTTTGTATCGAACGACTCAATTTAGGAATCATTTGATTACATACAAGGATATTTGAGTTTTTTGGTTACAAGTGACTCAATGTATAAGTTATTTTGTTTCAAATAAGTCAGTTTAAGGATTATTTTGTTTCAAACTAGTTAATTTCACTGTCATCTGATTACAATTGAGCCAATTTCTAATTTACATTTAATCATTTAGCAGACACTTTTATCCAAAAGCGACTTACAAATCAAAAGAACAATAGAAGCAGTTAAACTAACAATACGAGGAAGTGTATATATTTGTATAAATACATACCAAATAAAACAGAACAGAAAATAAAGCATTAGAATTAATTAATCAACTGTTTCTGAAAAATATGTAATATTTGATTACATACAAGAAAAGAGTTATTCTATAGTCAATTTAAGAGTCATATATGTTAAACATCCATTTATTAATTTTAATGAGTAATTCATTTACATTTGAGGTAACACAACTACACATGCTCGACCAAAATCAAACTCCACTAAATAAATTAATTGATGTCAAACATAATTTACTGCTGTAAATACAAAATGACAATTATATTAAAATTCCCAGTTGAACTCAAAGCCCAACAAAAGCCCAAATGACATAACAATAAAAGATTTTGATAACTTTTAGTAAATACTAATAATATATTTATTTGAGTAGAAAACGTATTGTTTTTTTAAGAAATAACAGTAACATGCCATCAAACATTTCCAGATTAATAAACACGCTTGAGTCTTAAATGACTATAACAAACTTTATTTTCACAACACCTGATAAATGCAATAAACATACAGTAAACAAAATTACAAAATGAAACCTTATTTTGCACTTTATGCAAATTCAAACCTAAACAATTGCACCAAAAATAAATACAATAAAATAAAATAAATCTCTGTTCTTAGAACTCTTTGACCACGTTTAGCATATTGTACACTTACACAATTTTTTTTTTACAATAAAATAACAACTCTCATTTTAATAACCATCAAGTAATCTAAGACTAACATTTGTGCATTTGTTGCTCTACATAATAAATAAAACCTAAACTGTTCAACCACGTTTATATTAACACACACATAAAATCTCACATTCCGCTTTCCTTGTGGTAAAACTAATTTGTGTTGTCCAACACACCTACATCTCTTCACTCTCCAGAGCAGCCATTGCTCCTGCGATCTCTTTCTCTTCTGGCTTCTCACTTTGAGCTGTTTCCGCCACTTTTTCAATCTTCACAACGACATCACGTTGGATTTGGACTTTCCACACATCAACAGTCAGCAGATGCTCTTCCACATTTTGCCCTTCAATGAGCAAATGTCTCAAGCCTTCTTTCTCCAGATAACGGCTAATGACTGAATTTGTCATGTTTAAGTCCATTTCGTTATTGTCTTGCAAAAACGCAACTCGTCCACTGGCCGTACACTGATAGTATTCTGCTTTCTGAAGCAATTTACAGCGTTGGCATCGATGGAACTTTACAGCACTGTTGAATTCAAGCTGCCACGCCTGGCATTTTGTGCACTTCTTTGATACTGCAATTTCGGCACGTACAATGCTTCCAATGTACGTGGTGACCTGCTCTTCGTCAGCTTCAAACTGTACAAAAGAACTTGCCCCAGCTACTTCCTTGGTTTCCACAATTTCTGTGTTGCGAGTTGTGGTCAGGAATACAGATCCCAGATATTCTCTTGTGCTCAAATTGCGCATCCTATATGAGTGACCGCACAACACCTGCCCTATCTGTCCCGCCCACAACTGCAGTTTGACCTGTCCAGTTCCATCTTGCACATAGCACGTCTGAGTTTCCACCTTCGCACCCATGATCTCCACCATCTCCGAAGTTACTTCAACATGGCATATTTTGACCTCTATTATGCCAACCTAACAGAAAAACACATAAACAGTTATGTAACAAAACATCATATCACACGAAAACAACAACAGAACATTAACAAACCCATAATTTCTAAACGTATATGTAGGCTCAACATCAATACCCTTCAACTCATATCTATATTTTTTTCCATCATTTTTATTTTGATACACATGATACTATAATAATCGTATCTACATGAAACAGCCTTTATTGTTATAAAAATACACATTTATGTTCATTACTGAACCTGAAGCTTTTAACTAAAGCAGTCCTTGACGCTTGACGTCAGCCACCAATTAAATTGTGCAACACTGCATATACTCACATAAGCCTAGTGTGTGCACTCATCTGTTTTTGTGTGTGTATATGTACATGTATTTGATTTTGTTATAGATACAGTTACAAAGCAATTACCAGATTGTATTTAATTCTGAAACATGAAATGTTCACTTATGTGCTTTTGCCAAAGACAACTGTTGGTGTTATCTGCCTTTGCTGAACAAAAAAAGAAATCTTCTAATATATATATATATATATATATATATATATATATATATATATATATATATATATATATATATATAAAATTTATGACAATTTACAAAAACCAGAGCTATCTATTTATGTAAATAACCTCTATTAATATATAGCCTATATATATATATATATATACAGCATTACAGTATAATTGGAAGGTATAATGCTTTCAACTTTTATTAAACTTTAAAAAATAACTTTTAATTTAAGTGACCTTAACACAATCTTTAGATAAACTTATTATGATGTCAAATATTACTCAGTTGCCTTATCATACATACAGACAGACAAATTGAATAAAGTTATCAAACACTTTGCAGTCTTAACTGCATATATAATGAACTTAACATAAGTTAATTCTTATTAAACCAACAATTTTCCCCATTACCTTCGTTCTTTTATTACCATGAATAACAAGCATCACCGCAACTATTTTATTCAGGTACTGTCCCTTTAAAATCTGTCGCTGCAACACATGCCATGAATCCAACGCGCTGCCACTTACAACACATTTTCGACCAAGTCTCTAGATAATTTAACACATTGTTTAACTCATTTAAAACTCTGTAAATAATAATACTACAAAAAGCGGGCATATCAACATAATTATGTGTCTAAGTTCGTTCAAGTTCAAAAGACAACAGGACAGACTCCAGCGTGCTATCTTTCTGCGCATAAAAATTGACTAATATTTCTCTGCAACTTGTGTGTGTGTGTGTGTGTGTGTGTGTCTGTGTAACATTACACGACATTCACAAACAGCGCCTTCTCTTAAATCTTGTCGCACTTCAATACGTTATAAAGGTTTACACGATTGAGACATCATATGTAGGTAAATGTGCATAAAGCATTACAGAAAAATTAATTCTACATTCAACCTAATTGCACTGATATTTTAATATATTATACAGCACAAAAATGAATCGCATACGTTAATGTTACCAACACTATGGTACTGGTACATCATATAACGACACGCGCTCATACATGCAAATACTATTAAACCATTGAAACACGGCATAACAAAAGAAAGCGCAATTTAACAGTCCTGCAGACACACAATTTACAAAACTTTTCTTTACTATGCATGTCAAGAGAACATACTAACCAAAGATAATTTTACCAGTAGCCCAATATGTCCACTCTATATCCCCCTCCCCCCACCCACATTCGTCAATTTAAGAAACTTCACATATTATTACCTTTACATTGACAAAATGCAATTACATCCCTTTTATAGTTACCTGCTGCCGTGCTGCCATGGCTTTAACCTCGGACATCGTCTTTTTGGCACTCTGTGGAGACTCTCTAAAGCTGAAACCAACCTCGGTCACCACAAGCAGCTCTGTTGACTTGCCGCATTGAACGTCAAACTTGCCTCCGTCATTACCTTAACAACATAAACTTAATGAATATTTACACAATATCGATAACTATTTACTGCTTTACGTAAACATAAAACGGATACTTACTAACGCGTCTCTTGATCCTCGTCAACTTCACAGGACTCTTATTTTTTTCGGCCTGGATGAAAGCTGTCCTCTTCTCCATAGCGAAAACTACGACGTGTCTAAATTCCTCTCTACTAACTTGTAACAACGCGTTGAAATACTTTGCTCCATTACGAACTCCGACCCTTACGGCACTCACATTATGAATGAAACCTGAGATGCAACTTTCATCTTCGAAAACGTCCGTTTTCAGCTTTTTTGCTGGACTTGACATATTGCTTCTTGCTTCGATCGTCGTCTTCGCCGATTACGCTACAAATCCCATAAACACTTTCGGCACGGCACTAACTCTTAAAATATACACAACTACGCATGCTCGACCAAAATCAAAATGAATAAAATAAATTATCTTGCGTACAAACATAATTAAACTGTTAATACACAATTAGTCTTTTATGTCGACAAACTATAAGACTATTAAAATGACCATTACAACTCAAGCATAACAAAACCCTAAGTACCATAACAATAAATGACTTCAATAACTGTCTTTAAATAAACTTATACTACATAAACTTTTTTTAAAAAAGCAATAATGCCATCAAACATTTTCAAATGAATAAAAAACAACTGTCCCAAACTACTTTAAGAAACTTTATTTTCACAACACCTGGTAAATGCAATAAACATATAGTAAACAAAATTACAAAATGAAACCTTATTTTGCACTTCATGCAAATTCAAACTTAAACAATTGCACCAAAAATAAATAAATACAAAAAAAATAAAATAAATCTCTGTTCTTAAAGCTCTTTTACCACGTTTAGCATATTTTACACTTGCACAAAATTTTTTTTTACAATAAAATAACAACTGTCATTTTAATAACCATCAAGTAATCTAAAACTAACATTTGTGCATTTGTTGCTCTACATAACTAAAAACTAAACACACGCATAAAATCACACATTTCGCTTTCCTTCTGGTAAAACTAATTTGTGTTGTCCAACACACCTACATCTCTTCACTCTCCAGAGCAGCCATTGCTCCTGCGATCTCTTTCTCTTCTGGCTTCTCACTTTGAGCTGTTTCCGCCACTTTTTCAATCTTCACAACGACATCACGTTGGATTTGGACTTTCCACACATCAACAGTCAGCAGATGCTCTTCCACATTTTGCCCTTCAATGAGCAAATGTCTCATGCCTTCTTTCTCCAGATAACGGCTAATGACTGAATTTGTCATGTTTAAGTCCATTTCGTTATTGTCTTGCAAAAACGCAACTCGTCCACTGGCCGTACACTGATAGTATTCTGCTTTCTGAAGCAATTTACAGCGTTGGCATCGATGGAACTTTACAGCACTGTTGAATTCAAGCTGCCACGCCTGGCATTTTGTGCACTTCTTTGATACTGCAATTTCGGCACGTACAATGCTTCCAATGTACGTGGTGACCTGCTCTTCGTCAGCTTCAAACTGTACAAAAGAACTTGCCCCAGCTACTTCCTTGGTTTCCACAATTTCTGTATTGCGAGTTGTGGTCAGGAATACAGATCCCAGATATTCTCTTGTGCTCAAATTGCGCATCCTATATGAGTGACCGCACAACACCTGCCCTATCTGTCCCGCCCACAACTGCAGTTTGACCAGTCCAGTTCCATCTTGCACGTAGCACGTCTGAGTTTCCACCTTCGCACCCATGATCTCCACCATCTCCGAAGTTACTTCAACATGGCATATTTTGACCTCTATTATGCCAACCTAACAGAAAAACACATAAACAGTTATGTAACAAAACATCATATCACACGAAAACAACAACACAACATTAACAAAACCATAATTTCTAAACCTATATCTAGGCTCAACATCAATACCCTTCAACTGGGATCTATTTTTTTTCCATCATTTTTATTTTGATACACATGATACTGTAATAATCGCACCTTCATGAAACAGCCTTTATTGTTATAAAAATACACATTTATGTTCATTACTGAACCTGGAGCTTTTAACTAAACCAGTCCTGTATCTGGAATGAAAACCACACACGTGTCATCGATGTTGTGCAGTCAACCTAACCAATCATGAAACAACAGTGTCGTAATATAAACTCATGCAACCGCTCTGGAAAATCTGCACAAAATGACTCAGCAAACTGCTCTCTAATAGCTCTCTTAATGCTTTGAAAGCAGACGCCTCAAACACGTAACAACAGCACTGTCTCAAAACAGACGATATTTCTAAGTAGCACGCATTGCTTGACATCAGCCACCAATTAAATTGTGCAACACTGCATAAACTCACATAAGCCTAGTGTGTGCACTTATCTGTTTTTGTGTGTGTATGTGCACATGTATTTGATTTTGTTATAAATACAGTTACAAAGCAATTTCTAGATTTTATTTAATTCTGAAACATGAAATGTTCACTTATGTGCTTTTGCCAAACACAACTGTTGGTGTTATCTGCCTTTGCTGAACAAAAAAAATAAATCTTCCAATATATATATATATATATAAATATACAGGGTTGGGGAGTAACGGAATACATGTAACGGCGTTATGTAATCAGGATACAAAAATCCAGTAACTGTAATTCGTTACAGTTACGTCAAAAAACGTAGTAATCAGATTATAGTTACATTTTGAAAAAAGGGGGAATACTTTCAGGATTACAATAGTTTAATTTAAAACTTATAATAACTCAGTATTTTGGCATAATGACACTATATTAAGCGATTATACAGTAGTTCCTGGTTCTGTTGCCAGTAATGACTCACGGTTGCTGGTGCATGCGCAAATAACAGCTGTCTACAATCTCCTCAGACGCTGAATGAATCACTGCTGCCAGTAGAAACGTTGCCCGCGGGACAAAAACGCTTTCAATTCATGGAAATTCCGCTGACATTTTGTTTTCAAAGAAGAAAATGCAAACAACATGGTTGTACCAAAATGTCCTTCCTTAATCTCTTCTCACTTAACGGGATGTTCGCTGCCTAGGTAACGTAGGGGAACTCCCACTGCCAACGCCCCAAGTTTAGTCAGGCAAATTAAGAAAGATCACGGCTTTAGTCAACATGTAGGCCTATTTTAAAATAAACTAATATTTAGATTGTGTAGAAATTTTAAATGTTCTGTTTTTTTGTTTTTTCCTTGTACATGTTAGTTAAAAATAAAACAAAAATAATCTGTAATACCATACAGTAGCCACTAGATGTCTGTATAGCCCTTTACATAAATATTCAGGACTGTGTGTTCCCAAGTTGTGGAAATGAGACATGATTGCTTAGTTTTAATAGGTTTTTAGCTACAACATAGTTACTTACAGCTATATGACATTTTCGTAAATAGATTATATTTTGCAAATATTTTACACCGGACCGAATTCTTAATAAATACAAGGTTTTCAAAAATGTTTTATTTCTTCTTGCTTGACTTTATTTATATATGTGACCTTGAAGTAATCCAACAGTAATCAGATTACATTACTTTCATATTGTGCTACTTGGATTACGTTACTGAATACTTTTTTCATGAAGTAATTTGTAACTGTAACGGAATACATTTTTAAAGTAACCCACCCAAGCCTGTATATATATATATATATATATATATATATATATATATAATTTATGACAATTTACAAAAACCAGAGCTATTTATTAATGCAAATAACCTCTGTTAATATATAGCCTAATTGGAAGGTATATTGCTTTCAACTTTTATTAAACTTTAAAAATAACTTTTAATTTAAGTGACCTTAACACAATCTTTAGATAAACTTATTATGATGTCAAATATTACTCAGTTGCCTTATCATACATACAGACAGACATATTGAATAAAGTTATCAAACACTTTGCAGTCTTAACTGCATATATAATGAACTTAACATAAGTTAATTCTTATTAAACCAACAATTTTCCCCATTACCTTCGTTCTTTTATTACCATGAATAAGCATCACCGCAACTATTTTATTCAGGTACTGTCCCTTTAAAATCTGTCGCTGCAACACATGCCATGAATCCAACGCGCTGCCACTTACAACACATTTTCGACCAACTCTCTAGATAATTTAACACATTGTTTAACTCATTTAAAACTCTGTAAATAATAATACTACAAAAAGCGGGCATATCAACATAATTATGTGTCTAAGTTCGTTCAAGTTCAAAAGACAACAGGACAGACTCCAGCGTGCTATCTTTCTGCGCATAAAATTGACTAATATTTCTCTGCATCTTGTGTGTGTGTGTGTGTGTGTGTGTGTATGTGTGTGTGTGTGTGTCTGTGTAACATTACACGACATTCACAAACAGCGCCTTCTCTTAAATCTTGTCGCACTTCAATACGTTATAAAGATTTACACGATTGAGACATCATATGTAGGTAAATGTGCATAAAGGATTACAGAAAAATTAATTCTACATTCAACCTAATTGCACTGATATTTTAATATATTATACAGCACAAAAATGAATCGCATACGTTAATGTTACCAACACTATGGTACTGGTAACAGTTACATCATAACGACACGCGCTCATACATGCAAATACTATTAAACCATTGAAACACGGCATAACAAAAGAAAGCGCAATATAACAGTCCTGCAGACACACAATTTACAAAACTTTTCTTTACTATGCATGTCAAGAGAACATACTAACCAAAGATAATTTTACCAGTAGCCCAATATGTCCACTCTATATCCCCCTCCCCCCACCCACATTCGTCAATTTAAAAAACTTCACATATTATTACCTTTACATTGACAAAATGCAATTACATCCCTTTTATAGTTACCTGCTGCCGTGCTGCCATGGCTTTAACCTCGGACATCGTCTTTTTGGCACTCTGTGGAGACTCTCTAAAGCTGAAACCAACCTCGGTCACCACAAGCAGCTCTGTTGACTTGCCGCATTGAACGTCAAACTTGCCTCCGTCATTACCTTAACAACATAAACTTAATGAATATTTACACAATCTCGATAACTATTTACTGCTTTACGTAAACATAAAACGGATACTTACTAACGCGTCTCTTGATCCTCGTCAACTTCACAGGACTCTTATTTTTTTCGGCCTGGATGAAAGCTGTCCTCTTCTCCATAGCGAAAACTACGACGTGTCTAAATTCCTCTCTACTAACTTGTAACAACGCGTTGAAATACTTTGCGCCATTACGAACTCCGACCCTTACGGCACTCACATTATGAATGAAACCTGAGATGCAACTTTCATCTTCGAAAACGTCCGTTTTCAGCTTTTTTGCTGGACTTGACATATTGCTTCTTGCTTTGATCGTCGTCTTCGCCGATTACGCTACAAATCCCATAAACACTTTCGGCACGGCACTAACTCTTAAAATATACACAACTACGCATGCTCGACCAAAATCAAAATGAATAAAATAAATTATCTTGCGTACAAACATAATTAAACTGTTAATACACAATTAGTCTTTTATGTCGACAAACTATAAAACTATTAAAATGACCATTACAACACAAGCATAACAAAACCCTAAGTACCATAACAATAAATGACTTCAATAACTGTCTTTAAATAAACTTATACTACATAAACTTTTTTCAAAATAGCAGTATTATGCCATCAAACATTTTCAAATGAATAAAAAACAACTGTCCCAAACTACTTTAAGAAACTTAATTTTCACAACACCTGATAAATGCAATAAACATATAGTAAACAAAATTACAAAATGAAACCTTATTTTGCACTTTATGCAAATTCAAACTTAAACAATTACACCAAAAATAAATAAATACAAAAAAAATTAAAATAAATCGCTGTTCTTAGAGCTCTTTTACCACGTTTAGCATATTTTACACTTGCACAAAATTTTTTTTTACAATAAAATAACAACTGTCATTTTAATAACCATCAAGTAATCTAAAACTAACATTTGTGCATTTGTTGCTCTACATAAATAAAAGCTAAACACACGCATAAAATCTCACATTCCACTTTCCTTCTGGTACAAGTCATTTGTGTTGTCCAACACACCTACATCTCTACACTCTCCAGAACAGCCATTGCTCCTGCGATCTCTTTCTCTTCTGGCTTCTCACTATGAGCTGTTTCCTTTATCATTTGATAGACCTCCTCATCCTGAACAACTTTGCCTCAAGAACCATTGCTGTCAATCAAACAGTTAATTAATTATTCGCGAATATGTTAAAAACCTACTTTTGCGAACTAGTCCCTGGTTTTTCACCCGATCGGAACCAGACCAGTCTAGGACAATTCTCTGGACTCTCCGAATCAATAATTATCGAAAAAAAGTTGAACTTTTGAATTTTTCGTATGGCTATAATTGGGTCATAATGAAAATGGGTGTGGCAAAATGCACTAAAAAGCCTATAAATCCTAAATGAAAACTCAGAACTTCACAAAAATTGATGAGCATATGTGACATAACAAGCTAAAGAAGCATGGAAATTTTTATGGAGATCGGACCATAGGTGGCGCTATAACTGTCAAAAAGCTTTAAAACCATATATTTCCTATAACCTATATATATATCATATAATGTTTATAAAATAATGTTAAAAACCAGTGCAGTACAAATCTCTGGACTCTATAGATCAATAATTATCAGAAAAAGTATAAAAAATAACAGTTAAAAAAGAAAATGAATAACATTGGCATATTAAGCCAATAAGTGGTATTTTACTGCCCCCTGCTGCCATTTCATCATACTACTTCCTAATATTGTTATATCATTCATATTTAGACTTTATAAAATCATTATTTTAACATTTACAATCACATTTTGTCAAAACTCATCTATTGGAGTATTATTATTGACAATTGTGTCACACTGTCTGTCTGAGATATGGAAATTGAAAACGAAAGTAAAACGGCATTTAGGCCACGCCCCCCCAGTACAAATTCATTCATAACTCGAAAACGGAAAGTCGTTGCGCGCTCAAATTTTGATGGTAAGGTCCTCTCCGGGCTCTTGATCGAAACGTGTCATCGCGGGCCTCGGGAGCGCGCCCCCCACGAATCGCAAATTCGTGGGACCCCCGATTTTGAACGGCCGAAACTCCCGACCCAGACCACCCCGAACCTTGTGTGAGAGATCGTTGGAAAGGGCCAGTTCTTGGCTAGCTTCGATTCAAATGTGGTGTAATTTGCCCTGGGCATTCCAGAGATAAAAGCCCCAATAGATATGCCTTTGAACGGTCATATTTCCGGGCTCCAATCGCCCAAAAACACCGCGATGGTCTCATTCAACAGGGCTCCTCAAGAACTATCTATGCTCTGAATTTCAGAATGTTTCGCCTTCTGGTTCCCGAGATATAAGTGAAAAACCAAATTCCCATTCATTCATTCAAACACTTCAACTGTAAGATGGAGGCTGTAATTCCACTGTTGTCAACTAGAGGGAGCAGCAGTATTAGACATAGTATTAATCTTTTTATCAGCTTTCAGCTTTGGTCAACAAACAAATGGTTAAAGCAATTTTTTTTTGGACTGATAATATAGATCACAATGAAATATATGAAATGGTTAGACCATTAAAATATTTTTTTCACAATAACACATCCTAAAGACATTGAAAACATATTTGTATATGTGTGTGTGTGTGTGTGTGTGTGTGTGTGTAAGCATGCATTATTGAGTTAACATGGAACACACTTATATTACAATAACTATTATAACACAATCATATTTTGTCAGTGTTTATCACTTCATTTGCACTGACACTTCACATAATTGCTAGTATTTATACCCCCCAAATTTGCATTTTCCAGTCCATGTTCTAGGCCAGGCAGTGTTAATGTAGACCTGCACAGCCGAATCAGCAGAAGATCTGCAGGTATTGTGAAGAAGCAAGCAAGGACAATAGTGAAAATGGCAGATCATGGATATAAATGTTATGTCTGAGGCTGTGCTGCGGATTTAAGAACTTTTCATTCCTTTCCCACAAAAGAGAACTGTCAACAGGCATGGTTGATGTTTACAACAGGATACCTCACCATTTTAATTCAAAGCTGTTAGTTTGCTCTTAACGGAGGCCGATCAGAACGAAACTCGGTGGGCATGTTCGACTCGTGGCCCTAAAGGTCTGTAAGAATTTTGAAAAATCAGCCACTAGTTGACGCTAACAGGTTTTACGGCTATGTAATCACGTGATGCATATCATTTGATAGATCTCCTCATACAGAACAACTTTGCCTCAAGAACTACTGCTGTCAATCAATTTGTTCATTAAATACTTGTGATTATGTTAAAAACCTACTTTTGCGAACTAGTCCTAGGTTTTTCGCCCGATCGGAAATATACCAGTGCAGTACAATTCTCTGGAAGCTCTAGATTATTAATTATATAAAAAACTTTAACTTTACCCATTGGGTAGCCATAACAGGATCATTTAGAAAATGGGTATGACAAAAAACACTCAAAAGCCTGTAAATCCTAAACAAAAACTCAGACAACTCACTAAACTGCCTTATGTGCTTAAAGACCCTAAATGCTTGAACCCCGCTAAATGCTGCTTGCAGCTTTAATTAGGGGTTCAAGCACGAAGTGCTGAAACCCTATTGTAATTGTACTGATTTTTATTATTATTATTATTAGGGGTTCAAGCACGAAGTGCTGAAACCCTATTGTTATTGCCCTGATTTTTAGGGGTTCAAGCACGAAGTGCTGAAACCCTATTGTAATTGTAAGGATTTTTATTATTATTAGGGGTTCAAGCACGAAGTGCTGAAACCCTATTGTAATTGTACTGATTTTTATTATTATTAGGGGTTCAAGCATGAAATGCTGAAACCCTATTGTAATTGTAAGGATTCGTAAAACGCATCGTGCAGGACAAACCGTAAGGCCTAGAGACGTGAAACCTGGCCAGATGGTAGGCCTCAATTTGGGGACAACCTATCAGAGTATGACACCGATTGGCCCATAGGTGGCGCTACAGCAACCAAAAGTTCAAAATTGCTCATAACTCTTAGACCGTTTGTCCCAGGATCAAGTGTCTTATATCGTTGGAATCCTTGGCTCAAGGCGGACAAAATGGCTATCTCCGATTTGGATGTAGGCAGGGAAAATTTTCTGCTATGTCGAATTTTGTCCAAAACCTACTTTTGCGAACTAGTCCCTGGTTTTTCGCCCGATCGGAACCAAACCAGTCTAGGACAATTCTCTGGACTCTCTAGATCAATAATTATCGAAAAAAAGTTGAACTTTGGCATTTGGGTGGCTGTAACAGGGTCATTTAGAAAAGGGGCGTGTCAAAATACACTCAAAAGCCTATAAATCCCAAAGGGAAACTCAGAACTTCACAAAAATTGATGAGCATATGTGTCAGAACATGGTGAGGAAGCATGCAGAGTTTCATGGAGATCGGACCATAGGTGGCGCTATAACTGGCAAAAAGCCTTCATTCTTATTAGGGGTTCAAGCATGAAATGCTGAAACCCTATTGTAATTGTAAGGATTCGTAAAACGCATCGTGCAGGACAAACCGTAAGGCCTAGAGACGTGAAACCTGGCCAGATGGTAGGCCTCAATTTGGGGACAACCTATCAGAGTATGACACCGATTGGCCCATAGGTGGCGCTACAGCAACCAAAAGTTCAAAATTGCTCATAACTCTTAGACCGTTTGTCCCAGGATCAAGTGTCTTATATCGTTGGAATCCTTGGCTCAAGGCGGACAAAATGGCTATCTCCGATTTGGATGTAGGCAGGGAACATTTTCTGCTATGTCGAATTTTGTCCAAAACCTACTTTTGCGAACTAGTCCCTGGTTTTTCGCCCGATCGGAACCAAACCAGTCTAGGACAATTCTCTGGACTCTCTAGATCAATAATTATCGAAAAAAAGTTGAACTTTGGCATTTGGGTGGCTGTAACAGGGTCATTTAGAAAAGGGGCGTGTCAAAATACACTCAAAAGCCTATAAATCCCAAAGGGAAACTCAGAACTTCACAAAAATTGATGAGCATATGTGTCAGAACATGGTGAGGAAGCATGCAGAGTTTCATGGAGATCGGACCATAGGTGGCGCTATAACTGGCAAAAAGCCTTCATTCTTATTAGGGGTTCAAGCATGAAATGCTGAAACCCTATTGTAATTGTAAGGATTCGTAAAACGCATCGTGCAGGACAAACCGTAAGGCCTAGAGACGTGAAACCTGGCCAGATGGTAGGCCTCAATTTGGGGACAACCTATCAGAGTATGACACCGATTGGCCCATAGGTGGCGCTACAGCAACCAAAAGTTCAAAATTGCTCATAACTCTTAGACCGTTTGTCCCAGGATCAAGTGTCTTATATCGTTGGAATCCTTGGCTCAAGGCGGACAAAATGGCTATCTCCGATTTGGATGTAGGCAGGGAACATTTTCTGCTATGTCGAATTTTGTCCAAAACCTACTTTTGCGAACTAGTCCCTGGTTTTTCGCCCGATCGGAACCAAACCAGTCTAGGACAATTCTCTGGACTCTCTAGATCAATAATTATCGAAAAAAAGTTGAACTTTGGCATTTGGGTGGCTGTAACAGGGTCATTTAGAAAAGGGGCGTGTCAAAATACACTCAAAAGCCTATAAATCCCAAAGGGAAACTCAGAACTTCACAAAAATTGATGAGCATATGTGTCAGAACATGGTGAGGAAGCATGCAGAGTTTCATGGAGATCGGACCATAGGTGGCGCTATAACTGGCAAAAAGCCTTCATTCTTATTAGGGGTTCAAGCATGAAATGCTGAAACCCTATTGTAATTGTAAGGATTCGTAAAACGCATCGTGCAGGACAAACCGTAAGGCCTAGAGACGTGAAACCTGGCCAGATGGTAGGCCTCAATTTGGGGACAACCTATCAGAGTATGACACCGATTGGCCCATAGGTGGCGCTACAGCAACCAAAAGTTCAAAATTGCTCATAACTCTTAGACCGTTTGTCCCAGGATCAAGTGTCTTATATCGTTGGAATCCTTGGCTCAAGGCGGACAAAATGGCTATCTCCGATTTGGATGTAGGCAGGGAAAATTTTCTGCTATGTCGAATTTTGTCCAAAACCTACTTTTGCGAACTAGTCCCTGGTTTTTCGCCCGATCGGAACCAAACCAGTCTAGGACAATTCTCTGGACTCTCTAGATCAATAATTATCGAAAAAAAGTTGAACTTTGGCATTTGGGTGGCTGTAACAGGGTCATTTAGAAAAGGGGCGTGTCAAAATACACTCAAAAGCCTATAAATCCCAAAGGGAAACTCAGAACTTCACAAAAATTGATGAGCATATGTGTCAGAACATGGTGAGGAAGCATGCAGAGTTTCATGGAGATCGGACCATAGGTGGCGCTATAACTGGCAAAAAGCCTTCATTCTTATTAGGGGTTCAAGCATGAAATGCTGAAACCCTATTGTAATTGTAAGGATTCGTAAAACGCATCGTGCAGGACAAACCGTAAGGCCTAGAGACGTGAAACCTGGCCAGATGGTAGGCCTCAATTTGGGGACAACCTATCAGAGTATGACACCGATTGGCCCATAGGTGGCGCTACAGCAACCAAAAGTTCAAAATTGCTCATAACTCTTAGACCGTTTGTCCCAGGATCAAGTGTCTTATATCGTTGGAATCCTTGGCTCAAGGCGGACAAAATGGCTATCTCCGATTTGGATGTAGGCAGGGAACATTTTCTGCTATGTCGAATTTTGTCCAAAACCTACTTTTGCGAACTAGTCCCTGGTTTTTCGCCCGATCGGAACCAAACCAGTCTAGGACAATTCTCTGGACTCTCTAGATCAATAATTATCGAAAAAAAGTTGAACTTTGGCATTTGGGTGGCTGTAACAGGGTCATTTAGAAAAGGGGCGTGTCAAAATACACTCAAAAGCCTATAAATCCCAAAGGGAAACTCAGAACTTCACAAAAATTGATGAGCATATGTGTCAGAACATGGTGAGGAAGCATGCAGAGTTTCATGGAGATCGGACCATAGGTGGCGCTATAACTGGCAAAAAGCCTTCATTCTTATTAGGGGTTCAAGCATGAAATGCTGAAACCCTATTGTAATTGTAAGGATTCGTAAAACGCATCGTGCAGGACAAACCGTAAGGCCTAGAGACGTGAAACCTGGCCAGATGGTAGGCCTCAATTTGGGGACAACCTATCAGAGTATGACACCGATTGGCCCATAGGTGGCGCTACAGCAACCAAAAGTTCAAAATTGCTCATAACTCTTAGACCGTTTGTCCCAGGATCAAGTGTCTTATATCGTTGGAATCCTTGGCTCAAGGCGGACAAAATGGCTATCTCCGATTTGGATGTAGGCAGGGAACATTTTCTGCTATGTCGAATTTTGTCCAAAACCTACTTTTGCGAACTAGTCCCTGGTTTTTCGCCCGATCGGAACCAAACCAGTCTAGGACAATTCTCTGGACTCTCTAGATCAATAATTATCGAAAAAAAGTTGAACTTTGGCATTTGGGTGGCTGTAACAGGGTCATTTAGAAAAGGGGCGTGTCAAAATACACTCAAAAGCCTATAAATCCCAAAGGGAAACTCAGAACTTCACAAAAATTGATGAGCATATGTGTCAGAACATGGTGAGGAAGCATGCAGAGTTTCATGGAGATCGGACCATAGGTGGCGCTATAACTGGCAAAAAGCCTTCATTCTTATTAGGGGTTCAAGCATGAAATGCTGAAACCCTATTGTAATTGTAAGGATTCGTAAAACGCATCGTGCAGGACAAACCGTAAGGCCTAGAGACGTGAAACCTGGCCAGATGGTAGGCCTCAATTTGGGGACAACCTATCAGAGTATGACACCGATTGGCCCATAGGTGGCGCTACAGCAACCAAAAGTTCAAAATTGCTCATAACTCTTAGACCGTTTGTCCCAGGATCAAGTGTCTTATATCGTTGGAATCCTTGGCTCAAGGCGGACAAAATGGCTATCTCCGATTTGGATGTAGGCAGGGAACATTTTCTGCTATGTCGAATTTTGTCCAAAACCTACTTTTGCGAACTAGTCCCTGGTTTTTCGCCCGATCGGAACCAAACCAGTCTAGGACAATTCTCTGGACTCTCTAGATCAATAATTATCGAAAAAAAGTTGAACTTTGGCATTTGGGTGGCTGTAACAGGGTCATTTAGAAAAGGGGCGTGTCAAAATACACTCAAAAGCCTATAAATCCCAAAGGGAAACTCAGAACTTCACAAAAATTGATGAGCATATGTGTCAGAACATGGTGAGGAAGCATGCAGAGTTTCATGGAGATCGGACCATAGGTGGCGCTATAACTGGCAAAAAGCCTTCATTCTTATTAGGGGTTCAAGCATGAAATGCTGAAACCCTATTGTAATTGTAAGGATTCGTAAAACGCATCGTGCAGGACAAACCGTAAGGCCTAGAGACGTGAAACCTGGCCAGATGGTAGGCCTCAATTTGGGGACAACCTATCAGAGTATGACACCGATTGGCCCATAGGTGGCGCTACAGCAACCAAAAGTTCAAAATTGCTCATAACTCTTAGACCGTTTGTCCCAGGATCAAGTGTCTTATATCGTTGGAATCCTTGGCTCAAGGCGGACAAAATGGCTATCTCCGATTTGGATGTAGGCAGGGAACATTTTCTGCTATGTCGAATTTTGTCCAAAACCTACTTTTGCGAACTAGTCCCTGGTTTTTCGCCCGATCGGAACCAAACCAGTCTAGGACAATTCTCTGGACTCTCTAGATCAATAATTATCGAAAAAAAGTTGAACTTTGGCATTTGGGTGGCTGTAACAGGGTCATTTAGAAAAGGGGCGTGTCAAAATACACTCAAAAGCCTATAAATCCCAAAGGGAAACTCAGAACTTCACAAAAATTGATGAGCATATGTGTCAGAACATGGTGAGGAAGCATGCAGAGTTTCATGGAGATCGGACCATAGGTGGCGCTATAACTGGCAAAAAGCCTTCATTCTTATTAGGGGTTCAAGCATGAAATGCTGAAACCCTATTGTAATTGTAAGGATTCGTAAAACGCATCGTGCAGGACAAACCGTAAGGCCTAGAGACGTGAAACCTGGCCAGATGGTAGGCCTCAATTTGGGGACAACCTATCAGAGTATGACACCGATTGGCCCATAGGTGGCGCTACAGCAACCAAAAGTTCAAAATTGCTCATAACTCTTAGACCGTTTGTCCCAGGATCAAGTGTCTTATATCGTTGGAATCCTTGGCTCAAGGCGGACAAAATGGCTATCTCCGATTTGGATGTAGGCAGGGAAAATTTTCTGCTATGTCGAATTTTGTCCAAAACCTACTTTTGCGAACTAGTCCCTGGTTTTTCGCCCGATCGGAACCAAACCAGTCTAGGACAATTCGCTGGACTCTCTAGATCAATAATTATCGAAAAAAAGTTGAACTTTGGCATTTGGGTGGCTGTAACAGGGTCATTTAGAAAAGGGGCGTGTCAAAATACACTCAAAAGCCTATAAATCCCAAAGGGAAACTCAGAACTTCACAAAAATTGATGAGCATATGTGTCAGAACATGGTGAGGAAGCATGCAGAGTTTCATGGAGATCGGACCATAGGTGGCGCTATAACTGGCAAAAAGCCTTCATTCTTATTAGGGGTTCAAGCATGAAATGCTGAAACCCTATTGTAATTGTAAGGATTCGTAAAACGCATCGTGCAGGACAAACCGTAAGGCCTAGAGACGTGAAACCTGGCCAGATGGTAGGCCTCAATTTGGGGACAACCTATCAGAGTATGACCCCAATTGGCCCATAGGTGGCGCTACAGCAACCAAAAGTACTAAATCGCTCATAACTCTTAGACCGTTTGTCCCAGGATCAAGTGTCTTACATCGTTGGAATCCTTGGCTCAAGGCGGGCAAAATGGCTATCTCCGATTTGGATGTAGGCAGGGAAAATTTTCTGCTATGTCGGATTTTGCCCAAAACCTACTTTTGCGAACTAGTCCCTGGTTTTTGGCCCGATCGGAACCAAACCAGTCTAGGACAATTCTCTGGACTCTCTAGATCAATAATTATCGGAAAAAAGTTGAACTTTTGCATTTGGGTGGCTGTAACAGGGTCATTTAGAAAAGGGGCGTGGCAAAATACACTAAAAAGCCTATAAATCCCAAATGAAAACTCAGAACTTCACAAAAATTGATGAGCATATGTGTCAGAACATGGTGAGGAAGCATGCAGAGTTTCATGGAGATCGGACCATAGGTGGCGCTATAACTGGCAAAAAGCCTTCATTCTTATTAGGGGTTCAAGCATGAAATGCTGAAACCCTATTGTAATTGTAAGGATTCGTAAAACGCATCGTGCAGGACAAACCGTAAGGCCTAGAGACGTGAAACCTGGCCAGATGGTAGGCCTCAATTTGGGGACAACCTATCAGAGTATGACCCCAATTGGCCCATAGGTGGCGCTACAGCAACCAAAAGTACTAAATCGCTCATAACTCTTAGACCGTTTGTCCCAGGATCAAGTGTCTTACATCGTTGGAATCCTTGGCTCAAGGCGGGCAAAATGGCTATCTCCGATTTGGATGTAGGCAGGGAAAATTTTCTGCTATGTCGGATTTTGCCCAAAACCTACTTTTGCGAACTAGTCCCTGGTTTTTGGCCCGATCGGAACCAAACCAGTCTAGGACAATTCTCTGGACTCTCTAGATCAATAATTATCGGAAAAAAGTTGAACTTTTGCATTTGGGTGGCTGTAACAGGGTCATTTAGAAAAGGGGCGTGGCAAAATACACTAAAAAGCCTATAAATCCCAAATGAAAACTCAGAACTTCACAAAAATTGATGAGCATATGTGTCAGAACATGGTGAGGAAGCATGCAGAGTTTCATGGAGATCGGACCATAGGTGGCGCTATAACTGGCAAAAAGCCTTCATTCTTATTAGGGGTTCAAGCATGAAATGCTGAAACCCTATTGTAATTGTAAGGATTCGTAAAACGCATCGTGCAGGACAAACCGTAAGGCCTAGAGACGTGAAACCTGGCCAGATGGTAGGCCTCAATTTGGGGACAACCTATCAGAGTATGACCCCAATTGGCCCATAGGTGGCGCTACAGCAACCAAAAGTACTAAATCGCTCATAACTCTTAGACCGTTTGTCCCAGGATCAAGTGTCTTACATCGTTGGAATCCTTGGCTCAAGGCGGGCAAAATGGCTATCTCCGATTTGGATGTAGGCAGGGAAAATTTTCTGCTATGTCGGATTTTGCCCAAAACCTACTTTTGCGAACTAGTCCCTGGTTTTTGGCCCGATCGGAACCAAACCAGTCTAGGACAATTCTCTGGACTCTCTAGATCAATAATTATCGGAAAAAAGTTGAACTTTTGCATTTGGGTGGCTGTAACAGGGTCATTTAGAAAAGGGGCGTGGCAAAATACACTAAAAAGCCTATAAATCCCAAATGAAAACTCAGAACTTCACAAAAATTGATGAGCATATGTGTCAGAACATGGTGAGGAAGCATGCAGAGTTTCATGGAGATCGGACCATAGGTGGCGCTATAACTGGCAAAAAGCCTTCATTCTTATTAGGGGTTCAAGCATGAAATGCTGAAACCCTATTGTAATTGTAAGGATTCGTAAAACGCATCGTGCAGGACAAACCGTAAGGCCTAGAGACGTGAAACCTGGCCAGATGGTAGGCCTCAATTTGGGGACAACCTATCAGAGTATGACCCCAATTGGCCCATAGGTGGCGCTACAGCAACCAAAAGTACTAAATCGCTCATAACTCTTAGACCGTTTGTCCCAGGATCAAGTGTCTTACATCGTTGGAATCCTTGGCTCAAGGCGGGCAAAATGGCTATCTCCGATTTGGATGTAGGCAGGGAAAATTTTCTGCTATGTCGGATTTTGCCCAAAACCTACTTTTGCGAACTAGTCCCTGGTTTTTGGCCCGATCGGAACCAAACCAGTCTAGGACAATTCTCTGGACTCTCTAGATCAATAATTATCGGAAAAAAGTTGAACTTTTGCATTTGGGTGGCTGTAACAGGGTCATTTAGAAAAGGGGCGTGGCAAAATACACTAAAAAGCCTATAAATCCCAAATGAAAACTCAGAACTTCACAAAAATTGATGAGCATATGTGTCAGAACATGGTGAGGAAGCATGCAGAGTTTCATGGAGATCGGACCATAGGTGGCGCTATAACTGGCAAAAAGCCTTCATTCTTATTAGGGGTTCAAGCATGAAATGCTGAAACCCTATTGTAATTGTAAGGATTCGTAAAACGCATCGTGCAGGACAAACCGTAAGGCCTAGAGACGTGAAACCTGGCCAGATGGTAGGCCTCAATTTGGGGACAACCTATCAGAGTATGACCCCAATTGGCCCATAGGTGGCGCTACAGCAACCAAAAGTACTAAATCGCTCATAACTCTTAGACCGTTTGTCCCAGGATCAAGTGTCTTACATCGTTGGAATCCTTGGCTCAAGGCGGGCAAAATGGCTATCTCCGATTTGGATGTAGGCAGGGAAAATTTTCTGCTATGTCGGATTTTGCCCAAAACCTACTTTTGCGAACTAGTCCCTGGTTTTTGGCCCGATCGGAACCAAACCAGTCTAGGACAATTCTCTGGACTCTCTAGATCAATAATTATCGGAAAAAAGTTGAACTTTTGCATTTGGGTGGCTGTAACAGGGTCATTTAGAAAAGGGGCGTGGCAAAATACACTAAAAAGCCTATAAATCCCAAATGAAAACTCAGAACTTCACAAAAATTGATGAGCATATGTGTCAGAACATGGTGAGGAAGCATGCAGAGTTTCATGGAGATCGGACCATAGGTGGCGCTATAACTGGCAAAAAGCCTTCATTCTTATTAGGGGTTCAAGCATGAAATGCTGAAACCCTATTGTAATTGTAAGGATTCGTAAAACGCATCGTGCAGGACAAAACCGTAAGGCCTAGAGACGTGAAACCTGGCCAGATGGTAGGCCTCAATTTGGGGACAACCTATCAGAGTATGACCCCAATTGGCCCATAGGTGGCGCTACAGCAACCAAAAGTACTAAATCGCTCACAACTCTTAGACCGTTTGTCCCAGGATCAAGTGTCTTATATCGTTGGAATCCTTGGCTCAAGGCGGGCAAAATGGCTATCTCCGATTTGGATGTAGGCAGGGAAAATTTTCTGCTATGTCGGATTTTGTCCAAAACCTACTTTTGCGAACTAGTCCCTGGTTTTTGGCCCGATCGGAACCAAACCAGTCTAGGACAATTCTCTGGACTCTCTAGATCAATAATTATCGAAAAAAAGTTGAACTTTTGCATTTGGCTGGCTGTAACAGGGTCATTTAGAAAAGGGGCGTGGCAAAATACACTAAAAAGCCTATAAATCCCAAATGAAAACTCAGAACTTCACAAAAATTGATGAGCATATGTGTCAGAACATGGTGAGGAAGCATGCAGAGTTTCATGGAGATCGGACCATAGGTGGCGCTATAACTGGCAAAAAGCCTTCATTCTTATTAGGGGTTCAAGCATGAAATGCTGAAACCCTATTGTAATTGTAAGGATTCGTAAAACGCATCGTGCAGGACAAAACCGTAAGGCCTAGAGACGTGAAACCTGGCCAGATGGTAGGCCTCAATTTGGGGACAACCTATCAGAGTATGACCCCAATTGGCCCATAGGTGGCGCTACAGCAACCAAAAGTACTAAATCGCTCACAACTCTTAGACCGTTTGTCCCAGGATCAAGTGTCTTATATCGTTGGAATCCTTGGCTCAAGGCGGACAAAATGGCTATCTCCGATTTGCTCGCTCTTCAGGCGCCAATTTCGAGTAAATTGCATTTTTTTGAAAAACCTATTTTTGCGAACTTCTCCTAGGTTTTTGGCCCGATCGGAACCAAACCACTGCAAGAATATTCTCTGGAGTCTGACAATCAATAATCATCCAAAAAATTCAAAATTTCAATTAACGGTCGATAAGGGGAACCAAAATATTTGATGGCACCAGGGCCACTTTTACTAAAACGGTTATAAATTGTGAACGGAAAGAGATTTTTTTGCTAAACTTGGCATACATCTTCCTGAGCTCAATCTGAGATCACTTGAAAAAAATCGCAACAATTGGCCACTTGGTGGCACTATAAAACGGTTATAACTTGTGAACGGAAAGAGATATTTTCGCAAAACTTGGGACACATGTTCATGAGCTCATTCTGAGGTCACGTGAAAAAAATCACGGCAATTGGCCACTTGGTGGCGCTATAAAATGGTTATAACTTGTGAGCGGAAAGAGATATTTTCGCTAAACTTGGGACACATGTTCATAAGCTCAATCTGAGTTGACATGAAAAAAATCGTGACAATTGGCCATTTGGTGGCGCTATAACAGTGAAAAAATCATGAAAAAAGCTATAAGCGCACCCAACCGTTAGTCTACTGAAAATTGGCACGCAGTGTCTTTGTCCAGGGTGCCATGACAGTCTATGAGAACATTGGTGTATCTCAAAAAACTCAGTATACGTCATTGGCACAATGCCTTGAAGGAGCCTTAGAAGTTTCAAGCCCGTGTTTTATTCACAAGAGTGACCTCCTAAGACTCCTGAATCCTTGCCGAGTCCAACAATACCAAACATGCCAGGTTTCGCCTTATGGCTTTTGTAAGTGTCATTTAGAGCTTTAAAAAATTGTGGTTATCTTCAAAGCCGTTAGTCCGATCGAGACAACAACAAAAAAACAAAGGAAATTTGAAGACATAGGTAAATAGCTAAACAATAACGCCAAAATGTTAAAATTATGATAGGAACTGACAAAAAAAATTATTAAATCCAATCAATTTCACCCATGGATCATTTTGATGCTTTCACATGTTTGAAACGAACAATGATGGATCGTGATGAAATTTGTTTTGAATTGGGACTGGCGAATCCCCGTCCATACAGTCAATGACCGTTCGCAAAGACCCGCCCACTTTAGTTACTGTTGCTATGTCTGACAAGCGCTCTCACACCACACCAAGTTCTCATGCAGTGAAAAATACATTGCGGATCAGAGAAAAGACTGCGCGCTGACAGACAAGTACTTTTGATATGAAACAAAGTCTCACCTTTCAAATGTAGTCATTTTTTAGAGACATTTGTGATGCGATCTGGGAAAACCCGTCGGATATCGCGCTGGGCCGTTTTCATAGAAAACATTTTGTCAAATTTTTTTTTCATTAAATTATTATTCTATAACATCTTTTCTCTTATCTCTGAAAATATCTTGGCAAAATTCCCTTGTTTAGTGCAGAAAAACAGCGATAGTGTCAAGCTGAAAATACTCTCTTTCTCTAATGCATTCTATGCAACCATTTTCTCTAACGCGTCTAACGCCCGGCAGAGGTGAAAAAAAACAAAAACAATTGCCGTATATCCCATACACCTGTCTGTCTCTTAACACTACAAAGATAGTTTACCTATAAAATAAACCACATAACATGTACAGTGAATGTGTATTAGTGCGCATTTTGCGCCAATCCTGTTTAAAAAAAAAGAGTGCCAAGCGTCCCGACGGTGACAGTTATTAAACCTGTTTTTCTCAAAATTCCGTTCCAGAAAATCATAGCAATCGGCCGACTTCAGATAAACATAACTTTAGCTACCAACAAGCTATGATAAAAATAAAAACTGATTTGGAAAGGGCTTGATACCAGCTTCCATATGATATCAAAACCTGTAATAGGTAAAATTTCACCATGTGGTGGGTTTTCCCAGATCGCATCACATTTAAACAATAAATACCGTTTTGTGACTCTTTAATGTGTCTGACAGATCGCTGTAGACTCGAGGCTCAGTAAAAGCTGCTTGTGAACTGATCATCTCTTCCTTCTAGTTAATTTATAGCATTAAAATAAACATGAATGAACATAAAAGGAATGTTGTTTTAAAGTGCTAAGACGTCCGTACACTTTGTTTTTCAAATTTAAATCCTCCAATGTTAATCTACTAACTCTCCTGACTGCTTTGTTGGACAAAATGGCGGATTATGATTAGTCAGATCGCCTGTCAATCAAACTCCCTGCGAAGGGTCAATTGAGAATGCCTGTGAGCACAATCTTGATCTAATCGACAACTTTGCAGTTGCACAAAGGAAAGCTCGGAAAATCCCGCTATAATGTAAGAGAGCATCTTTTTTATGTATTTGGACATAGGCCTAACAATGTGTTATGGTGCGCTGTCACCAGTGTTTTTTTGTTGTTGTTTTTTTTGTTTTGTTTTTGGTGAGCGTAGGCTACTCCTGATTTTGTTAGTCATCTCATCTCTTATATGCTGTGTATGATCATATCCTGCCCTATTCATGGTAGCCTACTCGCGGACATCAATGTCTTCAATTGCGTCATCAAGGGGCCCGCCTTGATAATCCTACTTAAGGGCCCGGTGTTGGCTCGTTACACCACTGAATATAATTGTGTAAACTCCTTATCAAAATTACATATTTACAACAAATCTGACACATATATATGGGCACACTTTGAGTAATACTAATAAAAGTGGTGGAGATCAGGTAAGACTATAAGAAGACTCAGGCAAAAAGGTTCTATAACTGTAAAAACGCTTTAAAACCATATTTTTCCCATGGTAAACTGCCTGTATTGGCTGTAAATGGTCTTTTCCATTTATTATGTCAGTGATTACATGCTTGCTAAATACAACTTAATGTCTTAAATGCTTATGTGCTTAAAGGCCTTAAATGCCTTAATTGCTTGAACCCCGATAAATGCTGCTTGCAGCTTTAATTATTATTATTATTATTATTATTCCGCCCTAAAACGCATCGTGCAGACCAAACTGTAAGAGCTGGAACCTTGAAACTTGGCCAAATGATAGTGCTCAATTTGGGGAAAACCTATCAAAATATGGCCCAGATTGGCCAATAGGTGGTGCTATAATGACCACATTTACTGAATTGGCCATAACTCCTACATACTTTGTCATAGAGGCTCAATTTTAGCATCACTGTGATCCCTGGCTCCAGACGAACAACCTGGCTATCTCCAAATCCCGATTTGAGCAAAAAAAAAATTTATATGGCCACTTTTGTCCAAAGCTTACTTTGGCAAACTAGTCCCTGGTTTTTGGTCCAATCGGAACCAGACCAGTCTAGGACAATTCTCTGGACTGTCTAGATAAATAATTATCGAAAAAAAGTTGAACTTTTGCATTTGCCTGGCTGTAACAGGGTCATTTAGGAAAGGGGAGGGACAAAAAACACTCAAAAGCCTATACAACCTAAGGGAAAACACCAAACTTCACAAAAATCGATGAGCATATGTGTCCTAACATGGTGAAGAAGCATGCCAAGTTTCGTGAAGATCGGACAATAGGTGGCGCTATAACTGGCAAAAACGTTTCTTCTTATTAGGGGTTCAAGCATGAAATGCTGAAACCCTATTGTAATTGTACTGATTTTTATTATTATTATTATTATTATTATTCCGCCCTAAAACGCATCGTGCAGACCAAACTGTAAGAGCTGGAACCTTGAAACTTGGCCAAATGATAGTGCTCAATTTGGGGAAAACCTATCAAAATATGGCCCAGATTGGCCAATAGGTGGTGCTATAATGACCACATTTACTGAATTGGCCATAACTCCTACATACTTTGTCATAGAGGCTCAATTTTAGCATCACTGTGATCCCTGGCTCCAGACGAACAACCTGGCTATCTCCAAATCCCGATTTGAGCAAAAAAAAAATTTATATGGCCACTTTTGTCCAAAGCTTACTTTGGCAAACTAGTCCCTGGTTTTTGGTCCAATCGGAACCAGACCAGTCTAGGACAATTCTCTGGACTGTCTAGATAAATAATTATCAAAAAAAAGTTGAACTTTTGCATTTGCCTGGCTGTAACAGGGTCATTTAGGAAAGGGGAGGGACAAAAAACACTCAAAAGCCTATACAACCTAAGGGAAAACACCAAACTTCACAAAAATCGATGAGCATATGTGTCCTAACATGGTGAAGAAGCATGCCAAGTTTCGTGAAGATCGGACAATAGGTGGCGCTACAACTGGCAAAAACGTTTCTTCTTATTAGGGGTTCAAGCATGAAATGCTGAAACCCTATTGTAATTGTACTGATTTTTATTATTATTATTAGGGGTTCAAGCATGAAATGCTGAAACCCTATTGTAATTGTACTGATTTTTATTATTATTATTATTATTATTATTCCGCCCTAAAACGCATCGTGCAGACCAAACTGTAAGAGCTGGAACCTTGAAACTTGGCCAAATGATAGTGCTCAATTTGGGGAAAACCTATCAAAATATGGCCCAGATTGGCCAATAGGTGGTGCTATAATGACCACATTTACTGAATTGGCCATAACTCCTACATACTTTGTCATAGAGGCTCAATTTTAGCATCACTGTGATCCCTGGCTCCAGACGAACAACCTGGCTATCTCCAAATCCCGATTTGAGCAAAAAAAAAATGTATATGGCCACTTTTGTCCAAAGCTTACTTTGGCAAACTAGTCCCTGGTTTTTGGTCCAATCGGAACCAGACCAGTCTAGGACAATTCTCTGGACTGTCTAGATAAATAATTATCGAAAAAAAGTTGAACTTTTGCATTTGCCTGGCTGTAACAGGGTCATTTAGGAAAGGGGAGGGACAAAAAACACTCAAAAGCCTATACAACCTAAGGGAAAACACCAAACTTCACAAAAATCGATGAGCATATGTGTCCTAACATGGTGAAGAAGCATGCCAAGTTTCGTGAAGATCGGACAATAGGTGGCGCTACAACTGGCAAAAACGTTTCTTCTTATTAGGGGTTCAAGCATGAAATGCTGAAACCCTATTGTAATTGTACTGATTTTTATTATTATTATTAGGGGTTCAAGCATGAAATGCTGAAACCCTATTGTAATTGTACTGATTTTTATTATTATTATTATTATTATTATTCCGCCCTAAAACGCATCGTGCAGACCAAACTGTAAGAGCTGGAACCTTGAAACTTGGCCAAATGATAGTGCTCAATTTGGGGAAAACCTATCAAAATATGGCCCAGATTGGCCAATAGGTGGTGCTATAATGACCACATTTACTGAATTGGCCATAACTCCTACATACTTTGTCATAGAGGCTCAATTTTAGCATCACTGTGATCCCTGGCTCCAGACGAACAACCTGGCTATCTCCAAATCCCGATTTGAGCAAAAAAAAAATGTATATGGCCACTTTTGTCCAAAGCTTACTTTGGCAAACTAGTCCCTGGTTTTTGGTCCAATCGGAACCAGACCAGTCTAGGACAATTCTCTGGACTGTCTAGATAAATAATTATCGAAAAAAAGTTGAACTTTTGCATTTGCCTGGCTGTAACAGGGTCATTTAGGAAAGGGGAGGGACAAAAAACACTCAAAAGCCTATACAACCTAAGGGAAAACACCAAACTTCACAAAAATCGATGAGCATATGTGTCCTAACATGGTGAAGAAGCATGCCAAGTTTCGTGAAGATCGGACAATAGGTGGCGCTACAACTGGCAAAAACGTTTCTTCTTATTAGGGGTTCAAGCATGAAATGCTGAAACCCTATTGTAATTGTACTGATTTTTATTATTATTATTAGGGGTTCAAGCATGAAATGCTGAAACCCTATTGTAATTGTACTGATTTTTATTATTATTATTATTATTATTATTCCGCCCTAAAACGCATCGTGCAGACCAAACTGTAAGAGCTGGAACCTTGAAACTTGGCCAAATGATAGTGCTCAATTTGGGGAAAACCTATCAAAATATGGCCCAGATTGGCCAATAGGTGGTGCTATAATGACCACATTTACTGAATTGGCCATAACTCCTACATACTTTGTCATAGAGGCTCAATTTTAGCATCACTGTGATCCCTGGCTCCAGACGAACAACCTGGCTATCTCCAAATCCCGATTTGAGCAAAAAAAAAATGTATATGGCCACTTTTGTCCAAAGCTTACTTTGGCAAACTAGTCCCTGGTTTTTGGTCCAATCGGAACCAGACCAGTCTAGGACAATTCTCTGGACTGTCTAGATAAATAATTATCGAAAAAAAGTTGAACTTTTGCATTTGCCTGGCTGTAACAGGGTCATTTAGGAAAGGGGAGGGACAAAAAACACTCAAAAGCCTATACAACCTAAGGGAAAACACCAAACTTCACAAAAATCGATGAGCATATGTGTCCTAACATGGTGAAGAAGCATGCCAAGTTTCGTGAAGATCGGACAATAGGTGGCGCTATAACTGGCAAAAACGTTTCTTCTTATTAGGGGTTCAAGCATGAAATGCTGAAACCCTATTGTAATTGTACTGATTTTTTTAGGGGTTCAAGCACGAAGTGCTGAAACCCTATTGTAATTGTCCTGATTTTTATTATTATTTTTCTTCTGCCGTAAAACGCATCGTGCAGCCCAAACCGTAAGGGCTAGAGCATTGAAACTTTGCCAGATGGTAGTACAAAAATCGAGGAGAGGTTCAGAGATTATGAACCCGATTGGCCCATAGGTGGCGCTATAGCGACCAAAAGCGCGAAACAGCTCATAACTCCTAGACCGTAAGTCGTAGACTCAAGTGTCTTATATCATTGGAAAGCTGGACGCCTGACGAACAAAACGTATATCTCCGATTTCATTTCCGCCATGATAGATTTTCCGCCATTTTGAATTTTGTCAAAAACCTACTTTTGCGAACTAGTCTGTGGTTTTTCGCCCGATCGGAACCAAACCAGTGCAGAAATGTTCTCTGGAGTCTGAATATCAATAATTATCGAAAAAAAGTTGAAATTTCGATTCAAGGTCGCTAAGGGGCGCCAAAATGTATGTTGTGGGAGGAGCCTATTTTACTAAAACGGCTATAACTCCAGAAGTAAATGAGGTATATTCACCAAACTCGGTTCACTTGTGTAAGAGGTCAATCTGAGGTCACAGTAAAAAAACCGCGGCGAATGGCCACATGGTGGCGCTATAACATGAAAAAAACATAAAACGGCCCATAACCACCTGACCGTTAGTCCGATTGACTTGAAAATTGGTATGCAGTGTCTTGGTCCAAGGTGCCATGTATGTCTATGAGGACATTGGTGTATCTCAAAAAACATGGCCGCCATCGGCCAATGAAGTTTGAGCACCTATAAGACAAGGTTAACGGACGTCGATCGGAACGAAACTCGATGGGCATGTTCGACTCATGGCCCTAGAGGTCTGTAAGAATTTTGAAAGAAATCGGCCACTAGTTGGCGCTAACGAGATTTTTTGGCTCTGTAATCACGTGGTGTTACACTTATCGTCATAAAATGCATATCATTTGATAGATCTGCTCATGCTCAACAACTTTGCCTCAAGAACCACTAATGTCAATCAAACCATTAATTAATTATTCATGAATATGTTAAAAACCTACTTTTGCGAACTAGTCCCTGGTTTTTCGCCCGATCGGAACCAGACCAGTCTAGGACAATTCTCTGGACTCTCTAGATCAATAATTATCGAAAAAAACTTTAACTTTTGCATTTTTCGCATGGGTATATTGGGTCATAAAGAAAATGGGCGTGGCAAAATGCACTCAAAAGCCTATAAATCCTAAAGGAAAACTCAGAACTTCACAAAAATTGATGAGCATATGTGACATAACATGCTAAAGAAGCATGGAAATTTTTATGAAGATCGGACCATAGTTGGCGCTATAACGGTTAAAAAGCTTTAAAACCATATATTTCCTATGGTAAATTGCCTGTATTGGCTGTAAATTGTGTTTTCCATATGATCATATAATGTTTATAAAATAATCTTAAAAACCAGTGCAATACAATTCTCTGGACTCACTAGATCAATAATTGTCAGAAAAAGTTGAACTACTTCATTTGGATAGCTATAATAGGGTCACTTCAATATGTAGCCTTAAAATGAATACCATATTAAGCCAATAAGTGGTATTTTACTGCCCCCTGCTGTCATTTCATCATACTACTCCCTAATATTGTTATATAATTCATATTTAGACTTTATAAAATCATTATTTTAACATTTAACATGAAAACGAAAGTAAAACGGCATTTAGGCCACGCCCCCCCAGTACAAATTCACTCATAACTCGAAAACGGAAAGTCGTTGCGCGCTCAAATTTTTATGGTAAGGTCCTCTCCGGGCTCTTGATCGAAACGTGTCGTCACGGGCCTCGGGAGCGCGCCCCCCCCGCGGATCGCCAGACCGCGGGACCCCCGACTTTGAACGGCCGTAGCTCCCGACCCAGACCACCCTGAACCTTGTGTGAGAGCTCGTTGGAAAGGGCCCGTCCTTGGCTAGCTTCGATTCAAATGTGGTGTAATTTGCCCTGGGCATTCCAGAGATAAAAGCCTCAAAAGACATGCCTTTGAACAGTCATAACTCCCGAACCCAATCGCCCAAAAACACCGCGATGGTCTCATTGAACAGGGCTCCTCAAGCACTATCTATGCTCTGAGGTTCAGAATTTTTCGCCTTCTGGTTCCCGAGATATAAGTGAAAAACCAAATTCCCATTCATTCATTCAAACACTTCAACTGTAAGATGTAGGCTGTAATTCCACTGTTGTCAACTAGAGGGAGCAGCAGTATTACACATAGTATTTAATCTTTTTATCAGCTTTCAGCTTTGGCCAACAAACAAATGGTTAAAGCTATTTTTTTATTTTTATTATTGGACTGATAATATAGATCACAATGAAATATATGAAATGGTTAGACCATTAAAATATTTTTTTCACAATAACACATCCTAAAGACATTGAAAACATATTGTGTGTGTGTGTGTGTGTGTGTGTGTGTGTGTGTGTGTGTGTGTGTGTGTGTGTGTGTGTGTGTGTGTGTGTAAGCATGCATTATTGAGTTAACATGGAAAACACTTATATTACAATAACTATTATAACACAATCATATTTTGTCAGTGTTTATCACTTCATTTGCACTGACACTTCACATAATTGCTAGTAATGTGGTAAATCACGCTAGAAACATGGTAAATCATAGTAAGTAATTGATGGTCTCATTCAACAGGGCTCCTCAAGCACTCTCTATGCTCTGAGTTTCAGAATTTTTCGCCTTCTGGTTCCCGAGATATAAGTGAAAAACCAAATTCCCATTCATTAATTCATTCAAACACTTCAACTGTAAGATGGAAGCTGTAATACCACTGTCCACTAGAGGGAGCAGCAGGATTACGCATGACCTTTTCATTAGTTTTCAGTATTGGGAAACAAACAAATGCTTTAAAAAGCAATCTTTTTTTCTTTTTTTTTCTTTTCTTTTTTATATTATTAGATCAAAAAGGAATTCTAATAGACCAATAAATATATTTTCTCAATAACATATTCCAAAACATTAAAAACATATGTGCATTTGTGTATGTTTATTTCTGTGTGTGTGTGTGTGTGTGTGTGTGTGTGTGTGTGTGTGTGTGTGTGTGTGCGTGTGTGTGTGTGCGTGTGCGTGTGCGTGTGTGTGTGTGTGTGTAAGCATGCATTATTGAGTTAACATGGAAAAACTGGTTTGCTTTAGTCCAGAAAACTGGTGAAAATCATGAAGTTTAAAGTGAAAGTGAACTAATAAGTGGTCTTCTTCTGCCCTCTGCTGGGCAAAAATCACTTATATAACAATAACTATTATAACACAATCAGATTTTGTCAGTGTTTATCACTTCATTTGCACTGACACTTCACATAATTGCTAGAAACATGGTAAATCATAGTGAATAATACTATAATGTGGTGTATCAAGGTAAACCATGCTAGAATCCTGGCAAATCATTCTAGAACGTGGTAAATCATGGTAAACTATGCTAAAACAGGGTAAATCATGGTAAACCATGATAAACTATGGTAAATCATGTTAGAATGTGGTATATCATGGTAAATCATGCTAGAACAGGGTAAATCATGGTAAACTATGATAAATCATGATAAACTATGGTAAACCATGCTAGAATCACAGTAAACAATGGTAAATCATACTAGAATGTAGTATATCATGGTAAATCATGCTAGAATATGGTAAATCAAGGTAAACTAAGATAAAATCATGGTAAACTATGTAAATCATGCTAGAATCATAGTAAATAATACTAGAATGTGGTAAATTATTGTGGGAGGAGCCTATTTTACTAAAATGTCTATAACTCAAGAAGTAAATGAGATATCTTCACCAAACTCAGTACACATGTGTATGGGTTCAATTTGAGGTCACAGTAAACAATTTTATGTAGATCGGTCCATAGATGGCACTATAACTGCTATAAAAAGCTTTAAAACCATATATTTCCTATGGTACATTGCCTGTATTGGCTGTAAATGGTCTTTTCCATCTATTATGTCAGTGGTTACATGCTTGCTAAATAAAACTTAATAACTTTTGATGCTTTTGTGCTTAAAGGCCTTAAAGGCCTTAACTGCTTGAACCCCGATAAATGCTGCTTGCAGCTTTAATTATTATTATTATTATTATTATTCCGCCCTAAAACGCATCGTGCAGACCAAACTGTAAGAGCTGGAACCTTGAAACTTGGCCAAATGATAGTGCTCAATTTGGGGAAAACCTATCAAAATATGGCCCAGATTGGCCAATAGGTGGTGCTATAATGACCACATTTACTGAATTGGCCATAACTCCTACATACTTTGTCATAGAGGCTCAATTTTAGCATCACTGTGATCCCTGGCTCCAGACGAACAACCTGGCTATCTCCAAATCCCGATTTGAGCAAAAAAAAAATGTATATGGCCACTTTTGTCCAAAGCTTACTTTGGCAAACTAGTCCCTGGTTTTTGGTCCAATCGGAACCAGACCAGTCTAGGACAATTCTCTGGACTGTCTAGATAAATAATTATCGAAAAAAAGTTGAACTTTTGCATTTGCCTGGCTGTAACAGGGTCATTTAGGAAAGGGGAGGGACAAAAAACACTCAAAAGCCTATACAACCTAAGGGAAAACACCAAACTTCACAAAAATCGATGAGCATATGTGTCCTAACATGGTGAAGAAGCATGCCAAGTTTCGTGAAGATCGGACAATAGGTGGCGCTACAACTGGCAAAAACGTTTCTTCTTATTAGGGGTTCAAGCATGAAATGCTGAAACCCTATTGTAATTGTACTGATTTTTATTATTATTATTAGGGGTTCAAGCATGAAATGCTGAAACCCTATTGTAATTGTACTGATTTTTATTATTATTATTATTATTATTATTCCGCCCTAAAACGCATCGTGCAGACCAAACTGTAAGAGCTGGAACCTTGAAACTTGGCCAAATGATAGTGCTCAATTTGGGGAAAACCTATCAAAATATGGCCCAGATTGGCCAATAGGTGGTGCTATAATGACCACATTTACTGAATTGGCCATAACTCCTACATACTTTGTCATAGAGGCTCAATTTTAGCATCACTGTGATCCCTGGCTCCAGACGAACAACCTGGCTATCTCCAAATCCCGATTTGAGCAAAAAAAAAATGTATATGGCCACTTTTGTCCAAAGCTTACTTTGGCAAACTAGTCCCTGGTTTTTGGTCCAATCGGAACCAGACCAGTCTAGGACAATTCTCTGGACTGTCTAGATAAATAATTATCGAAAAAAAGTTGAACTTTTGCATTTGCCTGGCTGTAACAGGGTCATTTAGGAAAGGGGAGGGACAAAAAACACTCAAAAGCCTATACAACCTAAGGGAAAACACCAAACTTCACAAAAATCGATGAGCATATGTGTCCTAACATGGTGAAGAAGCATGCCAAGTTTCGTGAAGATCGGACAATAGGTGGCGCTATAACTGGCAAAAACGTTTCTTCTTATTAGGGGTTCAAGCATGAAATGCTGAAACCCTATTGTAATTGTACTGATTTTTATTATTATTATTATTATTATTATTCCGCCCTAAAACGCATCGTGCAGACCAAACTGTAAGAGCTGGAACCTTGAAACTTGGCCAAATGATAGTGCTCAATTTGGGGAAAACCTATCAAAATATGGCCCAGATTGGCCAATAGGTGGTGCTATAATGACCACATTTACTGAATTGGCCATAACTCCTACATACTTTGTCATAGAGGCTCAATTTTAGCATCACTGTGATCCCTGGCTCCAGACGAACAACCTGGCTATCTCCAAATCCCGATTTGAGCAAAAAAAAAATGTATATGGCCACTTTTGTCCAAAGCTTACTTTGGCAAACTAGTCCCTGGTTTTTGGTCCAATCGGAACCAGACCAGTCTAGGACAATTCTCTGGACTGTCTAGATAAATAATTATCGAAAAAAAGTTGAACTTTTGCATTTGCCTGGCTGTAACAGGGTCATTTAGGAAAGGGGAGGGACAAAAAACACTCAAAAGCCTATACAACCTAAGGGAAAACACCAAACTTCACAAAAATCGATGAGCATATGTGTCCTAACATGGTGAAGAAGCATGCCAAGTTTCGTGAAGATCGGACAATAGGTGGCGCTACAACTGGCAAAAACGTTTCTTCTTATTAGGGGTTCAAGCATGAAATGCTGAAACCCTATTGTAATTGTACTGATTTTTATTATTATTATTAGGGGTTCAAGCATGAAATGCTGAAACCCTATTGTAATTGTACTGATTTTTATTATTATTATTATTATTATTATTCCGCCCTAAAACGCATCGTGCAGACCAAACTGTAAGAGCTGGAACCTTGAAACTTGGCCAAATGATAGTGCTCAATTTGGGGAAAACCTATCAAAATATGGCCCAGATTGGCCAATAGGTGGTGCTATAATGACCACATTTACTGAATTGGCCATAACTCCTACATACTTTGTCATAGAGGCTCAATTTTAGCATCACTGTGATCCCTGGCTCCAGACGAACAACCTGGCTATCTCCAAATCCCGATTTGAGCAAAAAAAAAATGTATATGGCCACTTTTGTCCAAAGCTTACTTTGGCAAACTAGTCCCTGGTTTTTGGTCCAATCGGAACCAGACCAGTCTAGGACAATTCTCTGGACTGTCTAGATAAATAATTATCGAAAAAAAGTTGAACTTTTGCATTTGCCTGGCTGTAACAGGGTCATTTAGGAAAGGGGAGGGACAAAAAACACTCAAAAGCCTATACAACCTAAGGGAAAACACCAAACTTCACAAAAATCGATGAGCATATGTGTCCTAACATGGTGAAGAAGCATGCCAAGTTTCGTGAAGATCGGACAATAGGTGGCGCTATAACTGGCAAAAACGTTTCTTCTTATTAGGGGTTCAAGCATGAAATGCTGAAACCCTATTGTAATTGTACTGATTTTTATTATTATTATTATTATTATTATTCCGCCCTAAAACGCATCGTGCAGACCAAACTGTAAGAGCTGGAACCTTGAAACTTGGCCAAATGATAGTGCTCAATTTGGGGAAAACCTATCAAAATATGGCCCAGATTGGCCAATAGGTGGTGCTATAATGACCACATTTACTGAATTGGCCATAACTCCTACATACTTTGTCATAGAGGCTCAATTTTAGCATCACTGTGATCCCTGGCTCCAGACGAACAACCTGGCTATCTCCAAATCCCGATTTGAGCAAAAAAAAAATGTATATGGCCACTTTTGTCCAAAGCTTACTTTGGCAAACTAGTCCCTGGTTTTTGGTCCAATCGGAACCAGACCAGTCTAGGACAATTCTCTGGACTGTCTAGATAAATAATTATCGAAAAAAAGTTGAACTTTTGCATTTGCCTGGCTGTAACAGGGTCATTTAGGAAAGGGGAGGGACAAAAAACACTCAAAAGCCTATACAACCTAAGGGAAAACACCAAACTTCACAAAAATCGATGAGCATATGTGTCCTAACATGGTGAAGAAGCATGCCAAGTTTCGTGAAGATCGGACAATAGGTGGCGCTACAACTGGCAAAAACGTTTCTTCTTATTAGGGGTTCAAGCATGAAATGCTGAAACCCTATTGTAATTGTACTGATTTTTATTATTATTATTAGGGGTTCAAGCATGAAATGCTGAAACCCTATTGTAATTGTACTGATTTTTAGGGGTTCAAGCATGAAATGCTGAAACCCTATTGTAATTGTACAGATTTTTATTATTATTATTATTATTCCGCCGTAAAACGCATCGTGCAGCCCAAACCGTAAGTGCTAGAGACTTGAAACTTTGCCAGATGGTAGTACAAAAATCGAGGAGAGGTTATCAAAATATGAGCCAGATTGGCCAATAGGTGGCGCTACAGCGAAAAAAACAAAAAAAAAGCATATTTTTGCTTAAATCTCATTAACTGTTTGTCACAGACTCAAGTGTCTTATATCATTGGAATCCTTGGGTCAAGCCAAACAAAAATGGCCTCAAGGATTTCATTTCCGGTATGCAAATTTTTCCGCCATATTGGATTTTGTCCAAAACCTACTTTTGCGAACTAGTCCCTGTTTTTTTGCCCGATCGGAACCAAACCAGTGCAGAAATGTTCACAGGGGTCTGAATATCAATAATTATCGAAAAAAAGTTGAAATTTCGATCCACGGTTGCTAAGGGGTGTCAAAACGTTTGCAGGAGGCGGAGCCTATTTTACTAAAATGGCTATAACTCCAGAACTAAATGAGGTATCTTCACCAAACTCGGTACACATGTGTAAGAGGTCAATCTGGGGTCACGGTAAAAAAATCGCGGCGATTGGCCACATGGTGGCGCTATAACATGAAAAAAACATAAAACAGGCTATAACCACCTGACAGTTAGTCCGATTGACTTGAAAATTGGTATGCAGTGTCTTGGTCCAAGGTGCCATGTATGTCTATGAGGACATTGGTGTATCTCAAAAAACATGGCCGCCATCGGCCAATGAAGTTTGAGCACCTATTAGACAAGGTTAACGGAGGCCGATCGGAACGAAACTCGATGGGCATGTTCGACTCATGGCCCTAGAGGTCTGTAAGAATTTTGAAAGAAATCGGCCACTAGTTGGCGCTAACGAGTTTTATGGCTCTGTAATCACGTGGTGTTACACTTATCGTCACAAAATGCATATCATTTGATAGATCTGCTCATGCTCAACAACTTTGCCTCAAGAACCACTAATGTCAATCAAACAGTTCATTAAATATTCATGAATATGTAAAAAACCTACTTTTGCGAACTAGTCCTAGGTTTTTCGCCCGATCGGAACCAGACCAGTCTAGGACAATTCTCTGGACTCTCTAGATCAATAATTATCGAAAAAAAGTTTAACTTTTGCATTTGGGTGGCTGTAATAGGGTAATTTATAAAAGGGGCGTGGCAAAATACACTAAAATGCCTATAAATCCTAAATGAAAACTCAGAACTTCACAAAAATTGGTGAGCATATGTGACATAACATCATTAACAAGCATGCCAAATTTTATGGAGATCGGACCAAAGGTGGCGCTATAACTGTTAAAAAGCTTTAAAACCATATATTACCTATGTTAAATTGCCTGCATTGGCTGTAAATGGTCTTTTTAATCTATTATGTCAGTGTTTACATGCTTGCTAAATAAATTTTAATAACTTTTGATGCTTTTGTGCTTATAAACCTTAAAGGCCTTAACAGCTTGAACCCCGATAAATGCTGCTTGCAGCTTTAATTATTATTATTATTATTATTATTATTCCGCCCTAAAACGCATCGTGCAGACCAAACTGTAAGAGCTGGAACCTTGAAACTTGGCCAAATGATAGTGCTCAATTTGGGGAAAACCTATCAAAATATGGCCCAGATTGGCCAATAGGTGGTGCTATAATGACCACATTTACTGAATTGGCCATAACTCCTACATACTTTGTCATAGAGGCTCAATTTTAGCATCACTGTGATCCCTGGCTCCAGACGAACAACCTGGCTATCTCCAAATCCCGATTTGAGCAAAAAAAAAATGTATATGGCCACTTTTGTCCAAAGCTTACTTTGGCAAACTAGTCCCTGGTTTTTGGTCCAATCGGAACCAGACCAGTCTAGGACAATTCTCTGGACTGTCTAGATAAATAATTATCGAAAAAAAGTTGAACTTTTGCATTTGCCTGGCTGTAACAGGGTCATTTAGGAAAGGGGAGGGACAAAAAACACTCAAAAGCCTATACAACCTAAGGGAAAACACCAAACTTCACAAAAATCGATGAGCATATGTGTCCTAACATGGTGAAGAAGCATGCCAAGTTTCGTGAAGATCGGACAATAGGTGGCGCTATAACTGGCAAAAACGTTTCTTCTTATTATTTATATACGAAGTGCTGAACACCTATTGTATTTGTAAAGATTTTTATTATTAGGGGTTCAAGCACGAAGTGCTGAAACCCTATTGTAATTGTAAGGATTTTTAGGGGTTCAAGCATGAAATGCTGAAACCCTATTGTAATTGTAAGGATTCGTAAAACGCATCGTGCAGGACAAACCGTAAGGCCTAGAGACGTGAAACCTGGCCAGATGGTAGGCCTCAATTTGGGGACAACCTATCAGAGTATGACCCCAATTGGCCCATAGGTGGCGCTACAGCAACCAAAAGTACTAAATCGCTCACAACTCTTAGACCGTTTGTCCCAGGATCAAGTGTCTTATATCGTTGGAATCCTTGGCTCAAGGCGGACAAAATGGCTATCTCCGATTTGGATGTAGGCAGGGAAAATTTTCTGCTATGTCGGATTTTGTCCAAAACCTACTTTGGCGAACTAGTCCCTGGTTTTTGGCCCGATCGGAACCAAACCAGTCTAGGACAATTCTCTGGACTCTCTAGATCAATAATTATCAAAAAAAAGTTGAACTTTTGCATTTGTATGGCTGTAATAGGGTCATTTATAAAATGGGCGTGGCAAAATACACTAAAAAGCCTATAAATCCCAAATGAAAACTCAGAACTTCACAAAAATTGATGAGCATATGTGTCAGAACATGGTGAGGAAGCATGCAGAGTTTCATGGAGATCGGACCATAGGTGGCGCTATAACTGGCAAAAAGCCTTCATTCTTATTAGGGGTTCAAGCATGAAATGCTGAAACCCTATTGTAATTGTAAGGATTCGTAAAACGCATCGTGCAGGACAAACCGTAAGGCCTAGAGACGTGAAACCTGGCCAGATGGTAGGCCTCAATTTGGGGACAACCTATCAGAGTATGACCCCAATTGGCCCATAGGTGGCGCTACAGCAACCAAAAGTACTAAATCGCTCACAACTCTTAGACCGTTTGTCCCAGGATCAAGTGTCTTATATCGTTGGAATCCTTGGCTCAAGGCGGACAAAATGGCTATCTCCGATTTGGATGTAGGCAGGGAAAATTTTCTGCTATGTCGGATTTTGTCCAAAACCTACTTTGGCGAACTAGTCCCTGGTTTTTGGCCCGATCGGAACCAAACCAGTCTAGGACAATTCTCTGGACTCTCTAGATCAATAATTATCGAAAAAAAGTTGAACTTTTGCATTTGGGTGGCTGTAACAGGGTCATTTAGAAAAGGGGCGTGGCAAAATACACTAAAAAGCCTATAAATCCCAAATGAAAACTCAGAACTTCACAAAAATTGATGAGCATATGTGTCAGAACATGGTGAGGAAGCATGCAGAGTTTCATGGAGATCGGACCATAGGTGGCGCTATAACTGGCAAAAAGCCTTCATTCTTATTAGGGGTTCAAGCATGAAATGCTGAAACCCTATTGTAATTGTAAGGATTCGTAAAACGCATCGTGCAGGACAAACCGTAAGGCCTAGAGACGTGAAACCTGGCCAGATGGTAGGCCTCAATTTGGGGACAACCTATCAGAGTATGACCCCAATTGGCCCATAGGTGGCGCTACAGCAACCAAAAGTACTAAATCGCTCACAACTCTTAGACCGTTTGTCCCAGGATCAAGTGTCTTATATCGTTGGAATCCTTGGCTCAAGGCGGACAAAATGGCTATCTCCGATTTGGATGTAGGCAGGGAAAATTTTCTGCTATGTCGGATTTTGTCCAAAACCTACTTTGGCGAACTAGTCCCTGGTTTTTGGCCCGATCGGAACCAAACCAGTCTAGGACAATTCTCTGGACTCTCTAGATCAATAATTATCGAAAAAAAGTTGAACTTTTGCATTTGGGTGGCTGTAACAGGGTCATTTAGAAAAGGGGCGTGGCAAAATACACTAAAAAGCCTATAAATCCCAAATGAAAACTCAGAACTTCACAAAAATTGATGAGCATATGTGTCAGAACATGGTGAGGAAGCATGCAGAGTTTCATGGAGATCGGACCATAGGTGGCGCTATAACTGGCAAAAAGCCTTCATTCTTATTAGGGGTTCAAGCATGAAATGCTGAAACCCTATTGTAATTGTAAGGATTCGTAAAACGCATCGTGCAGGACAAACCGTAAGGCCTAGAGACGTGAAACCTGGCCAGATGGTAGGCCTCAATTTGGGGACAACCTATCAGAGTATGACCCCAATTGGCCCATAGGTGGCGCTACAGCAACCAAAAGTACTAAATCGCTCACAACTCTTAGACCGTTTGTCCCAGGATCAAGTGTCTTATATCGTTGGAATCCTTGGCTCAAGGCGGACAAAATGGCTATCTCCGATTTGGATGTAGGCAGGGAAAATTTTCTGCTATGTCGGATTTTGTCCAAAACCTACTTTGGCGAACTAGTCCCTGGTTTTTGGCCCGATCGGAACCAAACCAGTCTAGGACAATTCTCTGGACTCTCTAGATCAATAATTATCGAAAAAAAGTTGAACTTTTGCATTTGGGTGGCTGTAACAGGGTCATTTAGAAAAGGGGCGTGGCAAAATACACTAAAAAGCCTATAAATCCCAAATGAAAACTCAGAACTTCACAAAAATTGATGAGCATATGTGTCAGAACATGGTGAGGAAGCATGCAGAGTTTCATGGAGATCGGACCATAGGTGGCGCTATAACTGGCAAAAAGCCTTCATTCTTATTAGGGGTTCAAGCATGAAATGCTGAAACCCTATTGTAATTGTAAGGATTCGTAAAACGCATCGTGCAGGACAAACCGTAAGGCCTAGAGACGTGAAACCTGGCCAGATGGTAGGCCTCAATTTGGGGACAACCTATCAGAGTATGACCCCAATTGGCCCATAGGTGGCGCTACAGCAACCAAAAGTACTAAATCGCTCACAACTCTTAGACCGTTTGTCCCAGGATCAAGTGTCTTATATCGTTGGAATCCTTGGCTCAAGGCGGACAAAATGGCTATCTCCGATTTGGATGTAGGCAGGGAAAATTTTCTGCTATGTCGGATTTTGTCCAAAACCTACTTTGGCGAACTAGTCCCTGGTTTTTGGCCCGATCGGAACCAAACCAGTCTAGGACAATTCTCTGGACTCTCTAGATCAATAATTATCGAAAAAAAGTTGAACTTTTGCATTTGGGTGGCTGTAACAGGGTCATTTAGAAAAGGGGCGTGGCAAAATACACTAAAAAGCCTATAAATCCCAAATGAAAACTCAGAACTTCACAAAAATTGATGAGCATATGTGTCAGAACATGGTGAGGAAGCATGCAGAGTTTCATGGAGATCGGACCATAGGTGGCGCTATAACTGGCAAAAAGCCTTCATTCTTATTAGGGGTTCAAGCATGAAATGCTGAAACCCTATTGTAATTGTAAGGATTCGTAAAACGCATCGTGCAGGACAAACCGTAAGGCCTAGAGACGTGAAACCTGGCCAGATGGTAGGCCTCAATTTGGGGACAACCTATCAGAGTATGACCCCAATTGGCCCATAGGTGGCGCTACAGCAACCAAAAGTACTAAATCGCTCACAACTCTTAGACCGTTTGTCCCAGGATCAAGTGTCTTATATCGTTGGAATCCTTGGCTCAAGGCGGACAAAATGGCTATCTCCGATTTGGATGTAGGCAGGGAAAATTTTCTGCTATGTCGGATTTTGTCCAAAACCTACTTTGGCGAACTAGTCCCTGGTTTTTGGCCCGATCGGAACCAAACCAGTCTAGGACAATTCTCTGGACTCTCTAGATCAATAATTATCGAAAAAAAGTTGAACTTTTGCATTTGGGTGGCTGTAACAGGGTCATTTAGAAAAGGGGCGTGGCAAAATACACTAAAAAGCCTATAAATCCCAAATGAAAACTCAGAACTTCACAAAAATTGATGAGCATATGTGTCAGAACATGGTGAGGAAGCATGCAGAGTTTCATGGAGATCGGACCATAGGTGGCGCTATAACTGGCAAAAAGCCTTCATTCTTATTAGGGGTTCAAGCATGAAATGCTGAAACCCTATTGTAATTGTAAGGATTCGTAAAACGCATCGTGCAGGACAAACCGTAAGGCCTAGAGACGTGAAACCTGGCCAGATGGTAGGCCTCAATTTGGGGACAACCTATCAGAGTATGACCCCAATTGGCCCATAGGTGGCGCTACAGCAACCAAAAGTACTAAATCGCTCACAACTCTTAGACCGTTTGTCCCAGGATCAAGTGTCTTATATCGTTGGAATCCTTGGCTCAAGGCGGACAAAATGGCTATCTCCGATTTGGATGTAGGCAGGGAAAATTTTCTGCTATGTCGGATTTTGTCCAAAACCTACTTTGGCGAACTAGTCCCTGGTTTTTGGCCCGATCGGAACCAAACCAGTCTAGGACAATTCTCTGGACTCTCTAGATCAATAATTATCGAAAAAAAGTTGAACTTTTGCATTTGGGTGGCTGTAACAGGGTCATTTAGAAAAGGGGCGTGGCAAAATACACTAAAAAGCCTATAAATCCCAAATGAAAACTCAGAACTTCACAAAAATTGATGAGCATATGTGTCAGAACATGGTGAGGAAGCATGCAGAGTTTCATGGAGATCGGACCATAGGTGGCGCTATAACTGGCAAAAAGCCTTCATTCTTATTAGGGGTTCAAGCATGAAATGCTGAAACCCTATTGTAATTGTAAGGATTCGTAAAACGCATCGTGCAGGACAAACCGTAAGGCCTAGAGACGTGAAACCTGGCCAGATGGTAGGCCTCAATTTGGGGACAACCTATCAGAGTATGACCCCAATTGGCCCATAGGTGGCGCTACAGCAACCAAAAGTACTAAATCGCTCACAACTCTTAGACCGTTTGTCCCAGGATCAAGTGTCTTATATCGTTGGAATCCTTGGCTCAAGGCGGACAAAATGGCTATCTCCGATTTGGATGTAGGCAGGGAAAATTTTCTGCTATGTCGGATTTTGTCCAAAACCTACTTTGGCGAACTAGTCCCTGGTTTTTGGCCCGATCGGAACCAAACCAGTCTAGGACAATTCTCTGGACTCTCTAGATCAATAATTATCGAAAAAAAGTTGAACTTTTGCATTTGGGTGGCTGTAACAGGGTCATTTAGAAAAGGGGCGTGGCAAAATACACTAAAAAGCCTATAAATCCCAAATGAAAACTCAGAACTTCACAAAAATTGATGAGCATATGTGTCAGAACATGGTGAGGAAGCATGCAGAGTTTCATGGAGATCGGACCATAGGTGGCGCTATAACTGGCAAAAAGCCTTCATTCTTATTAGGGGTTCAAGCATGAAATGCTGAAACCCTATTGTAATTGTAAGGATTCGTAAAACGCATCGTGCAGGACAAACCGTAAGGCCTAGAGACGTGAAACCTGGCCAGATGGTAGGCCTCAATTTGGGGACAACCTATCAGAGTATGACCCCAATTGGCCCATAGGTGGCGCTACAGCAACCAAAAGTACTAAATCGCTCACAACTCTTAGACCGTTTGTCCCAGGATCAAGTGTCTTATATCGTTGGAATCCTTGGCTCAAGGCGGACAAAATGGCTATCTCCGATTTGCTCGCCCTTCAGGCGCCAATTTCGAGTAAATTGCATTTTTTTGAAAAACCTATTTTTGCGAACTTCTCCTAGGTTTTTGCCCCGATCGGAACCAAACCACTGCAAGAATATTCTCTGGAGTCTGACAATCAATAATCATCCAAAAAATTCTAAATTTCAATTAACGGTCGATAAGGGGAACCAAAATATTTGATGGCACCAGGGCCACTTTTACTAAAACGGTTATAAATTGTGAACGGAAAGAGATTTTTTTGCTAAACTTGGGACACTTCTTCCTGAGCTCAATCTGAGATCACTTGAAAAAAATCGCAACAATTGGCCACTAGGTGGCACTATAAAACGGTTATAACTTGTGAATGGAAAGAGATATTTTCGCAAAACTTGGGACACGTTCATGAGCTCATTCTGAGGTCACGTGAAAAAAAATCACGACAATTGGCCACTTGGTGGCGCTATAAAATGGTTATAACTTGTGAGCGGAAAGAGATATTTTTGCTAAACTTGGGACACATGTTCATAAGCTCAATCTGAGTTGACATGAAAAAAATCGTGACAATTGGCCATTTGGTAGCGCTATAATAGTGAAAAAATCATGAAAATAGCTATAAGCGCACCCAACCGTTAGTCTACTGAAAATTGGCACGCAGTGTCTTTGTCCAGGGTGCCATGATAGTCGATGAGAACATTGGTGTATCTCAAAAAACTCAGTATACGCGTCATTGGCACAATGCCTTGAAGGAGCCTTAGAAGTTTCCAGCCCGTGTTTTATTCACAGGAGTGACCTCCTAAGACTCCTGATTCCTTGCCGAGTCCAACAATACCAACAATACCAAACCGCTATACTGCAGGAGCGCGCACTCTTCAACTGCACGCGCAAATGCGCCAGCGCGCGCTGTATCACTTCACTAAAGCGCAAAAGACACGAGAATGCAACGTCGTAAATTAGTAAGTTAAGAAATAAAAGTAAAATACCCATAAATTACGTTATTGGTACGTCATGTGTGTTGCTATTTATCAGGAGCAGTTTCCATGTTTCTTTACCAGTTCTTCTAAGTATTGTGTATCACCTTGGTAGCCTAACTGTTGTTGTTAACATAACAAAATGCCACTTAATGGTTATTTTGTATATTTTTATATGACTGTGGTGGCTCATACCAAGATTGTATTAACAAAAACTAGTTTGGGACTGCTATATAGCTTAACCTCGCAGTGCCTACTGTTTATCAGTATTTGAAATATTCTTACAATTTTATTTTGTATGTTAAGTAAAGGGGGACATAACTTGTGAGTCAACAATTTTTGTGTAAACAAATGTATTATAATAGGCTTATATAATTCCTAAAAAGGTGGGTCGCGGCTTGATGACCATGGGGAAATGTGGGTCCCATGGCTAAACTATTCAAAACATCATTCAATGTTGTGATAATCGTAATTAATAATCACAATTACAAATTCAAGGGAATAATCGACAGTTATAATTTTTGTCATAATCGTGCAGTCCTACTTTATTCCTTATACCTGATTCCCTTACAAGAATTTTTGGCAAAAAAGTCACTGAATCGATCTCAAGTCACTGAATCGTTTCGGATCGGATCGTTCTAAATGATCCAATATCGTCCTTGAATCGTATCGACAACCACGAATCGCGATACGAATCGAATCGTTGTTAAAACGAATCGTTACACCCCTAGTAAATAGCTAAACAATAACGGCAAAATGTTAAAATTATGATAGGAACTGACAAAAAAATAAATTAAATCCAGTCAATTTCACCCATGGATCATTTTGATGCTCTCACATGTTTGAAACGAACAATGATGGATTGTGATGAAATTTGTTTTGAATTGGGACTGGTGAATCCCCGTCCATACTGTCAATGACCGTTCGCAAAGACCCGCCCACTTTAGTTACTGTTGCTATGTCTGACAAGCGACGCCACTCTCACACCACACCAAGTTCTCACGCAGTGAAAAATACATTGCGGATCAGAGAAAAGTCATTTTTTAGAGACATTTAAACAATAAATACCGTTTTGTGACTCTTTAATGTGTCTGACAGATCGCTGTAGACTCGAGGCTCAGTTAAAGCTGCTTGTGAACTGATCATCTCTTCCTTCTAGTTAATTTATAGCATTAAAATAAACATGAATGAACATAAAAGGAATGTTGTTTTAAAGTGCTAAGACATCAGTACACTTTGTTTTTCAAATTTAAATCCTCCAATGTTAATCTAGTAACTCTCCTGACTGCTTTGTTGGACAAAATGGCGGATTATGATTAGTCAGATCGCCTGTCAATCAAAACTCCCTGCGAAGGGTCAATTGAGAATGCCTGTGCGCACAATCTTAATCTAATCGACAACTTTGCAGTTGCACAAAGGAAAGCTCGGAAAATCCCGCTATAATTTAAGAGAGCATCTTTTTTATGTATTTGGACCTAGGCCTAACAATGTGTTATGGTGCGCTGTCACCAGTGTTTGTTTTTTTTTTTTTTTTTTTTTTTTTTTGGTGAGCGTAGGCTACTCCTGATTTTGTTAGTCATCTCATCTCTTATATGCTGTGTATGATCATATCCTGCCCTATTCATGGTAGCCTACTCGTGGACATTGCGTCATCAATGTCATCAATTGCGTCATCAAGGGGCCCGCCTTGTTAATCACACTTAAGGATCCGGTGTTGGCTCGTTACGCCACTGAATATAATTGTCTAAACTCCTTATCAAAATTACATATTTACAACAAATCTGACACATATATATGGGCACACTTTGAGTACTACTAATATAAGTGGTGGAGATCAGGCAAGACTATAAGAAGACTCAGGCAAAAAGGTGCTATAACTGTAAAAACGCTTTAAAACCATATATTTCCTAAGGTAAACTGCCTGTATTGGCTGTAAATTGACTTTTTCATCTATGATGGCAGTTGTTAAATGCTTGCTAAATAAAACTTAATGTCTTTTGATACTTGTGTGCTTAAAGGCCTTAAAGGCCTTAACTGCTTGAACCCCGATAAATGCTGCTTGCAGCTTTAATTATTATTATTATTATTATTCTTCTCCGCTAAAACGCATCGTGCAGCCCAAACCGTAAGAGCTAGAGACTTGAAACTTGGCCACAAGGTAGTACAAAAATCGAGGAGAGGTTATCAAAGTATGAGCCCGATTGGCCAATAGGTGGCGCTATAGCGCAAAAAACAAAAAAAAATCACTATTTTGCTCATATCTCAATAACCATTTGTCTCAGCTTCAAGTGTCATACATCATTGGAATCCTTGGCTCAAGCCGAACAAGAAATATAGGAGGTATTTTATTTCCGGTATGCAAATTTTTCCGCCATTTTGGATTTTGTCCAAAACCTACTTTTGCGAACTAGTCCCTGGTTTTTCGCCCGATCGGAACCAAACCAGTGCAGAAATGTTCACAGTAGTCTGAATATCAATAATTATCGAAAAAAAGTTGAAATTTCGATTCACGGTCGCTAAGGGGTGCCAAAACGTTTGAAGAAGGCGGAGCCTATTTTACTAAAATGGCTATAACTCCAGAAGTAAATGAGGTATCTTCACCAAACTCGGTACACATGTGTAAGAGGTCAATCTGAGGTCACAGTAAAAAAATCGCGGCGATTGGCCACATGGTGGCGCTATAACATGAAAAAAACATAAAATGGGCTATAACCACCTGACCGTTAGTCCGATTGACTTGAAAATTGGTATGCAGTGTCTTGGTCCAAGGTGCCATGTATATCTATGAGGACATTAGTGTATCTCAAAAAACATGGCCGCCATCAGCCAATGAAGTTTGAGCACCTATTAGACAAGGTTAACGGAGGCCGATCGGAACGAAACTCGATGGGCATGTTCGACTCATGGCCCTAAAGGTCTGTAAGAATTTTGAAAGAAATCGGCCACTAGTTGGCGCTAACGAGTTTTATGGCTCTGTAATCACGTGGTGTTACACTTATCGTCACAAAATGCATATCATTTGATAGAGCTGCTCATCCTGAACAACTTTGCCTCTAGAACCATTCCTGTCAATCAAACCGTTCATTAAATATTCATGAATATGTTAAAAACCTACTTTTGCGAACTAGTCCCTGGTTTTTCGCCCGATCGGAACCAGACCAGTCTAGGACAATTCTCTGGACTCTCTAGATCAATAATTATCAAAAAAAAGTTGAACTTTTGCATTTGTATGGCTGTAATAGGGTCATTTATAAAATGGGCGTGGCAAAATACACTAAAAAGCCTATAAATCCTAAATGAAAACTCAGAACTTCACAAAAGTTGGTGAGCATATGTGACATGACATCATTAACAAGCATGCAACATTTTATGGAGATTGGACCAAAGGTGGCGCTATAACTGTTAAAAAGCTTTAAAACCATATATTTCCTATGGTAAACTGCCTGTATTGGCTGTAAATGGTCTTTTCCATCTCTGATCATATAGTTTTCATATCATAATGTTCAAAACTAGTGCAATACAATTCTCTGGACTCACTAGGTCAATAATTGTCAGAAAAAGTTGAACTACTTCATTTGGATAGATATAATAGGTTCACTTCAAAATGTAGCCTTTACCAAGTGTCCCCGAAAGCCTATATCTCTTTAATGAATGACTCAGACCTTCTTAAAAAGCCAGTGAAATATCTCTCTGAACATGCATGAAAATTTTCAGACCGATCGGACAAAATTTGCCTCTATAACAGTTAAAAAGGTGAAAATTATATGAATATAATGGCATATTAAGCCAATAAGTTGTATTTTACTGCCCCCTGCTGTTTAAAATTTATAAAATCACTATTTTAACATTTACAATTACATTTAGTCAAAATCCGTCCGTTAAAGTATTAGTATTGACAGTTTTATCACATCATATATTTCAAATGTCTGTATCTACAACATAATGTGTTTGTGTAGTCTTAGGTTTCTGAATAAATTCTGAATCTTCTGATTAATAGCTAACAAAGACTTTGTGAAATGTTTATAGACCATTCAAATATATTTTCATTATGACATATCCCAATAGCATTGAAAAAACAACAACAACATTTGTCTTCGTGTGTGTGTGTGTGTGTGCATGCATGATTGAGTTAACATGGAAAAACTGGTTTGCTTTAGTGCAGAAAACTGCTTAACTATATAGTTATAACTATAAATCCTAAACGAAAACTCAGAACTTCACAAAAATTGATGAGCATATGTGTCATAACCTGCTAAAGAAGCATGGAAAATTTTATGGAGATCGGACCATAGTTGGCGCTATAACTGTTAAAACGCTTTAAAACCATATATTTCCTATATGGTAAATTGCCTGTATTTGCTGTAAATGGTGTCTTCTATCTATTATCGTATAATGTTCATATCATAATGTTCAAAACCAGTGCAGCACAATTCTCTGAACTCTCTAGATCAATAATTATCAGAAAAAAAGTTTAACTTCTTCAAAAGGTGATTTTATATGAATATAATGACATATTAAGCCAATAAGTGGTATTTTACTGCCCCCTGCTGTCATTTCATCATACTACTCCCTAATATTGTTATAAAATTCATATTTAGACTTTATAAAATCATTATTTTAACATTTACAATCACATTTTGTCAAAACTCATCTATTGGAGTATTATTATTGACAATTGTGTCACACTGTCTGTCTGAGATATGGAAATTGAAAATGAAAGTAAAACGGCATTTAGGCCACGCCCCCCCAGTACAAATTCATTCATAACTCGAAAACGGAAAGTCGTTGCGCGCTCAAATTTTGATGGTAAGGTCCTCTCCGGGCTCTTGATCGAAACGTGTCATCGCGGGCCTCGGGAGCGCGCCCCCCACGAATCGCAAATTCGTGGGACCCCCGATTTTGAACGGCCGAAACTCCCGACCCAGACCACCCCGAACCTTGTGTGAGAGCTCGTTGGAAAGGGCCAGTTCTTGGCTAGCTTCGATTCAAATGTGGTGTAATTTGCCCTGGGCATTCCAGAGATAAAAGCCCCAATAGATATGCCTTTGAACGGTCATATTTCCGGGCTCCAATCGCCCAAAAACACCGCGATGGTCTCATTCAACAGGGCTCCTCAAGAACTATCTATGCTCTGAATTTCAGAATTTTTCGCCTTCTGGTTCCCGAGATATAAGTGAAAAACCAAATTCCCATTCATTCATTCAAACACTTCAACTGTAAGATGGAGGCTGTAATTCCACTGTTGTCAACTAGAGGGAGCAGCAGTATTAGACATAGTATTAATCTTTTTATCAGCTTTCAGCTTTGGCCAACAAACAAATGGTTAAAGCTATTTTTTTTTGTATTATTATTATTGGACTGATAATATAGATCACAATGAAATATATGAAATGGTTAGACCATTAAAATATTTTTTTCACAATAACACATCCTAAAGACATTGAAAACATATTTGTATATGTGTGTGTGTGTGTGTGTGTGTGTGTGTGTGTAAGCATGCATTATTGAGTTAACATGGAAAACACTTATATTACAATAACTATTATAACACAGTCATATTTTGTCAGTGTTTATCACTTCATTTGCACTGACACTTCACATAATTGCTAGTAATGTGGTAAATCACGCTAGAAACATGGTAAATCATAGTAAATAATTGATGGTCTCATTCAACAGGGCTCCTCAAGCACTCTCTATGCTCTGAGTTTCAGAATTTTTCGCCTTCTGGTTCCCGAGATATAAGTGAAATACCAAATTCCCATTCATTAATTCATTCAAACACTTCAACTGTAAGATGGAAGCTGTAATACCACTGTCCACTGGAGGGAGCAGCAGGATTACGCATGACCTTTTCATTAGTTTTCAGTATTGGGAAACAAACAAATGCTTTAAAAAGCAATCTTTTTTAAAAAAAAATTTTTTTAATATTATTAGATCACAAAGGAATTCTAATAGACCAATAAATATATTTTCTCAATAACATATTCCAAAACATTAAAAACATATTTGCATTTGTGTATGTTTATTTCTGTGTGTGTGTGTGTGTGTGTGTGTGTGTGTGTGTGTGTGTGTGTGTGTGTGTGTGTGTGTGTGTGTGTGTGTGTGTGTGTGTGTGTGTGTGTGCGTGTGTGTGCGTGTGTGTGCGTGTGTGTGCGTGTGTGTGCGTGTGTGTGCGTGTGTGTGCGTGTGTGTGTGTGTGTGTATTGAGTTAACATGGAAAAACTGGTTTGCTTTAGTCCAGAAAACTGGTGAAAATCATGAAGTTTAAAGTGAAAGTGAGCCAATAAGTGGTCTTCTTCTGCCCTCTGCTGGCCATTCTACTTATTAATGAAGTCTTTTCACATGTGCTCACATTCATATTTAGACTCTAAAAATCACTTATATAACAATAACTATTATAACACAATCAGATTTTGTCAGTGTTTATCACTTCATTTGCACTGACACTTCACATAATTGCTAGAAACATGGTAAATCATAGTGAATAATACTATAATGTGGTGTATCAAGGTAAACCATGCTAGAATCCTGGCAAATCATTCTAGAACGTGGTAAATCATGGTAAACTATGCTAAAACAGGGTAAATCATGGTAAACCATGATAAACTATGGTAAATCATGTTAGAATGTGGTATATCATGGTAAATCATGCTAGAACAGGGTAAATCATGGTAAACTATGATAAATCATGATAAACTATGGTAAACCATGCTAGAATCACAGTAAACAATGGTAAATCATACTAGAATGTAGTATATCATGGTAAATCATGCTAGAATATGGTAAATCAAGGTAAACTAAGATAAAATCATGGTAAACTATGTAAATCATGCTAGAATCATAGTAAATAATACTAGAATGTGGTAAATTATTGTGGGAGGAGCCTATTTTACTAAAATGGCTATAACTCAAGAAGTAAATGAGATATCTTCACCAAACTCAGTACACATGTGTATGGGTTCAATTTGAGGTCACAGTAAACAATTTTATGGAGATCGGTCCATAGATGGCACTATAACTCCTATAAAAAGCTTTAAAACCACATATTTCCTATGGTACATTGCCTGTATTGGCTGTAAATGGTCTTTTATGCCATCTATTATGTCAGTGGTTACATGCTTGCTAAATAAAACTTAATAACTTTTGATGCTTTTGTGCTTAAAGGCCTTAAATGCTTGAACCCCGATAAATGCTGCTTGCAGCTTTAATTATTATTATTATTCTTCTCCGCTAAAACGCATCGTGCAGCCCAAACCGTAAGGGCTAGAGCATTGAAACTTTGCCAGATGGTAGTACAAAAATCGAGGAGAGGTTCAGAGATTATGAACCCGATTGGCCCATAGGTGGCGCTATAGCGACCAAAAGCGCGAAACAGCTCATAACTCCTAGACCGTAAGTCGTAGACTCAAGTGTCTTATATCATTGGAAAGCTGGACGGCTGTCGAACAAAACGTATATCTCCGATTTCATTTCCGCCATGAAAGATTTTCCGCCATTTTGAATTTTGTCAAAAACCTACTTTTGCGAACTAGTCTGTGGTTTTTCGCCCGATCGGAACCAAACCAGTGCAGAAATGTTCTCTGGAGTCTGAAGATCAATAATTATCGAAAAAAAGTTGAAATTTCGATTCAAGGTCGCTAAGGGGCGCCAAAATGTATGTTGTGGGAGGAGCCTATTTTACTAAAACGGCTATAACTCCAGAAGTAAATGAGGTATATTTACCAAACTCGGTTCACTTGTGTAAGAGGTCAATCTGAGGTCACAGTAAAAAAATCGCGGTGATTGGCCACATGGTGGCGCTATAATATGAAAAAAACATAAAACAGGCTATAACCACCTGACCGTTAGTCCGATTGACTTGAAAATTGGTATGCAGTGTCTTGGTCCAAGGTGCCATGTATGTCTATGAGGACATTGGTGTATCTCAAAAAACATGGCCGCCATCGGCCAATGAAGTTTGAGCACCTATTAGACAAGGTTAACGGAGGCCGATCGGAACAAAACTCGATGGGCATGTTCAACTCATGGCCCTAGAGGTCTGTAAGAATTTTGAAAGAAATCGGCCACTAGTTGGCGCTAACGAGTTTTATGGCTCTGTAATCACGTGGTGTTAAACTTATTGTCACATTATGCCTATCATTTGATAGATCTGCTCATGCTGAACAACTTTGCCTCAAGAACCACTACTGTCAATCAAACCATTCATTAAATATTCGCAAACATGTTAAAAACCTACTTTTGCGAACTAGTCCCTGGTTTTTGGCCCGATCGGAACCAGACCAGTCTAGGGCAATTCTCTGGACTCTCTAGATCAATAATTATCGAAAAAAAGTTGAACTTTTGCATTTGGATGGCTGTAATAGGGTCATTTAGAAAATGGGCGTGGCAAAATACACTAAAAAGCCTATAAATCCTAAATGAAAACTCAGAACTTCACAAAAATTGATGAGCATATGTGACATAACATGCTAAAGAAGCATGGAAATTTTTATGAAGATCGGACCATAGTTGGCACTATAACTGTTAAAAAGCTTTAAAACCATATATTTCCTATGGTAAATTGCCTGTATTGGCTGTAAATTGTGTTTTCCATCCTATGATCATATAATGTTTATAAAATAATGTTAAAAACCAGTGCAATACAATTCTCTGGACTCACTAGATCAATAATTGTCAGAAAAAGTTGAACTACTTCATTTGGATAGCTATAATAGGGTCATTTCAATATGTAGCCTTAAAATGAATACCATATTAAGCCAATAAGTGGTATTTTACTGCCCCCTGCTGTCATTTCATCATACTACTCCCTAATATTGTTATATAATTCATATTTAGACTTTTATAAAGTCTAAATATGAATTATATAACAATATTAGGGAATAGACTTTATAAAATCATTATTTTAACATTTAACATGAAAACGAAAGTAAAACGGCATTTAAGCCACGCCCCCGAATACAAATTCATTCATAACTCGAAAACGGAAAGTCGTTGCGCGCTCAAATTTTGATGGTAAGGTCCTCTCCGGGCTCTTGATCGAAACGTGTCGTCGCGGGCCTCGGGAGCGCGCCCCCCACGAATCGCAAATTCGTGGGACCCCCGATTTTGAACGGCCGAAACTCCCGACCCAGACCACCCCGAACCTTGTGTGAGAGCTCGTTGGAAAGGGCCCGTTCTAGGCTAGCTTCGATTCAAATGTGGTGTAATTTGCCCTGGGCATTCCAGAGATAAAAGCCCCAATAGATATGCCTTTGAACGGTCATAATTCCGGGCTCCAATCGCCCAAAAACACCGCGATGGTCTCATTCAACAGGGCTCCTCAAGAACTATCTATGCTCTGAATTTCAGAATTTTTCGCCTTCTGGTTCCCGAGATATAAGTGAAAAACCCAATTCCTATTCATTCATTCAAACACTTCAACTGTAAGATGGAGGCTGTAATTCCACTGTTGTCAACTAGAGGGAGCAGCAGTATTAGACATAGTATTAATCTTTTTATCAGCTTTCAGCTTTGGCCAACAAACAAATGGTTAAAGCAATTTTTTTTAAATTATTATTGGACTGATAATATAGATCACAATGAAATATATGAAATGGTTAGACCATTAAAATATTTTTTCACAATAACACATCCTAAAGACATTGAAAACATATTTGTATTTGTGTGTGTGTGTGTGTGTGTGTGTGTGTGTGTGTGTGTGTAAGCATGCATTATTGAGTTAACATGGAAAACACTTATATTACAATAACTATTATAACACAATCATATTTTGTCAGTGTTTATCACTTCATTTGCACTGACACTTCACATAATTGCTAGTAATGTGGTAAATCACGCTAGAAACATGGTAAATCATAGTAAATCATTGATGGTCTCATTCAACAGGGCTCCTCAAGCACTATCTATGCTCTGAGTTTCAGAATTTTTCGCCTTCTGGTTCCCGAGATATAAGTGAAAAACCAAGCACTTCAACTGTAAGATGGAAGCTGTAATACCACTGTCCACTAGAGGGAGCAGCAGTATTGCATATTATCTTTTCATTAGTTTTTAGTATTGGGAAACAAACAAATGCTTTAAAAAGCAATCTTTTTTTCTTTTTTTCTTTTCTTTTTTATATTATTAGATCACAAAGGAATTCTAATAGACCAATAAATATATTTTCTCAATAACATATTCCAAAACATTAAAAACATATTTGTATTTGTGTATGTTTATTTCTCTGTGTGTGTGTGTGTGTGTGTGTGTGTGTGTGTGTGTGTGTGTGTGTGTGTGTGTGTGTGTGTGTGTGTGTGTGTGTGTGTGTGTGTGTGTGTGTGTGTGTGTGTGTGTGTGTGTGTGTGTGTGTGTGTGTGTGTGTGTAAGCATGCATTATAGAGTTAACATGGAAAAACTGGTTTGCTTTAGTCCAGAAAACAGGTGAAAATCATGAAGTTTAAAGTGAAAGTGAGCCAATAATAGTCTTCTTCTGCCCTCTGCTGGCCATTCTACTAAAATCACTCTAAAAATCACTTATATAACAATAACTATTATAACACAATCAGATTTTGTCAGTGTTTATCACTTCATTTGCACTGACACTTCACATAATTGCTAGAAACATGGTAAATCATAGTAAATAATACTATAATGTGGTGTATCAAGGTAAACCATGCTAGAATCCTGGCAAATCATTCTAGAACGTGGTAAATCATGGTAAACTATGCTAGAACAGGGTAAATCATGGTAAACCATGATAAACTATGGTAAATCATGTTAGAATGTGGTATATCATGGTAAATCATGCTAGAACAGGGTAAATCATGGTAAACTATGATAAATCATGATAAACTATGGTAAACCATGCTAGAATCACAGTAAACAATGGTAAATCATACTAGAATGTAGTATATCATGGTAAATCATGCTAGAATATGGTAAATCAAGGTAAACTAAGATAAAATCATGGTAAACTATGTCAATCATGCTAGAATCATAGTAAATAATACTAGAATGTGGTAAATTATTGTGGGAGGAGCCTATTTTACTAAAATGGCTATAACTCAAGAAGTAAATGAGATATCTTCACCAAACTCAGTACACATGTGTATGGGTTCAATTTGAGGTCACAGTAAACAATTTTATGGAGATCGGTCCATAGATGGCACTGTAACTGCTATAAAAAGCTTTAAAACCATATATTTCCTATGGTACATTGCCTGTATTGGCTGTAAATGGTCCTTTCCATCTATTATGTCAGTGCTTACATGCTTGCTAAATAAAACTTAATAACTTTTGATGCTTTTCTACTTAAATGCCTTAAATGCTTGAACCCCGATAAATGCTGCTTGCAGCTTTAATTATTATTATTATTCCGCCCTAAAACGCATCGTGCAGACCAAACTGTAAGAGCTGGAACCTTGAAACTTGGCCAAATGATAGTGCTCAATTTGGGGAAAACCTATCAAAATATGGCCCAGATTGGCCAATAGGTGGTGCTATAATGACCACATTTACTGAATTGGCCATAACTCCTACATACTTTGTCATAGAGGCTCAATTTTAGCATCACTGTGATCCCTGGCTCCAGACGAACAACCTGGCTATCTCCAAATCCCGATTTGAGCAAAAAAAAAATGTATATGGCCACTTTTGTCCAAAGCTTACTTTGGCAAACTAGTCCCTGGTTTTTGGTCCAATCGGAACCAGACCAGTCTAGGACAATTCTCTGGACTGTCTAGATAAATAATTATCGAAAAAAAGTTGAACTTTTGCATTTGCCTGGCTGTAACAGGGTCATTTAGGAAAGGGGAGGGACAAAAAACACTCAAAAGCCTATACAACCTAAGGGAAAACACCAAACTTCACAAAAATCGATGAGCATATGTGTCCTAACATGGTGAAGAAGCATGCCAAGTTTCGTGAAGATCGGACAATAGGTGGCGCTATAACTGGCAAAAACGTTTCTTCTTATTAGGGGTTCAAGCATGAAATGCTGAAACCCTATTGTAATTGTACTGATTTTTATTATTATTAGGGGTTCAAGCACGAAGTGCTGAAACCCTATTGTAATTGTACTGATTTTTATTAGGGGTTCAAGCATGAAATGCTGAAACCCTATTGTAATTGTAAGGATTCGTAAAACGCATCGTGCAGGACAAACCGTAAGGCCTAGAGACGTGAAACCTGGCCAGATGGTAGGCCTCAATTTGGGGACAACCTATCAGAGTATGACCCCAATTGGCCCATAGGTGGCGCTACAGCAACCAAAAGTACTAAATCGCTCATAACTCTTAGACCGTTTGTCCCAGGATCAAGTGTCTTATATCGTTGGAATCCTTGGCCCAAGGCGGACAAAATGGCTATCTCCGATTTGGATGTAGGCAGGGAAAATTTTCTGCTATGTCGGATTTTGTCCAAAACCTACTTTTGCGAACTAGTCCCTGGTTTTTGGCCCGATCGGAACCAAACCAGTCTAGGACAATTCTCTGGACTCTCTAGATCAATAATTATCGGAAAAAAAGTTGAACTTTTGCATTTGGGTGGCTGTAACAGGGTCATTTAGAAATGGGGCGTGGCAAAATACACTAAAAAGCCTATAAATCCCAAATGAAAACTCAGAACTTCACAAAAATTGATGAGCATATGTGTCAGAACATGCTGAGGAAGCATGCAGAGTTTCATGGAGATCGGACGATAGGTGGCGCTATAACTGGCAAAAAGCCTTCATTCTTATTAGGGGTTCAAGCATGAAATGCTGAAACCCTATTGTAATTGTAAGGATTCGTAAAACGCATTGTGCAGGACAAACCGTAAGGCCTAGAGACGTGAAACCTGGCCAGATGGTAGGCCTCAATTTGGGGACAACCTATCAGAGTATGACCCCAATTGGCCCATAGGTGGCGCTACAGCAACCAAAAGTACTAAATCGCTCATAACTCTTAGACCGTTTGTCCCAGGATCAAGTGTCTTATATCGTTGGAATCCTTGGCCCAAGGCGGACAAAATGGCTATCTCCGATTTGGATGTAGGCAGGGAAAATTTTCTGCTCTGTCGGATTTTGTCCAAAACCTACTTTTGCGAACTAGTCCCTGGTTTTTGGCCCGATCGGAACCAAACCAGTCTAGGACAATTCTCTGGACTCTCTAGATCAATAATTATCGGAAAAAAAGTTTAACTTTTGCATTTGGGTGGCTGTAACAGGGTCATTTAGAAATGGGGCGTGGCAAAATACACTAAAAAGCCTATAAATCCCAAATGAAAACTCAGAACTTCACAAAAATTGATGAGCATATGTGTCAGAACATGCTGAGGAAGCATGCAGAGTTTCATGGAGATCGGACCATAGGTGGCGCTATAACTGGCAAAAAGCCTTCATTCTTATTAGGGGTTCAAGCATGAAATGCTGAAACCCTATTGTACCCAGATAGCAATGAGTCGGCGGCCCACCGTCGGCGCTCCGGCGGCAGTAGAAGCGGCAGAATGGCGACATCGCAAACACGTTGGACGGCGCACCGCCGGCGGCAGCCGCTTTTTAAAAGCGGCAGCCGCCTTCCTACCGCCTTCGTTCCGCGGCCGGCCCGCGGGCCAACCGCCGTCCCGCCGCCGTTTTATTTAAGGCGGCCCTTCCGCGGCCCGCTGGAGGCAAGCGCTATTTTCGAGCGATCTGCCGCCGCTTATTCTGGCTATATATATATATATATATATAATATTTAATATTTATAGCATGCAGTTTATCAAGAATAATGATTGCTCAAACCAGACAAATATCCATTTGGCATTTTTATTCCACATTTCAAAGTACATTAACTGTCATTTAAACAAGATGTGTCAGATCACTGAAACATAACAGAAAAATAAATAAATCAATATACTAACATGCAGGTTTCTTATTAAATTTTGGTAAAAAAACAAACAAACAAAAAACAGCCTTACAAGCAAATTACAACTCTTACAATAATTGTTCATATAAAGAGGACAGCTCTAGGGTGAAAAAAATTACCTGTAAACATTATGACAAGTAAAGAGAATACTTGATACGAAATAATGTGCAGGATACCAAATAAATCAAAGTATGACATCACATTTACAAGCCATTTCTAACAATAGGTTAAGTGGTAGTAATTTATAGTAAAGCTCTGGAGTAGAATAGACCATTATAGATGCAATGCTGACCATGTGGCACAAGGACTTACAAGCATTATTTGAAAAAAGAAAAAAAAGAAAGTAATTTCCACAGTTAGTGAGTATAGTGTGACACTTCTGACTTCTTTAGGGGTCTTGATGTTACTGACTGCAAGATAAAGAAAGGATTCCAGTTGTCAGTGATTCTGGGGTGTCAGTAGTCAGCCTAAGTGGTCGGCTGTGGGTCCCTCTCAGCTGTGCGGTGCCTTTTTCTGCCTTCACGGTCAGATGCTCCTTTCAGGTAACACGAAACGTTAACCTAGACCGCTTCATCAGTGGCATCCTGGGTTGCCAGGTTCTTCCGGATGGCTAATTTAGAAAATACAGATCTGTCATTTCATTTGAATTGCATGAAGCCATACACATCTACATAAATATAATTTAAAAAATATCCAACTTACTTTGAACAATGGTCTAAAGGAACATGTCTCTAAAACATGCTTTATCCCCCACACCAAGCTGAAAATCCAAAAAAGTGTTACAAATTACATTTCTCTGAAGCTTCTCATAAATAAATAAAAAATGTGAAAGGCTGAGGATTCAGACTGTAATATATGCAGTACACAATCTTAAATTTTACTTTTTAGATTACTCTATGGCGTTATAATCAGCAAACTTACAAATTGTTCCTGGAGCTTTTTAATCCTGCTTCAAACTGTTGTCAAGACACGGCAAATCTTCCTGGGTGTGTAGGGGGAGTAACAGATCCCCTGACAGGGATAACTCCAACATCGCCAAACTCTGCAAGACGTCACAGCATAAGGGTCTGATCTGCACCTACAGGGTTTCCCAGAATAAAATAGTCAGTCCTGGTCCCTCAACTACTAAACTATGACATTTATATCTAGGTCTACTACATGTACAGGTAGCCCCAGTGGGAATTAAACCAACAACCACAGGTGCTGTTTGCAAGTTGTACCTGATTGCCCAGTGCAAGCAAACGTCTTCAACATTGTTTGTTGAACTTGCTTCACCTGCTCTCGAAGTGAGCCGCTGTCATCCGAAGCTACAAAATGAAAGGCATATGGTAATTTTGGACTTACATCACACACAAAAAAGTACAATTTAAGAAACAGTGCAAGTTCTCACCTGCTCGTGCATTGCTTTCCCTCAGGGCTTGGTTCTACATTTAAAAAATAAAATAAAACAAACAACTAAAGGCACTATTTGCAATACTGTTAAAACACTGGACATTAAGACATAGGGCTAGAATATACCTTCACAGCTGAAAACTTCATGCTTGACACGAGATGCCATTGGAGTACAAGGGCCAACAATAGAGCAATGACTTTCTCCCTCCTATTGATAATCATTGACATGTAAAAATATGTTTGAAGTTATTGCATACATTTAATGAATTGGACTTAAATGTAACACTTAGTAAAGCGCAACGTATTACATACCTCCAGAGTTTTCACCCATATGCTGCCAGGGTAAATTTGCTGCCGGGGGAGTAAAGCTTAGTACTTGATGAGCTGGGGGAGCAAACATAACAGCTTTCATTTCAATGCAGAGTATTGCTAGCCTGGTAATACCAGGAAAACGGAAAGCTATGACGCTGTCTCAGACTGAGTACAGAAGCGAAATGAAATTGAGCGGAAGTATGAAAGTCTGACGTAGTCAGGCTAGAGTATTGCATATTCAGTAATGAAACAATAATTGAACTTTGCAAAGCTAATGGAATGTACAACACACCTCAACACCTTTCATCCAGAAACTGCTGCAGCGAATCCCATCAAGTGTCCTAGTGAAAAACAGATTATGATTAAAGGATTCATCATCTTAAAGTCAGCATGAAATCAAATTTTACAATTTGTATTTTTATATGTAATATTGTAGTGTTTATGTAAATGATTCATCTCTGCACTTCATTTTTTTTATTTTATTCATGTACCCTTATAATCTTTAATCAAATACGTTACCCTTCCCTCCCCCCTCGAAACGACTTCTCTTCCGGTCATGTGCAATGGCGTGAGGGCGTAGCAACTCCCCTCAAACCATTAGTCTGCTATGAGCAGAGATGGAGAGGAGGAGCGCTAGAGTAAAACCCTGCTCCTCTATTCAATATTCCCTTTCACTTGGAAATACGTCACAACACTGGAGAAAAGTCGTTTGTAACTTCCGGTTCATGCCAACTTTAAATAGAAGCAATAGTTTCCAAGACAAAAAAACTTCACAAATAACATCACTTACTTGTACTCAAACTCTTGGCGGATTCTGGATTACTGGGGAGAAACCTGGTTCTAAGAAAGAGGAAACAGAAATTTGATGATAATAATAATAATAATGAATGAAAGATTCCGTTATCCACAATAAACAGACAAATAAATTACACAGATGAAATAAAGGAAAATCAAATGTACAAGTCAGACCCATTTACCTGCTCCCTTCATGAACTTAAAATGATGTTTCTCCCAGGTGCTGTGTGGAGGTGTGCAGCGGATGGCTAAATTGTTCCTTTGTCTTTTTTGCGGAGGTTAAATGGGGGCCAATGGCACATGCCCTTCGCTGAGCCACTCTTGCGGAACCACTGCAAATGGCAGATCCTCCTTGTTGATAAACTGAACAATGTGAAGCATCTAAAATAGAAGACACATTAGCATAAAGTATACTTTTTGATAAAAAAATTTCAGGCAAAATCAACAACATTAAAATGCTCACACCTTCGAAAAAGCAGTAATTTTCACAAGTGGATCAACAGAAAACCATGTTCAGACAAACAAAATCATATAAACAACCTACATCGTTATTTTTGTAAGAAAACACCAAAAGTTAAACTAAGTCTTTCTAGATGTAAAGTTTGGCTACCTACTGTAGCTAGATAGGCCTACATTTAACATGTAACGTTAGAACATGCTTGAACTCAGTGTGTAAAAAAGGTGAAACAGCATGTGGTAGCGAACACTGTAATCTAGACTAGCAGCATAATTATGTTTAGTTAGAAAACAACACAAGTTATACTGATCAGTCTTTCTTGTCGTGAAGATTTTGCTAACGTTACCATTCCCACCGTAGTTCAGGAACTGTAACGTTAGTTAATTCGACTGACCAATACTATCTTAAACCACATGTACTCACACTTGTATAAACATACATAACAGTTAAACATACTTAGAAGAAGAAAAAAACTCAACGCCAGGAAGAAACTAAGTAACGTTAGCCTAGCTATGTCAGAAGCATGGCGGAAACTTTGCAAACAAGGCTAACTTACTTTAGCTTGACTAGTTAGGCAAGAACAGATTTTAAGAAGAAGAACTAAAAACAATGTCAAAAATGAACATAGTAATATTGCGTTACACAAAAAGGAAAAATGTACTTACTTAAAAGATCGTATCTTCCCTCTCTCCAAATACTGAAACCGTGTGACGAGACGAGTAAATCTGCTTCAGTTTTTTAGGTGCTGCCCCTCTCGACCGGTGGAGGTACTTCTCTGTTTGTGCTTTAACACTTTCTTAAACATTTGTACAGGTCGCAAAACTCGCAATTGCAGACTGCAAAGTAATCCCTTATACATGTAAAAGGTCAAATAAAATAAAAATTGAGCTTGTAAAACAATGAAAGACATAACCACAATTTCCTGGAGTGACAGAGAGAAAAAATATTTATAAATATTTCACTTTATCCTTCAGGTCAAAACAGGGATTTTCATGTTTCTCATAGACATTACCATGGTTGCAAATTAATAAAAAAATATAAAGCAAACCCAAGATTTTGGCCAAGTTGCAGATGTCTTTCACTGTTCACTGATTTCAAGCATTGGTGAAAAATCTAACTTCATCCATTTATTCTGCTAAATTGTTCATACCATGAATGAAATATTTATTTTAAAAACTAATCAGAATCAGAAAGATATTTATTGCCAAGTAAGTTTTACAAAAGGAATTCTTTTTGGTCTATTGGTGCATCTCAAATTGTGCATAAATCAAAGAAATGTAAAGAATTGTCACCTTAAGTGAATAAAATAATTCTATATATTTTACATATTATCGCTTCAGAGTTTCAAAGTAATTTAAATGTAATTTCCTAAACCTTATCATGGAATCAGAGTCAAATCTGTTATAACCCCTAATGGCTTTGGAGCAACAACAAAAATGTATATAATTCACATAATAATTATAATCGCTTTAAATGTGAAAAGTAGTTAAGATATCTTTGCTGTCAGTTTCACTCATGGCTGGTCGATTTCAAAGCGGCTTGCCGCCAGCCGGCCGCGGTTCATTTAGACGGCGGCAACCGCCAGAGAGAATGAAGTCGGCGGCCCGGCGGCTGTTCGCCGGCGGCATCTCGCAGAATTTGGGAGTGACGTATTCGGCGGCAAACGTTTCATCGCCGCCAGCGGGCCGCACCTATAGCCGACAGCTTGGGGCCGGCGGCAAAAAGAAGCCGTGCCGATATTTTTTGCTATCTGGGTAATTGTAAGGATTCGTAAAACGCATCGTGCAGGACAAACCGTAAGGCCTAGAGACGTGAAACCTGGCCAGATGGTAGGCCTCAATTTGGGGACAACCTATCAGAGTATGACCCCGATTGGCCCATAGGTGGCGCTACAGCAACCAAAAGTACTAAATCGCCCATAACTCTTAGACCGTTTGTCCCAGGATCAAGTGTCTTATATCGTTGGAATCCTTGGCTCAAGGCGGACAAAATGGCTATCTCCGATTTGGATGTAGGCAGGGAAAATTTTCTGCTATGTCGGATTTTGTCCAAAACCTACTTTTGCGAACTAGTCCCTGGTTTTTGGCCCGATCGGAACCAAACCACTGCAGGAATATTCTCTGGAGTCTGACAATCAATAATCATCCAAATAATTCAAAATTTCAATTAACGGTCGATAAGGGGAACCCAAATATTTGATGGCACCAGGGCCACTTTTACTAAAAAGGTTATAAATTGTGAACGGAAAGATATTTTTTTGCTAAACTTGGGGTACATCTTCCTGAGCTCAATCTGAGATCACTTGAAAAAAATCATGACAATTGTCCACTTGGTGGCACTATAAAATGGTTATAACTTGTGAGCGGAAAGAGATATTTTCGCTAAACTTGGGACACATGTTCATAAGCTCAATCTGAGTTGACATGAAAAAAATTGTGACAATTGGCCAATTGTTGGCGCTATAACAGTGAAAAAATTCATGAAAATAGCTATAAGCGCACCCAACTGTCAGTCTACTGAAAATTGGCACGCAGTGTCTTTGTCCAGGGTGCCATGATAGTCTATGAGAACATTGGTGTATCTCAAAAAACTCAGTATACGTCATTGACACAATGCCAGTGTTTTTTCACAGGAGTGACCTCCTAAGACTCCTGAATCCTTGCCGAGTCCAACAATACCAAACATGCCAGGTTTCGCCTTATGGTTTTTGTAAGTGTCATTTAGAGCTTTAAAAAATTGTGTTTATCTTCAAAGCTGTTAGTCCGATCGAGACAACAACAAAAAAACATCGAAAATTTGAAAACATAGGTAAATAGCTAAACAATAACGCCAAAATGTTACAATTATGATAGGAACTGACAAAAAAATGAATTAAATCCAATCAATTTCACCCATGGATCATTTTGATGCTCTCACATGTTTGAAACGAACAATGATGGATTGTGATGGAATTTGTTTTGAATTGGGACTGGCGAATCCCCGTCCATACTGTCAATGACCATTCGCAAAGACCCGCCCACTTTAGTTACTGTTGCTATGTCTGACAAGCGACGCCACTCTCACACCACACCAAGTTCTCACGCAGTGAAAAATACATTGCGGATCAGAGAGAAGACTGCGCGCTGACAGACAAGTACTTTTGATATGAAACAAATGGCGCTTTTCCACTACACAGTGTAACACAGTGTACTTTTTCCACTGTGTAAAAGTTGTACCTGTACCTGATTCCAGGTACTTTTTTTCGTACCACCTCCGGCGAGGTTCTAAGCGAGCTGGGGCGAGCTGAGGCGATACTAAAATGTGACGTGAAAACACGGCAGACTGCTGACTGGTCAGAGAGAATCGTCACTATTCACTGCGTCATCATTGCACGCGCCAGACGGAGTATCCTGAATAAAAAACAGCAAAAACAAAAACATCCAAAAACAGCATACACTCGATTTCCTCCTTTGTCCTGTGTGTGTGGCAGCGGATGTATCTCGCGTAGAAGATTAAGTCACAGCAGTTTCCTGCGGCGTCGCTATGACGACCAGGTACTATTGTGGACGTACTATCTGCAATGGAAAACGGAGCGAAAAGCGAGTCGAGTCGAGTTGAGCTGGTACTGGTAATGGAAAAGCGGCAAAAGTCTCACCTTTCAAATGTAGTCACTTTTTAGAGACATTTAAACAATAAATACTGTTTTGTGACTCTTTAATGTGTCAAGTCAAGTCAAGTTTATTTGTATAGCGCTTTTCACAATACAGATTGTATCAAAGCAGCTTCACAGTATTAAATTAAAATAATACAACAAAGTTTGTTTCAAGAGGAATTTATTGATTGATAAAATTAAATTAAATATCCCCAAAATATCCAGATCTGACAGATCGCTGTAGACTCGAGGCTCAGTTAAAGCTGCTCGTGAACCAATCATCTCTTCCTTCTAGTTAATTTAAAGCATTAAAATAAACATGAATGAACATAAAAGGAATGTTGTTTTAAAGTGCTAAGACGTCAGTACACTTTGTTTTTCAAATTTAAATCCTCCTATGTTAATCTACTAACTCTCCTGACTGCTTTGTGGGACAAAATGGCGGATTATGATTAGTCAGATCGCCTGTCAATCAAACTCCCTGCAAATGGTCAATTGAGAATGCCCGTGCGCACAATCCTGATCTAATCGACAACTTTGCAGTTGCACATAGGAAAGCCCGGAAAATCCCGCTATAATGTAAGAGAGCATCTTTTTTATGTATTTGGACCTAGGCCTAACAATGTGTTATGGTGCGCTGTCACCAGTGTTTTTTTGTTTGTTTGTTTTTTGGTGAGCGTAGGCTCCTCCTGATTTTGTTAGTCATCTCATCTCTTATATGCTGTGTATGATCATATCCTGCCCTATTCATGGTAGCTTACTCGCGGACATTGCGTCATCAATGTCATCAATTGCGTCATCAAGGGGCCCGCCTTGATAATCCTACTTAAGGGCCCGGTGTTGGCATGTTACGCCACTGAATATAATTGTCTAAACTCCTTATCAAAATAACATATTTACAACAAATTTGACACATATATATGGGCACATTTTGAGTACTACTAATAAAAGTGGTGGAGATCAGGCAAGACTGTAAGAAGACTCAGGCAAAAAGGTGCTATAACTGTCAAAAAGCTTTGAAAACCATATATTTCCTATGTTAAATGGCCTGTATTGGCTGTAAATGGTCTTTTCCATCATATATGTCAGTGGTTAAATGCTTGCTAAATAAAACTTAATAACTTTTCATGCTTTTGTTCTTAAAGGCCTTAAAGGCCTTAACAGCTTGAACCCCGATAAATGCTGCTTGCAGCTTTAATTAGGGGTTCAAGCACGAAGTGCTGAAACCCTATTGTAATTGTCCTGATTTTTATTATTATTATTTTTCCGCCATAAAACGCATCGTGCAGCCCAAACCGTAAGACCTAGAGACTTGAAACTTTGCCAGATGGTAGTACTATTGCTCGCTACTCAGATACACGGACTCAGCCCAATCGGCCTATAGGTGGCGCTATAGCAATCAAAAGCGCGAAACTGCTCAGAACTCCCAGACCGTAAGGCGTAGCTTCAAGTGTCTTATATCATTGAAATCCAGAGCTCCTGAAGAAAAAAACGTATATCTCCGATTTCATTTCCGCCATGATAGATTTTTCGCCATTTTGAATTTTGTCAAAAACCTATTTTTGCGAACTAGTCCCTGGTTTTTCGCCCGATCGGAACCAAATCAGTGCAGAATTGTTCTCTGGAGTCTGAAGATCAATAATTATCGAAAAAAAGTTGAAATTTCGATTCCTGGTCGCTAGGGGGTGCAAAATTAACGTTGTGGGAGGAGCCTATTTTACTAAAATGGCTATAACTCAAGAAGTAATTAAGTAAACTTCACCAAACTTGGTACACATGTGTAAGAGGTCAATCTGAGGTCACAGTAAAAAAAAGTGCGTCGATTGGCCAAAGGGTGGCGCTATAAAAAAAAAAAACGTATAGACAACTGACCGTTTTTCCGAATTACTTGAAATTTGGTAAGCAGTGTCTTGGCCCAAGGGGCCATGTATGTCTAAAAGGATATTGGTGTATCTCAAAAAACATGGCCGCCATTGGCCAATGAGGTTTGAGCACCGTTAACGAAGTCCGATCGGAGCGAAACTCGGTGGGCATGTTCGGCTCAAGCCCCTAGAGGTCTGTAAGAATTTTGAAAGAAATCGGCCACTAGTTGGCGCTAACGAGTTTTAAGGCTCTGTAATCACGTGGTGTTACACTTATTGTCACAAAATGCATATCATTTGATAGATCTCCTCATGCTGAACAACTTTGCCTCAAGAACCATTGCTGTCAATCAAACAGTTCATTAAATATTCATGAATATGTTAAAAACCTACTTTTGCGAACTAGTCCCTGGTTTTTCGCCCGATCGGAACCAGACCAGTCTAGGACAATTCTCTGGACTCTCTAGATAAATAATTATCGAAAAAAAGTTGACCTTTGGCATTTGGGTGGCTGTAATAGGGCAATCTATAAAAGGGGCGTGGCAAAATACACTAAAATGCCTATAAATCATAAATGAAAATTCAGAACTTCACGAAAATTGGTGGGCATATGTGTCATAGCATGGTGAAGAAGCATGCCCAGTTTCGTGAAGATCGGACAATAGGTGGCGCTATAACTGGCAAAAAGGTTGGAAAACCACATATTTCCTATGGTAAATTGCCTGTATTGGCTGTAAATGGATTTTTCCATCAATTATTTCAGTAGTTAAAAGCTTGCTAAATAAAACTTAATGTCTTAAATGCTTATGTGCTTAAAGGCCTTAAATGCTTGAACCCCGATAAATGCTGCTTGCAGCTTTAATTATTATTATTATTATTATTCCGCCGTAAAACGCATCGTGCAGCCCAAACCGTAAGAGCTGGAACTTTGAAACTTTGCCATATGGTAGTACAAAAATCGAGGAGAGGTTATCAAATTATGACCTCGAATGGCCCATAGGTGGCGCTATAGCAACCAAAAGCGCGAAACTGCTCATAACTCCTAGACCGTATGTCGTAGACTCAAGTGTCTTATATCATTGGAAAGCTGGATGCCTGACGAAAAAAACGTATATCTCCGATTTCATTTCCGCCATGATAGATTTTCCGCCATTTTGAATTTTGTCAAAAACCTACTTTTGCGAACTAGTCCCTGGTTTTTTGCCCGATCGGAACCAAACCAGTGCAGAAATGTTCTCTGGAGTCTGAATATCAATAATTATCGAAAAAAAGTTGAAATTTCCATTCACGGTCGCTAAGGGGCGCCCAAATGTATGTTGTGGGAGGAGCCTATTTTACTAAAACGGCTATAACTCCAGAAGTAAATGAGGTATCTTCACCAAACTCGGTACACATGTGTAAGAGGTCAATCTGAGGTCACAGTAAAAAAACCGCGGCGAATGGCCACATGGTGGCGCTATAACATGAAAAAAATATAAAACGGCCCATAACCACCTGACCGTTAGTCCGATTGACTTGAAAATTGGTATGCAGTGTCTTGGTCCAAGGTGCCATGTATGTCTATGAGGACATTGGTGTATCTCAAAAAACATGGCCGCCATCGGCCAATGAAGTTTGAGCACCTATAAGACAAGGTTAACGGACGTCGATCGGAACGAAACTCGATGGGCATGTTCGACTCATGGCCCTAGAGGTCTGTAAGAATTTTGAAAGAAATCGGCCACTAGTTGGCGCTAACGAGTTTTTTGGCTCTGTAATTACGTGGTGTTACACTTATCGTCATAAAATGCATATCATTTGATAGATCTGCTCATGCTCAACAACTTTGCCTCAAGAACCACTAATGTCAATCAAACCATTAATTAATTATTCATGAATATGTTAAAAACCTACTTTTGCGAACTAGTCCCTGGTTTTTCGCCCGATCGGAACCAGACCAGTCTAGGACAATTCTCTGGACTCTCTAGATCAATAATTATCGAAAAAAAGTTTAACTTTTGCATTTGGGTGGCTGTAATAGGGTAATTTATAAAAGGGGCGTGGCAAAATACACTAAAATGCCTATAAATCCTAAATGAAAACTCAGAACTTCACAAAAATTGGTGAGCATATGTGACATAACATCATTAACAAGCATGCCAAATTTTATGGAGATCGGACAAAAGGTGGCGCTATAACTGTTAAAAAGCTTTAAAACCATATATTACCTATGGTAAATTGCCTGCATTGGCTGTAAATGGTCTTTTTCATCTATAATGTCAGTGTTTACATGCTTGCTAAATACATTTTAATAACTTTTGATGCTTTTGTGCTTATAAACCTTAAAGGCCTTAACAGCTTGAACCCCGATAAATGCTGCTTGCAGCTTTAATTAGGGGTTCAAGCATGAAATGCTGAAACCCTATTGTAATTGTAAGGATTCGTAAAACGCATCGTGCAGGACAAACCGTAAGGCCTAGAGACGTGAAACCTGGCCAGATGGTAGGCCTCAATTTGGGGACAACCTATCAGAGTATGACCCCAATTGGCCCATAGGTGGCGCTACAGCAACCAAAAGTACTAAATCGCTCACAACTCTTAGACCGTTTGTCCCAGGATCAAGTGTCTTATGTCGTTGGAATCCTTGGCTCAAGGCGGACAAAATGGCTATCTCCGATTTGGATGTAGGCAGGGAAAATTTTCTGCTATGTCGGATTTTGTCCAAAACCTACTTTTGCGAACCAGTCCCTGGTTTTTGGCCCGATCGGAACCAAACCAGTCTAGGACAATTCTCTGGACCCTCTAGATCAATAATTATCGAAAAAAAGTTGAACTTTTGCATTTGGCTGGCTGTAACAGGGTCATTTAGAAAAGGGGCGTGGCAAAATACACTAAAAAGCCTATAAATCCCAAATGAAAACTCAGAACTTCACAAAAATTGATGAGCATATGTGTCAGAACATGGTGAGGAAGCATGCAGAGTTTCATGGAGATCGGACCATAGGTGGCGCTATAACTGGCAAAAAGCCTTCATTCTTATTAGGGGTTCAAGCATGAAATGCTGAAACCCTATTGTAATTGTAAGGATTCGTAAAACGCATCGTGCAGGACAAACCGTAAGGCCTAGAGACGTGAAACCTGGCCAGATGGTAGGCCTCAATTTGGGGACAACCTATCAGAGTATGACCCCAATTGGCCCATAGGTGGCGCTACAGCAACCAAAAGTACTAAATCGCTCACAACTCTTAGACCGTTTGTCCCAGGATCAAGTGTCTTATGTCGTTGGAATCCTTGGCTCAAGGCGGACAAAATGGCTATCTCCGATTTGGATGTAGGCAGGGAAAATTTTCTGCTATGTCAGATTTTGTCCAAAACCTACTTTTGCGAACCAGTCCCTGGTTTTTGGCCCGATCGGAACCAAACCAGTCTAGGACAATTCTCTGGACCCTCTAGATCAATAATTATCGAAAAAAAGTTGAACTTTTGCATTTGGCTGGCTGTAACAGGGTCATTTAGAAAAGGGGCGTGGCAAAATACACTAAAAAGCCTATAAATCCCAAATGAAAACTCAGAACTTCACAAAAATTGATGAGCATATGTGTCAGAACATGGTGAGGAAGCATGCAGAGTTTCATGGAGATCGGACCATAGGTGGCGCTATAACTGGCAAAAAGCCTTCATTCTTATTAGGGGTTCAAGCATGAAATGCTGAAACCCTATTGTAATTGTAAGGATTCGTAAAACGCATCGTGCAGGACAAACCGTAAGGCCTAGAGACGTGAAACCTGGCCAGATGGTAGGCCTCAATTTGGGGACAACCTATCAGAGTATGACCCCAATTGGCCCATAGGTGGCGCTACAGCAACCAAAAGTACTAAATCGCTCACAACTCTTAGACCGTTTGTCCCAGGATCAAGTGTCTTATGTCGTTGGAATCCTTGGCTCAAGGCGGACAAAATGGCTATCTCCGATTTGGATGTAGGCAGGGAAAATTTTCTGCTATGTCGGATTTTGTCCAAAACCTACTTTTGCGAACTAGTCCCTGGTTTTTGGCCCGATCGGAACCAAACCAGTCTAGGACAATTCTCTGGACCCTCTAGATCAATAATTATCGAAAAAAAGTTGAACTTTTGCATTTGGCTGGCTGTAACAGGGTCATTTAGAAAAGGGGCGTGGCAAAATACACTAAAAAGCCTATAAATCCCAAATGAAAACTCAGAACTTCACAAAAATTGATGAGCATATGTGTCAGAACATGGTGAGGAAGCATGCAGAGTTTCATGGAGATCGGACCATAGGTGGCGCTATAACTGGCAAAAAGCCTTCATTCTTATTAGGGGTTCAAGCATGAAATGCTGAAACCCTATTGTAATTGTAAGGATTCGTAAAACGCATCGTGCAGGACAAACCGTAAGGCCTAGAGACGTGAAACCTGGCCAGATGGTAGGCCTCAATTTGGGGACAACCTATCAGAGTATGACCCCAATTGGCCCATAGGTGGCGCTACAGCAACCAAAAGTACTAAATCGCTCACAACTCTTAGACCGTTTGTCCCAGGATCAAGTGTCTTATGTCGTTGGAATCCTTGGCTCAAGGCGGACAAAATGGCTATCTCCGATTTGGATGTAGGCAGGGAAAATTTTCTGCTATGTCGGATTTTGTCCAAAACCTACTTTTGCGAACCAGTCCCTGGTTTTTGGCCCGATCGGAACCAAACCAGTCTAGGACAATTCTCTGGACCCTCTAGATCAATAATTATCGAAAAAAAGTTGAACTTTTGCATTTGGCTGGCTGTAACAGGGTCATTTAGAAAAGGGGCGTGGCAAAATACACTAAAAAGCCTATAAATCCCAAATGAAAACTCAGAACTTCACAAAAATTGATGAGCATATGTGTCAGAACATGGTGAGGAAGCATGCAGAGTTTCATGGAGATCGGACCATAGGTGGCGCTATAACTGGCAAAAAGCCTTCATTCTTATTAGGGGTTCAAGCATGAAATGCTGAAACCCTATTGTAATTGTAAGGATTCGTAAAACGCATCGTGCAGGACAAACCGTAAGGCCTAGAGACGTGAAACCTGGCCAGATGGTAGGCCTCAATTTGGGGACAACCTATCAGAGTATGACCCCAATTGGCCCATAGGTGGCGCTACAGCAACCAAAAGTACTAAATCGCTCACAACTCTTAGACCGTTTGTCCCAGGATCAAGTGTCTTATGTCGTTGGAATCCTTGGCTCAAGGCGGACAAAATGGCTATCTCCGATTTGGATGTAGGCAGGGAAAATTTTCTGCTATGTCGGATTTTGTCCAAAACCTACTTTTGCGAACTAGTCCCTGGTTTTTGGCCCGATCGGAACCAAACCAGTCTAGGACAATTCTCTGGACCCTCTAGATCAATAATTATCGAAAAAAAGTTGAACTTTTGCATTTGGCTGGCTGTAACAGGGTCATTTAGAAAAGGGGCGTGGCAAAATACACTAAAAAGCCTATAAATCCCAAATGAAAACTCAGAACTTCACAAAAATTGATGAGCATATGTGTCAGAACATGGTGAGGAAGCATGCAGAGTTTCATGGAGATCGGACCATAGGTGGCGCTATAACTGGCAAAAAGCCTTCATTCTTATTAGGGGTTCAAGCATGAAATGCTGAAACCCTATTGTAATTGTAAGGATTCGTAAAACGCATCGTGCAGGACAAACCGTAAGGCCTAGAGACGTGAAACCTGGCCAGATGGTAGGCCTCAATTTGGGGACAACCTATCAGAGTATGACCCCAATTGGCCCATAGGTGGCGCTACAGCAACCAAAAGTACTAAATCGCTCACAACTCTTAGACCGTTTGTCCCAGGATCAAGTGTCTTATGTCGTTGGAATCCTTGGCTCAAGGCGGACAAAATGGCTATCTCCGATTTGGATGTAGGCAGGGAAAATTTTCTGCTATGTCGGATTTTGTCCAAAACCTACTTTTGCGAACCAGTCCCTGGTTTTTGGCCCGATCGGAACCAAACCAGTCTAGGACAATTCTCTGGACCCTCTAGATCAATAATTATCGAAAAAAAGTTGAACTTTTGCATTTGGCTGGCTGTAACAGGGTCATTTAGAAAAGGGGCGTGGCAAAATACACTAAAAAGCCTATAAATCCCAAATGAAAACTCAGAACTTCACAAAAATTGATGAGCATATGTGTCAGAACATGGTGAGGAAGCATGCAGAGTTTCATGGAGATCGGACCATAGGTGGCGCTATAACTGGCAAAAAGCCTTCATTCTTATTAGGGGTTCAAGCATGAAATGCTGAAACCCTATTGTAATTGTAAGGATTCGTAAAACGCATCGTGCAGGACAAACCGTAAGGCCTAGAGACGTGAAACCTGGCCAGATGGTAGGCCTCAATTTGGGGACAACCTATCAGAGTATGACCCCAATTGGCCCATAGGTGGCGCTACAGCAACCAAAAGTACTAAATCGCTCACAACTCTTAGACCGTTTGTCCCAGGATCAAGTGTCTTATGTCGTTGGAATCCTTGGCTCAAGGCGGACAAAATGGCTATCTCCGATTTGGATGTAGGCAGGGAAAATTTTCTGCTATGTCGGATTTTGTCCAAAACCTACTTTTGCGAACCAGTCCCTGGTTTTTGGCCCGATCGGAACCAAACCAGTCTAGGACAATTCTCTGGACCCTCTAGATCAATAATTATCGAAAAAAAGTTGAACTTTTGCATTTGGCTGGCTGTAACAGGGTCATTTAGAAAAGGGGCGTGGCAAAATACACTAAAAAGCCTATAAATCCCAAATGAAAACTCAGAACTTCACAAAAATTGATGAGCATATGTGTCAGAACATGGTGAGGAAGCATGCAGAGTTTCATGGAGATCGGACCATAGGTGGCGCTATAACTGGCAAAAAGCCTTCATTCTTATTAGGGGTTCAAGCATGAAATGCTGAAACCCTATTGTAATTGTAAGGATTCGTAAAACGCATCGTGCAGGACAAACCGTAAGGCCTAGAGACGTGAAACCTGGCCAGATGGTAGGCCTCAATTTGGGGACAACCTATCAGAGTATGACCCCAATTGGCCCATAGGTGGCGCTACAGCAACCAAAAGTACTAAATCGCTCACAACTCTTAGACCGTTTGTCCCAGGATCAAGTGTCTTATGTCGTTGGAATCCTTGGCTCAAGGCGGACAAAATGGCTATCTCCGATTTGGATGTAGGCAGGGAAAATTTTCTGCTATGTCGGATTTTGTCCAAAACCTACTTTTGCGAACTAGTCCCTGGTTTTTGGCCCGATCGGAACCAAACCAGTCTAGGACAATTCTCTGGACCCTCTAGATCAATAATTATCGAAAAAAAGTTGAACTTTTGCATTTGGCTGGCTGTAACAGGGTCATTTAGAAAAGGGGCGTGGCAAAATACACTAAAAAGCCTATAAATCCCAAATGAAAACTCAGAACTTCACAAAAATTGATGAGCATATGTGTCAGAACATGGTGAGGAAGCATGCAGAGTTTCATGGAGATCGGACCATAGGTGGCGCTATAACTGGCAAAAAGCCTTCATTCTTATTAGGGGTTCAAGCATGAAATGCTGAAACCCTATTGTAATTGTAAGGATTCGTAAAACGCATCGTGCAGGACAAACCGTAAGGCCTAGAGACGTGAAACCTGGCCAGATGGTAGGCCTCAATTTGGGGACAACCTATCAGAGTATGACCCCAATTGGCCCATAGGTGGCGCTACAGCAACCAAAAGTACTAAATCGCTCACAACTCTTAGACCGTTTGTCCCAGGATCAAGTGTCTTATGTCGTTGGAATCCTTGGCTCAAGGCGGACAAAATGGCTATCTCCGATTTGGATGTAGGCAGGGAAAATTTTCTGCTATGTCGGATTTTGTCCAAAACCTACTTTTGCGAACCAGTCCCTGGTTTTTGGCCCGATCGGAACCAAACCAGTCTAGGACAATTCTCTGGACCCTCTAGATCAATAATTATCGAAAAAAAGTTGAACTTTTGCATTTGGCTGGCTGTAACAGGGTCATTTAGAAAAGGGGCGTGGCAAAATACACTAAAAAGCCTATAAATCCCAAATGAAAACTCAGAACTTCACAAAAATTGATGAGCATATGTGTCAGAACATGGTGAGGAAGCATGCAGAGTTTCATGGAGATCGGACCATAGGTGGCGCTATAACTGGCAAAAAGCCTTCATTCTTATTAGGGGTTCAAGCATGAAATGCTGAAACCCTATTGTAATTGTAAGGATTCGTAAAACGCATCGTGCAGGACAAACCGTAAGGCCTAGAGACGTGAAACCTGGCCAGATGGTAGGCCTCAATTTGGGGACAACCTATCAGAGTATGACCCCAATTGGCCCATAGGTGGCGCTACAGCAACCAAAAGTACTAAATCGCTCACAACTCTTAGACCGTTTGTCCCAGGATCAAGTGTCTTATGTCGTTGGAATCCTTGGCTCAAGGCGGACAAAATGGCTATCTCCGATTTGGATGTAGGCAGGGAAAATTTTCTGCTATGTCGGATTTTGTCCAAAACCTACTTTTGCGAACTAGTCCCTGGTTTTTGGCCCGATCGGAACCAAACCAGTCTAGGACAATTCTCTGGACCCTCTAGATCAATAATTATCGAAAAAAAGTTGAACTTTTGCATTTGGCTGGCTGTAACAGGGTCATTTAGAAAAGGGGCGTGGCAAAATACACTAAAAAGCCTATAAATCCCAAATGAAAACTCAGAACTTCACAAAAATTGATGAGCATATGTGTCAGAACATGGTGAGGAAGCATGCAGAGTTTCATGGAGATCGGACCATAGGTGGCGCTATAACTGGCAAAAAGCCTTCATTCTTATTAGGGGTTCAAGCATGAAATGCTGAAACCCTATTGTAATTGTAAGGATTCGTAAAACGCATCGTGCAGGACAAACCGTAAGGCCTAGAGACGTGAAACCTGGCCAGATGGTAGGCCTCAATTTGGGGACAACCTATCAGAGTATGACCCCAATTGGCCCATAGGTGGCGCTACAGCAACCAAAAGTACTAAATCGCTCACAACTCTTAGACCGTTTGTCCCAGGATCAAGTGTCTTATGTCGTTGGAATCCTTGGCTCAAGGCGGACAAAATGGCTATCTCCGATTTGGATGTAGGCAGGGAAAATTTTCTGCTATGTCGGATTTTGTCCAAAACCTACTTTTGCGAACCAGTCCCTGGTTTTTGGCCCGATCGGAACCAAACCAGTCTAGGACAATTCTCTGGACCCTCTAGATCAATAATTATCGAAAAAAAGTTGAACTTTTGCATTTGGCTGGCTGTAACAGGGTCATTTAGAAAAGGGGCGTGGCAAAATACACTAAAAAGCCTATAAATCCCAAATGAAAACTCAGAACTTCACAAAAATTGATGAGCATATGTGTCAGAACATGGTGAGGAAGCATGCAGAGTTTCATGGAGATCGGACCATAGGTGGCGCTATAACTGGCAAAAAGCCTTCATTCTTATTAGGGGTTCAAGCATGAAATGCTGAAACCCTATTGTAATTGTAAGGATTCGTAAAACGCATCGTGCAGGACAAACCGTAAGGCCTAGAGACGTGAAACCTGGCCAGATGGTAGGCCTCAATTTGGGGACAACCTATCAGAGTATGACCCCAATTGGCCCATAGGTGGCGCTACAGCAACCAAAAGTACTAAATCGCTCACAACTCTTAGACCGTTTGTCCCAGGATCAAGTGTCTTATGTCGTTGGAATCCTTGGCTCAAGGCGGACAAAATGGCTATCTCCGATTTGGATGTAGGCAGGGAAAATTTTCTGCTATGTCGGATTTTGTCCAAAACCTACTTTTGCGAACCAGTCCCTGGTTTTTGGCCCGATCGGAACCAAACCAGTCTAGGACAATTCTCTGGACCCTCTAGATCAATAATTATCGAAAAAAAGTTGAACTTTTGCATTTGGCTGGCTGTAACAGGGTCATTTAGAAAAGGGGCGTGGCAAAATACACTAAAAAGCCTATAAATCCCAAATGAAAACTCAGAACTTCACAAAAATTGATGAGCATATGTGTCAGAACATGGTGAGGAAGCATGCAGAGTTTCATGGAGATCGGACCATAGGTGGCGCTATAACTGGCAAAAAGCCTTCATTCTTATTAGGGGTTCAAGCATGAAATGCTGAAACCCTATTGTAATTGTAAGGATTCGTAAAACGCATCGTGCAGGACAAACCGTAAGGCCTAGAGACGTGAAACCTGGCCAGATGGTAGGCCTCAATTTGGGGACAACCTATCAGAGTATGACCCCAATTGGCCCATAGGTGGCGCTACAGCAACCAAAAGTACTAAATCGCTCACAACTCTTAGACCGTTTGTCCCAGGATCAAGTGTCTTATGTCGTTGGAATCCTTGGCTCAAGGCGGACAAAATGGCTATCTCCGATTTGGATGTAGGCAGGGAAAATTTTCTGCTATGTCGGATTTTGTCCAAAACCTACTTTTGCGAACCAGTCCCTGGTTTTTGGCCCGATCGGAACCAAACCAGTCTAGGACAATTCTCTGGACCCTCTAGATCAATAATTATCGAAAAAAAGTTGAACTTTTGCATTTGGCTGGCTGTAACAGGGTCATTTAGAAAAGGGGCGTGGCAAAATACACTAAAAAGCCTATAAATCCCAAATGAAAACTCAGAACTTCACAAAAATTGATGAGCATATGTGTCAGAACATGGTGAGGAAGCATGCAGAGTTTCATGGAGATCGGACCATAGGTGGCGCTATAACTGGCAAAAAGCCTTCATTCTTATTAGGGGTTCAAGCATGAAATGCTGAAACCCTATTGTAATTGTAAGGATTCGTAAAACGCATCGTGCAGGACAAACCGTAAGGCCTAGAGACGTGAAACCTGGCCAGATGGTAGGCCTCAATTTGGGGACAACCTATCAGAGTATGACCCCAATTGGCCCATAGGTGGCGCTACAGCAACCAAAAGTACTAAATCGCTCACAACTCTTAGACCGTTTGTCCCAGGATCAAGTGTCTTATGTCGTTGGAATCCTTGGCTCAAGGCGGACAAAATGGCTATCTCCGATTTGGATGTAGGCAGGGAAAATTTTCTGCTATGTCGGATTTTGTCCAAAACCTACTTTTGCGAACCAGTCCCTGGTTTTTGGCCCGATCGGAACCAAACCAGTCTAGGACAATTCTCTGGACCCTCTAGATCAATAATTATCGAAAAAAAGTTGAACTTTTGCATTTGGCTGGCTGTAACAGGGTCATTTAGAAAAGGGGCGTGGCAAAATACACTAAAAAGCCTATAAATCCCAAATGAAAACTCAGAACTTCACAAAAATTGATGAGCATATGTGTCAGAACATGGTGAGGAAGCATGCAGAGTTTCATGGAGATCGGACCATAGGTGGCGCTATAACTGGCAAAAAGCCTTCATTCTTATTAGGGGTTCAAGCATGAAATGCTGAAACCCTATTGTAATTGTAAGGATTCGTAAAACGCATCGTGCAGGACAAACCGTAAGGCCTAGAGACGTGAAACCTGGCCAGATGGTAGGCCTCAATTTGGGGACAACCTATCAGAGTATGACCCCAATTGGCCCATAGGTGGCGCTACAGCAACCAAAAGTACTAAATCGCTCACAACTCTTAGACCGTTTGTCCCAGGATCAAGTGTCTTATGTCGTTGGAATCCTTGGCTCAAGGCGGACAAAATGGCTATCTCCGATTTGGATGTAGGCAGGGAAAATTTTCTGCTATGTCGGATTTTGTCCAAAACCTACTTTTGCGAACCAGTCCCTGGTTTTTGGCCCGATCGGAACCAAACCAGTCTAGGACAATTCTCTGGACCCTCTAGATCAATAATTATCGAAAAAAAGTTGAACTTTTGCATTTGGCTGGCTGTAACAGGGTCATTTAGAAAAGGGGCGTGGCAAAATACACTAAAAAGCCTATAAATCCCAAATGAAAACTCAGAACTTCACAAAAATTGATGAGCATATGTGTCAGAACATGGTGAGGAAGCATGCAGAGTTTCATGGAGATCGGACCATAGGTGGCGCTATAACTGGCAAAAAGCCTTCATTCTTATTAGGGGTTCAAGCATGAAATGCTGAAACCCTATTGTAATTGTAAGGATTCGTAAAACGCATCGTGCAGGACAAACCGTAAGGCCTAGAGACGTGAAACCTGGCCAGATGGTAGGCCTCAATTTGGGGACAACCTATCAGAGTATGACCCCAATTGGCCCATAGGTGGCGCTACAGCAACCAAAAGTACTAAATCGCTCACAACTCTTAGACCGTTTGTCCCAGGATCAAGTGTCTTATGTCGTTGGAATCCTTGGCTCAAGGCGGAAAAAATGGCTATCTCCGATTTGGATGTAGGCAGGGAAAATTTTCTGCTATGTCGGATTTTGTCCAAAACCTACTTTTGCGAACCAGTCCCTGGTTTTTGGCCCGATCGGAACCAAACCAGTCTAGGACAATTTTCTGGACCCTCTAGATCAATAATTATCGAAAAAAAGTTGAACTTTTGCATTTGGCTGGCTGTAACAGGGTCATTTAGAAAAGGGGCGTGGCAAAATACACTAAAAAGCCTATAAATCCCAAATGAAAACTCAGAACTTCACAAAAATTGATGAGCATATGTGTCAGAACATGGTGAGGAAGCATGCAGAGTTTCATGGAGATCGGACCATAGGTGGCGCTATAACTGGCAAAAAGCCTTCATTCTTATTAGGGGTTCAAGCATGAAATGCTGAAACCCTATTGTAATTGTAAGGATTCGTAAAACGCATCGTGCAGGACAAACCGTAAGGCCTAGAGACGTGAAACCTGGCCAGATGGTAGGCCTCAATTTGGGGACAACCTATCAGAGTATGACCCCAATTGGCCCATAGGTGGCGCTACAGCAACCAAAAGTACTAAATCGCTCACAACTCTTAGACCGTTTGTCCCAGGATCAAGTGTCTTATGTCGTTGGAATCCTTGGCTCAAGGCGGACAAAATGGCTATCTCCGATTTGGATGTAGGCAGGGAAAATTTTCTGCTATGTCGGATTTTGTCCAAAACCTACTTTTGCGAACTTGTCCCTGGTTTTTGGCCCGATCGGAACCAAACCAGTCTAGGACAATTCTCTGGACCCTCTAGATCAATAATTATCGAAAAAAAGTTGAACTTTTGCATTTGGCTGGCTGTAACAGGGTCATTTAGAAAAGGGGCGTGGCAAAATACACTAAAAAGCCTATAAATCCCAAATGAAAACTCAGAACTTCACAAAAATTGATGAGCATATGTGTCAGAACATGGTGAGGAAGCATGCAGAGTTTCATGGAGATCGGACCATAGGTGGCGCTATAACTGGCAAAAAGCCTTCATTCTTATTAGGGGTTCAAGCATGAAATGCTGAAACCCTATTGTAATTGTAAGGATTCGTAAAACGCATCGTGCAGGACAAACCGTAAGGCCTAGAGACGTGAAACCTGGCCAGATGGTAGGCCTCAATTTGGGGACAACCTATCAGAGTATGACCCCAATTGGCCCATAGGTGGCGCTACAGCAACCAAAAGTACTAAATCGCTCACAACTCTTAGACCGTTTGTCCCAGGATCAAGTGTCTTATGTCGTTGGAATCCTTGGCTCAAGGCGGACAAAATGGCTATCTCCGATTTGGATGTAGGCAGGGAAAATTTTCTGCTATGTCGGATTTTGTCCAAAACCTACTTTTGCGAACCAGTCCCTGGTTTTTGGCCCGATCGGAACCAAACCAGTCTAGGACAATTCTCTGGACCCTCTAGATCAATAATTATCGAAAAAAAGTTGAACTTTTGCATTTGGCTGGCTGTAACAGGGTCATTTAGAAAAGGGGCGTGGCAAAATACACTAAAAAGCCTATAAATCCCAAATGAAAACTCAGAACTTCACAAAAATTGATGAGCATATGTGTCAGAACATGGTGAGGAAGCATGCAGAGTTTCATGGAGATCGGACCATAGGTGGCGCTATAACTGGCAAAAAGCCTTCATTCTTATTAGGGGTTCAAGCATGAAATGCTGAAACCCTATTGTAATTGTAAGGATTCGTAAAACGCATCGTGCAGGACAAACCGTAAGGCCTAGAGACGTGAAACCTGGCCAGATGGTAGGCCTCAATTTGGGGACAACCTATCAGAGTATGACCCCAATTGGCCCATAGGTGGCGCTACAGCAACCAAAAGTACTAAATCGCTCACAACTCTTAGACCGTTTGTCCCAGGATCAAGTGTCTTATGTCGTTGGAATCCTTGGCTCAAGGCGGACAAAATGGCTATCTCCGATTTGGATGTAGGCAGGGAAAATTTTCTGCTATGTCGGATTTTGTCCAAAACCTACTTTTGCGAACCAGTCCCTGGTTTTTGGCCCGATCGGAACCAAACCAGTCTAGGACAATTCTCTGGACCCTCTAGATCAATAATTATCGAAAAAAAGTTGAACTTTTGCATTTGGCTGGCTGTAACAGGGTCATTTAGAAAAGGGGCGTGGCAAAATACACTAAAAAGCCTATAAATCCCAAATGAAAACTCAGAACTTCACAAAAATTGATGAGCATATGTGTCAGAACATGGTGAGGAAGCATGCAGAGTTTCATGGAGATCGGACCATAGGTGGCGCTATAACTGGCAAAAAGCCTTCATTCTTATTAGGGGTTCAAGCATGAAATGCTGAAACCCTATTGTAATTGTAAGGATTCGTAAAACGCATCGTGCAGGACAAACCGTAAGGCCTAGAGACGTGAAACCTGGCCAGATGGTAGGCCTCAATTTGGGGACAACCTATCAGAGTATGACCCCAATTGGCCCATAGGTGGCGCTACAGCAACCAAAAGTACTAAATCGCTCACAACTCTTAGACCGTTTGTCCCAGGATCAAGTGTCTTATGTCGTTGGAATCCTTGGCTCAAGGCGGACAAAATGGCTATCTCCGATTTGGATGTAGGCAGGGAAAATTTTCTGCTATGTCGGATTTTGTCCAAAACCTACTTTTGCGAACCAGTCCCTGGTTTTTGGCCCGATCGGAACCAAACCAGTCTAGGACAATTCTCTGGACCCTCTAGATCAATAATTATCGAAAAAAAGTTGAACTTTTGCATTTGGCTGGCTGTAACAGGGTCATTTAGAAAAGGGGCGTGGCAAAATACACTAAAAAGCCTATAAATCCCAAATGAAAACTCAGAACTTCACAAAAATTGATGAGCATATGTGTCAGAACATGGTGAGGAAGCATGCAGAGTTTCATGGAGATCGGACCATAGGTGGCGCTATAACTGGCAAAAAGCCTTCATTCTTATTAGGGGTTCAAGCATGAAATGCTGAAACCCTATTGTAATTGTAAGGATTCGTAAAACGCATCGTGCAGGACAAACCGTAAGGCCTAGAGACGTGAAACCTGGCCAGATGGTAGGCCTCAATTTGGGGACAACCTATCAGAGTATGACCCCAATTGGCCCATAGGTGGCGCTACAGCAACCAAAAGTACTAAATCGCTCACAACTCTTAGACCGTTTGTCCCAGGATCAAGTGTCTTATGTCGTTGGAATCCTTGGCTCAAGGCGGAAAAAATGGCTATCTCCGATTTGGATGTAGGCAGGGAAAATTTTCTGCTATGTCGGATTTTGTCCAAAACCTACTTTTGCGAACTTGTCCCTGGTTTTTGGCCCGATCGGAACCAAACCAGTCTAGGACAATTCTCTGGACCCTCTAGATCAATAATTATCGAAAAAAAGTTGAACTTTTGCATTTGGCTGGCTGTAACAGGGTCATTTAGAAAAGGGGCGTGGCAAAATACACTAAAAAGCCTATAAATCCCAAATGAAAACTCAGAACTTCACAAAAATTGATGAGCATATGTGTCAGAACATGGTGAGGAAGCATGCAGAGTTTCATGGAGATCGGACCATAGGTGGCGCTATAACTGGCAAAAAGCCTTCATTCTTATTAGGGGTTCAAGCATGAAATGCTGAAACCCTATTGTAATTGTAAGGATTCGTAAAACGCATCGTGCAGGACAAACCGTAAGGCCTAGAGACGTGAAACCTGGCCAGATGGTAGGCCTCAATTTGGGGACAACCTATCAGAGTATGACCCCAATTGGCCCATAGGTGGCGCTACAGCAACCAAAAGTACTAAATCGCTCACAACTCTTAGACCGTTTGTCCCAGGATCAAGTGTCTTATGTCGTTGGAATCCTTGGCTCAAGGCGGACAAAATGGCTATCTCCGATTTGGATGTAGGCAGGGAAAATTTTCTGCTATGTCGGATTTTGTCCAAAACCTACTTTTGCGAACCAGTCCCTGGTTTTTGGCCCGATCGGAACCAAACCAGTCTAGGACAATTCTCTGGACCCTCTAGATCAATAATTATCGAAAAAAAGTTGAACTTTTGCATTTGGCTGGCTGTAACAGGGTCATTTAGAAAAGGGGCGTGGCAAAATACACTAAAAAGCCTATAAATCCCAAATGAAAACTCAGAACTTCACAAAAATTGATGAGCATATGTGTCAGAACATGGTGAGGAAGCATGCAGAGTTTCATGGAGATCGGACCATAGGTGGCGCTATAACTGGCAAAAAGCCTTCATTCTTATTAGGGGTTCAAGCATGAAATGCTGAAACCCTATTGTAATTGTAAGGATTCGTAAAACGCATCGTGCAGGACAAACCGTAAGGCCTAGAGACGTGAAACCTGGCCAGATGGTAGGCCTCAATTTGGGGACAACCTATCAGAGTATGACCCCAATTGGCCCATAGGTGGCGCTACAGCAACCAAAAGTACTAAATCGCTCACAACTCTTAGACCGTTTGTCCCAGGATCAAGTGTCTTATGTCGTTGGAATCCTTGGCTCAAGGCGGAAAAAATGGCTATCTCCGATTTGGATGTAGGCAGGGAAAATTTTCTGCTATGTCGGATTTTGTCCAAAACCTACTTTTGCGAACCAGTCCCTGGTTTTTGGCCCGATCGGAACCAAACCAGTCTAGGACAATTCTCTGGACCCTCTAGATCAATAATTATCGAAAAAAAGTTGAACTTTTGCATTTGGCTGGCTGTAACAGGGTCATTTAGAAAAGGGGCGTGGCAAAATACACTAAAAAGCCTATAAATCCCAAATGAAAACTCAGAACTTCACAAAAATTGATGAGCATATGTGTCAGAACATGGTGAGGAAGCATGCAGAGTTTCATGGAGATCGGACCATAGGTGGCGCTATAACTGGCAAAAAGCCTTCATTCTTATTAGGGGTTCAAGCATGAAATGCTGAAACCCTATTGTAATTGTAAGGATTCGTAAAACGCATCGTGCAGGACAAACCGTAAGGCCTAGAGACGTGAAACCTGGCCAGATGGTAGGCCTCAATTTGGGGACAACCTATCAGAGTATGACCCCAATTGGCCCATAGGTGGCGCTACAGCAACCAAAAGTACTAAATCGCTCACAACTCTTAGACCGTTTGTCCCAGGATCAAGTGTCTTATGTCGTTGGAATCCTTGGCTCAAGGCGGACAAAATGGCTATCTCCGATTTGGATGTAGGCAGGGAAAATTTTCTGCTATGTCGGATTTTGTCCAAAACCTACTTTTGCGAACCAGTCCCTGGTTTTTGGCCCGATCGGAACCAAACCAGTCTAGGACAATTCTCTGGACCCTCTAGATCAATAATTATCGAAAAAAAGTTGAACTTTTGCATTTGGCTGGCTGTAACAGGGTCATTTAGAAAAGGGGCGTGGCAAAATACACTAAAAAGCCTATAAATCCCAAATGAAAACTCAGAACTTCACAAAAATTGATGAGCATATGTGTCAGAACATGGTGAGGAAGCATGCAGAGTTTCATGGAGATCGGACCATAGGTGGCGCTATAACTGGCAAAAAGCCTTCATTCTTATTAGGGGTTCAAGCATGAAATGCTGAAACCCTATTGTAATTGTAAGGATTCGTAAAACGCATCGTGCAGGACAAACCGTAAGGCCTAGAGACGTGAAACCTGGCCAGATGGTAGGCCTCAATTTGGGGACAACCTATCAGAGTATGACCCCAATTGGCCCATAGGTGGCGCTACAGCAACCAAAAGTACTAAATCGCTCACAACTCTTAGACCGTTTGTCCCAGGATCAAGTGTCTTATGTCGTTGGAATCCTTGGCTCAAGGCGGAAAAAATGGCTATCTCCGATTTGGATGTAGGCAGGGAAAATTTTCTGCTATGTCGGATTTTGTCCAAAACCTACTTTTGCGAACCAGTCCCTGGTTTTTGGCCCGATCGGAACCAAACCAGTCTAGGACAATTCTCTGGACCCTCTAGATCAATAATTATCGAAAAAAAGTTGAACTTTTGCATTTGGCTGGCTGTAACAGGGTCATTTAGAAAAGGGGCGTGGCAAAATACACTAAAAAGCCTATAAATCCCAAATGAAAACTCAGAACTTCACAAAAATTGATGAGCATATGTGTCAGAACATGGTGAGGAAGCATGCAGAGTTTCATGGAGATCGGACCATAGGTGGCGCTATAACTGGCAAAAAGCCTTCATTCTTATTAGGGGTTCAAGCATGAAATGCTGAAACCCTATTGTAATTGTAAGGATTCGTAAAACGCATCGTGCAGGACAAACCGTAAGGCCTAGAGACGTGAAACCTGGCCAGATGGTAGGCCTCAATTTGGGGACAACCTATCAGAGTATGACCCCAATTGGCCCATAGGTGGCGCTACAGCAACCAAAAGTACTAAATCGCTCACAACTCTTAGACCGTTTGTCCCAGGATCAAGTGTCTTATGTCGTTGGAATCCTTGGCTCAAGGCGGACAAAATGGCTATCTCCGATTTGGATGTAGGCAGGGAAAATTTTCTGCTATGTCGGATTTTGTCCAAAACCTACTTTTGCGAACCAGTCCCTGGTTTTTGGCCCGATCGGAACCAAACCAGTCTAGGACAATTCTCTGGACCCTCTAGATCAATAATTATCGAAAAAAAGTTGAACTTTTGCATTTGGCTGGCTGTAACAGGGTCATTTAGAAAAGGGGCGTGGCAAAATACACTAAAAAGCCTATAAATCCCAAATGAAAACTCAGAACTTCACAAAAATTGATGAGCATATGTGTCAGAACATGGTGAGGAAGCATGCAGAGTTTCATGGAGATCGGACCATAGGTGGCGCTATAACTGGCAAAAAGCCTTCATTCTTATTAGGGGTTCAAGCATGAAATGCTGAAACCCTATTGTAATTGTAAGGATTCGTAAAACGCATCGTGCAGGACAAACCGTAAGGCCTAGAGACGTGAAACCTGGCCAGATGGTAGGCCTCAATTTGGGGACAACCTATCAGAGTATGACCCCAATTGGCCCATAGGTGGCGCTACAGCAACCAAAAGTACTAAATCGCTCACAACTCTTAGACCGTTTGTCCCAGGATCAAGTGTCTTATGTCGTTGGAATCCTTGGCTCAAGGCGGACAAAATGGCTATCTCCGATTTGGATGTAGGCAGGGAAAATTTTCTGCTATGTCGGATTTTGTCCAAAACCTACTTTTGCGAACCAGTCCCTGGTTTTTGGCCCGATCGGAACCAAACCAGTCTAGGACAATTCTCTGGACCCTCTAGATCAATAATTATCGAAAAAAAGTTGAACTTTTGCATTTGGCTGGCTGTAACAGGGTCATTTAGAAAAGGGGCGTGGCAAAATACACTAAAAAGCCTATAAATCCCAAATGAAAACTCAGAACTTCACAAAAATTGATGAGCATATGTGTCAGAACATGGTGAGGAAGCATGCAGAGTTTCATGGAGATCGGACCATAGGTGGCGCTATAACTGGCAAAAAGCCTTCATTCTTATTAGGGGTTCAAGCATGAAATGCTGAAACCCTATTGTAATTGTAAGGATTCGTAAAACGCATCGTGCAGGACAAACCGTAAGGCCTAGAGACGTGAAACCTGGCCAGATGGTAGGCCTCAATTTGGGGACAACCTATCAGAGTATGACCCCAATTGGCCCATAGGTGGCGCTACAGCAACCAAAAGTACTAAATCGCTCACAACTCTTAGACCGTTTGTCCCAGGATCAAGTGTCTTATGTCGTTGGAATCCTTGGCTCAAGGCGGAAAAAATGGCTATCTCCGATTTGGATGTAGGCAGGGAAAATTTTCTGCTATGTCGGATTTTGTCCAAAACCTACTTTTGCGAACCAGTCCCTGGTTTTTGGCCCGATCGGAACCAAACCAGTCTAGGACAATTCTCTGGACCCTCTAGATCAATAATTATCGAAAAAAAGTTGAACTTTTGCATTTGGCTGGCTGTAACAGGGTCATTTAGAAAAGGGGCGTGGCAAAATACACTAAAAAGCCTATAAATCCCAAATGAAAACTCAGAACTTCACAAAAATTGATGAGCATATGTGTCAGAACATGGTGAGGAAGCATGCAGAGTTTCATGGAGATCGGACCATAGGTGGCGCTATAACTGGCAAAAAGCCTTCATTCTTATTAGGGGTTCAAGCATGAAATGCTGAAACCCTATTGTAATTGTAAGGATTCGTAAAACGCATCGTGCAGGACAAACCGTAAGGCCTAGAGACGTGAAACCTGGCCAGATGGTAGGCCTCAATTTGGGGACAACCTATCAGAGTATGACCCCAATTGGCCCATAGGTGGCGCTACAGCAACCAAAAGTACTAAATCGCTCACAACTCTTAGACCGTTTGTCCCAGGATCAAGTGTCTTATGTCGTTGGAATCCTTGGCTCAAGGCGGACAAAATGGCTATCTCCGATTTGGATGTAGGCAGGGAAAATTTTCTGCTATGTCGGATTTTGTCCAAAACCTACTTTTGCGAACCAGTCCCTGGTTTTTGGCCCGATCGGAACCAAACCAGTCTAGGACAATTCTCTGGACCCTCTAGATCAATAATTATCGAAAAAAAGTTGAACTTTTGCATTTGGCTGGCTGTAACAGGGTCATTTAGAAAAGGGGCGTGGCAAAATACACTAAAAAGCCTATAAATCCCAAATGAAAACTCAGAACTTCACAAAAATTGATGAGCATATGTGTCAGAACATGGTGAGGAAGCATGCAGAGTTTCATGGAGATCGGACCATAGGTGGCGCTATAACTGGCAAAAAGCCTTCATTCTTATTAGGGGTTCAAGCATGAAATGCTGAAACCCTATTGTAATTGTAAGGATTCGTAAAACGCATCGTGCAGGACAAACCGTAAGGCCTAGAGACGTGAAACCTGGCCAGATGGTAGGCCTCAATTTGGGGACAACCTATCAGAGTATGACCCCAATTGGCCCATAGGTGGCGCTACAGCAACCAAAAGTACTAAATCGCTCACAACTCTTAGACCGTTTGTCCCAGGATCAAGTGTCTTATGTCGTTGGAATCCTTGGCTCAAGGCGGAAAAAATGGCTATCTCCGATTTGGATGTAGGCAGGGAAAATTTTCTGCTATGTCGGATTTTGTCCAAAACCTACTTTTGCGAACCAGTCCCTGGTTTTTGGCCCGATCGGAACCAAACCAGTCTAGGACAATTCTCTGGACCCTCTAGATCAATAATTATCGAAAAAAAGTTGAACTTTTGCATTTGGCTGGCTGTAACAGGGTCATTTAGAAAAGGGGCGTGGCAAAATACACTAAAAAGCCTATAAATCCCAAATGAAAACTCAGAACTTCACAAAAATTGATGAGCATATGTGTCAGAACATGGTGAGGAAGCATGCAGAGTTTCATGGAGATCGGACCATAGGTGGCGCTATAACTGGCAAAAAGCCTTCATTCTTATTAGGGGTTCAAGCATGAAATGCTGAAACCCTATTGTAATTGTAAGGATTCGTAAAACGCATCGTGCAGGACAAACCGTAAGGCCTAGAGACGTGAAACCTGGCCAGATGGTAGGCCTCAATTTGGGGACAACCTATCAGAGTATGACCCCAATTGGCCCATAGGTGGCGCTACAGCAACCAAAAGTACTAAATCGCTCACAACTCTTAGACCGTTTGTCCCAGGATCAAGTGTCTTATGTCGTTGGAATCCTTGGCTCAAGGCGGACAAAATGGCTATCTCCGATTTGGATGTAGGCAGGGAAAATTTTCTGCTATGTCGGATTTTGTCCAAAACCTACTTTTGCGAACCAGTCCCTGGTTTTTGGCCCGATCGGAACCAAACCAGTCTAGGACAATTCTCTGGACCCTCTAGATCAATAATTATCGAAAAAAAGTTGAACTTTTGCATTTGGCTGGCTGTAACAGGGTCATTTAGAAAAGGGGCGTGGCAAAATACACTAAAAAGCCTATAAATCCCAAATGAAAACTCAGAACTTCACAAAAATTGATGAGCATATGTGTCAGAACATGGTGAGGAAGCATGCAGAGTTTCATGGAGATCGGACCATAGGTGGCGCTATAACTGGCAAAAAGCCTTCATTCTTATTAGGGGTTCAAGCATGAAATGCTGAAACCCTATTGTAATTGTAAGGATTCGTAAAACGCATCGTGCAGGACAAACCGTAAGGCCTAGAGACGTGAAACCTGGCCAGATGGTAGGCCTCAATTTGGGGACAACCTATCAGAGTATGACCCCAATTGGCCCATAGGTGGCGCTACAGCAACCAAAAGTACTAAATCGCTCACAACTCTTAGACCGTTTGTCCCAGGATCAAGTGTCTTATGTCGTTGGAATCCTTGGCTCAAGGCGGACAAAATGGCTATCTCCGATTTGGATGTAGGCAGGGAAAATTTTCTGCTATGTCGGATTTTGTCCAAAACCTACTTTTGCGAACCAGTCCCTGGTTTTTGGCCCGATCGGAACCAAACCAGTCTAGGACAATTCTCTGGACCCTCTAGATCAATAATTATCGAAAAAAAGTTGAACTTTTGCATTTGGCTGGCTGTAACAGGGTCATTTAGAAAAGGGGCGTGGCAAAATACACTAAAAAGCCTATAAATCCCAAATGAAAACTCAGAACTTCACAAAAATTGATGAGCATATGTGTCAGAACATGGTGAGGAAGCATGCAGAGTTTCATGGAGATCGGACCATAGGTGGCGCTATAACTGGCAAAAAGCCTTCATTCTTATTAGGGGTTCAAGCATGAAATGCTGAAACCCTATTGTAATTGTAAGGATTCGTAAAACGCATCGTGCAGGACAAACCGTAAGGCCTAGAGACGTGAAACCTGGCCAGATGGTAGGCCTCAATTTGGGGACAACCTATCAGAGTATGACCCCAATTGGCCCATAGGTGGCGCTACAGCAACCAAAAGTACTAAATCGCTCACAACTCTTAGACCGTTTGTCCCAGGATCAAGTGTCTTATGTCGTTGGAATCCTTGGCTCAAGGCGGAAAAAATGGCTATCTCCGATTTGGATGTAGGCAGGGAAAATTTTCTGCTATGTCGGATTTTGTCCAAAACCTACTTTTGCGAACCAGTCCCTGGTTTTTGGCCCGATCGGAACCAAACCAGTCTAGGACAATTCTCTGGACCCTCTAGATCAATAATTATCGAAAAAAAGTTGAACTTTTGCATTTGGCTGGCTGTAACAGGGTCATTTAGAAAAGGGGCGTGGCAAAATACACTAAAAAGCCTATAAATCCCAAATGAAAACTCAGAACTTCACAAAAATTGATGAGCATATGTGTCAGAACATGGTGAGGAAGCATGCAGAGTTTCATGGAGATCGGACCATAGGTGGCGCTATAACTGGCAAAAAGCCTTCATTCTTATTAGGGGTTCAAGCATGAAATGCTGAAACCCTATTGTAATTGTAAGGATTCGTAAAACGCATCGTGCAGGACAAACCGTAAGGCCTAGAGACGTGAAACCTGGCCAGATGGTAGGCCTCAATTTGGGGACAACCTATCAGAGTATGACCCCAATTGGCCCATAGGTGGCGCTACAGCAACCAAAAGTACTAAATCGCTCACAACTCTTAGACCGTTTGTCCCAGGATCAAGTGTCTTATGTCGTTGGAATCCTTGGCTCAAGGCGGACAAAATGGCTATCTCCGATTTGGATGTAGGCAGGGAAAATTTTCTGCTATGTCGGATTTTGTCCAAAACCTACTTTTGCGAACCAGTCCCTGGTTTTTGGCCCGATCGGAACCAAACCAGTCTAGGACAATTCTCTGGACCCTCTAGATCAATAATTATCGAAAAAAAGTTGAACTTTTGCATTTGGCTGGCTGTAACAGGGTCATTTAGAAAAGGGGCGTGGCAAAATACACTAAAAAGCCTATAAATCCCAAATGAAAACTCAGAACTTCACAAAAATTGATGAGCATATGTGTCAGAACATGGTGAGGAAGCATGCAGAGTTTCATGGAGATCGGACCATAGGTGGCGCTATAACTGGCAAAAAGCCTTCATTCTTATTAGGGGTTCAAGCATGAAATGCTGAAACCCTATTGTAATTGTAAGGATTCGTAAAACGCATCGTGCAGGACAAACCGTAAGGCCTAGAGACGTGAAACCTGGCCAGATGGTAGGCCTCAATTTGGGGACAACCTATCAGAGTATGACCCCAATTGGCCCATAGGTGGCGCTACAGCAACCAAAAGTACTAAATCGCTCACAACTCTTAGACCGTTTGTCCCAGGATCAAGTGTCTTATGTCGTTGGAATCCTTGGCTCAAGGCGGACAAAATGGCTATCTCCGATTTGCTCGCCCTTCAGGCGCCAATTTCGAGTAAATTGCATTTTTTTGAAAAACCTATTTTTGCAAACTTCTCCTAGGTTTTTCTCCCGATCGGAACCAAACCACTGCAAGAATATTCTCTGGAGTCTGACAATCAATAATCATCCAAAAAATTCAAAATTTCAATCAACGGTCGATAAAGGGAACCAAAATATTTGATGGCACCAGGGCCACTTTTACTAAAACAGTTATAAATTGTGAACGGAAAGAGATTTTTTTGCTAAACTTGGGATACTTCTTCCTGAGCTCAATCTGAGATCACTTGAAAAAAATCGCAACAATTGGCCACTAGGTGGCACTATAAAACGGTTATAACTTGTGAACGGAAAGAGATATTTTCACAAAACTTGGGACACATGTTCATGAGCTCATTCTGAGGTCACGTGAAAAAAATCATGGCAATTGGTTACTTGGTGGCGCTATAAAATTGTTATAACTTGTGAGCGGAAAGAGATATTTTCGCTAAACTTGGGACACATGTTCATAAGCTCAATCTGAGTTGACATGAAAAAAATCGTGACAATTGGCCTTTTGTTGGCGCCATAACAGTGAAAAAATCATGAAAATAGCTATAAGCGCACCCAACCATTAGTCTACTGATAATTGGCACGCAGTGTCTTTGTCCAGGGTGCCATGATAGTCTATGAGAACATTGGTGTATCTCAAAAAACTCAGTATACGTCATTGGCACAATGCCTTGAAGGAGCCTTAGAAGTTTCAAGCCCGTGTTTTATTCACATGAGTGACCTCTTAAGACTCCTGAATCCTTGCCGAGTCCAACAATACCAAACATGCCAGGTTTCGCCTTATGACTTTTGTAAGTGTCATTTAGAGCTTTAAAAAATTGTGGTTATCTTCAAAGCCGTTAGTCCGATCGAGACAACAACAAAAAAACAAAGAAAATTTGAAGACATAGGTAAATAGCTAAACAATAACGCCAAAATGTTAAAATTAGGATAGGAACTGACAAAAAAATAAATTAAATCTAATCAATTTCACCCATGGATCATTTTGATGCTCTCACATGTTTGAAACGAACAATGATGGATTGTGATGAAATTTGTTTTGAATTGGGACTGGCGAATCCCCGTCCATACTGTCAATGACCGTTCGCAAAGACCCGCCCACTTTAGTTACTGTTGCTATGTCTGACAAGCATATGTCTGACTCTCACACCACACCAAGTTCTCACGCAGTGAAAAATACATTGCGGATCAGAGAAAAGACTGCGCACTGACAGACAAGTACTTTTGATATGAAACAAAGTCTCACCTTTCAAATGTAGTAATTTTTTAGAGACATTTAAACAATAAATACCGTTTTGTTTGTGACTCTTTAATGTGTCTGACAGATCGCTGTAGACTCGAGGCTCAGTTAAAGCTGCTTGTGAACTGATCATCTCTTCCTTCTAGTTAATTTATAGCATTAAAATAAACATGAATAAACATAAAAGGAATGTTGTTTTAAAGTGCTAAGACGTCAGTACACTTTGTTTTTCAAATTTAAATCCTCCAATGTTAATCTACTAACTCTCCTGACTGCTTTGTTGGGCAAAATGGCGGATTATGATTAGTCAGATCACCTGTCAATCAAACTCCCTGCAAAGGGTCAATTGAGAATGCCTGTGCGCACAATCCAGATCTAATCGACAACTTTGCAGTTGCACAAAGGAAAGCTCGGAAAATGTAAGAGAGCATCTTTTTTATGTATTTGGACCTAGGCCTAACAATGTGTTATGGTGCGCTGTTGTTTTTTTTTTTTTTGCTGAGCGTAGGCTACTCCTGATTTTGTTAGTCATCTCATCTCTTATATATCCTGCCCTATTCATGGTAGCCTACTCGCGGACATTGCGTCATCAATGTCATCAATTGCGTCATCAAGGGGCCCGCCTTGATAATCCTACTTAAGGGCCCGGTGTTGGCTCGTTACGCCACTGAATATAATTGTCTAAACTCCTTATCAAAATTACATATTTACAACAAATCTGACACATATATATATGGGCACACTTTGAGTACTACTAATATAAGTGGTGGAGATCAGGCAAGACTATAAGAAGACTCAGGCAAAAAGGTGCTATAACTGTAAAAACGCTTTAAAACCATATATTTCCTATGGTACACTGCCTGTATTGGCTGTAAATTGACTTTTTCATCTATGATGGCAGTTGTTAAATGCTTGCTAAATAAAACTTAATGTCTTTTGATGCTTGTGTGCTTAAAGGCCTTAAAGGCCTTAACTGCTTGAACCCCGATAAATGCTGCTTGCAGCTTTAATTATTAGGGGTTCAAGCACGAAGTGCTGAAACCCTATTGTAATTGTACTGATTTTTATTATTATTAGGGGTTCAAGCACGAAGTGCTGAAACCCTATTGTAATTGTACTGATTTTTATTATTATTAGGGGTTCAAGCATGAAATGCTGAAACCCTATTGTAATTGTAAGGATTTTTATTATTATTATTATTATTCCGCCGTAAAACGCATCGTGCAGCCCAAACCGTAAGTGCTAGAGACTTGAAACTTTGCCAGATGGTAGTACAAAAATCGAGGAGAGGTTATCAAAATATGAGCCAGATTGGCCAATAGGTGGCGCTACAGCGCAAAAAACAAAAAAAACGCATATTTTTGCTTAAATCTCATTAACCGTTTGTCACAGACTCAAGTGTCTTATATCATTGGAATCCTTGGGTCAAGCCGAACAAAAAAGGCCTCAAGGATTTCATTTCCGGTATGCAAATTTTTCCGCCATATTGGATTTTGTCCAAAACCTACTTTTGCGAACTAGTCCCTGGTTTTTTGCCCGATCGGAACCAAACCAGTGCAGAAATGTTCACAGTGGTCTGTATATCAATAATTATCGAAAAAAAGTTGAAATTTCGATCCACGGTTGCTAAGGGGTGTCAAAACGTTCGCAGGAGGCGGAGCCTATTTTACTAAAATGGCTATAACTCGTGAACAAAATGAGATATTTTCACCAAACTCGGTACACATGTGTAAGAGGTCAGTCTGAGGTAACAGTAAAAAAATCGCGGTGATTGGCCACAAGGTGGCGCTATAATATGAAAAAAACATAAAACAGGCTATAACCACCTGACCGTTAGTCAGATTGACTTGAAAATTGGTATGCAGTGTCTTGGTCCAAGGTGCCATGTATGTCTATGAGGAAATTGGTGTATCTCAAAAAACATGGCCGCCATCGGCCAATGAAGTTTGAGCAACTATTAGACAAGGTTAACGGAGGCCGATCGGAACGAAACTCGATGGGCATGTTCGACTCATGGCCCTAGAGGTCTGTAAGAATTTTGAAAGAAATCGGCCACTAGTTGGCGCTAACGAGTTCTATGGCTCTGTAATCACGTGGTGTTACACTTATTGTCACAAAATGCATATCATTTGATAGATCTGCTCATGCTCAACAACTTTGCCTCAAGAACCACTAATGTCAATCAAACCATTAATTAATTATTTGCGAATATGTAAAAAACCTACTTTTGCGAACTAGTCCTAGGTTTTTTGCCCGATCGGAACCAGACCAGTCTAGGACAATTCTCTGGACTCTCTAGATCAATAATTATCAAAAAAAAGTTGAACTTTTGCATTTGCCTGGCTGTAATAGGGTCATTTATAAAATGGGCGTGGCAAAATACATTAAAAAGCCTATAAATCCTAAATGAAAACTCAGAACTTCACAAAAATTGGTGAGCATATGTGACATAACATCATTAACAAGCATGCCCAATTTTATGGAGATCGGACCATAGGTGGCGCTATAACTGTCAAAAACCTTTATAACCATATATTTCCTATGGTAAATTGCCTGTATTGGCTGTAAATGGTCTTTTCCATCTATGATCATATAATTTTCATATAATAATGTTCAAAATTTGTGCAGTACAATTCTCTGGACTCTCTAGATCAGTAATCATCAGAAAAAGTTGAACTACTTCATTTGGATGGCTATAAAAGGGTCACTTCAAAATGTGGCCTTGACCAAGTGTCCCCGAAAGCTTATATCTTTTAAGATGCTCAGATCTTCTAAAAAACAAGTCAGAACATGTGAAATATCACTCTGAACAAGCATGAAACATTTCAGACAGATCGGACAAAATTTGACTCTATAACAGTTTAAAAAGGTGAAAATAATATGAATACAATGGCATATTAAGCCAATAAGTGGTATTTTACTGCCCCCTGCTGTTTAAAATAGTTATTTTGTCATATTGTTTCTATAATTCATATTTAGACTTTATAAAATCATTATTTGAACATTTACAATTACATTTAGTCAAAATCCATCTGTTAAAGTATTAGTGTGTGTGTGTGTGTGTGTGTGTGTAAGCATGCATTATAGAGTTAACATGGAAAGACTGGTTTGCTTTAGTGCAGAAAACTAGTGAAAATCATGAAGATTAAACTGAAACTGAGCCAATAATGGTCTTCTAGTGCCCTCTGCTGGCCATTCTACTTATTAATGAAGTCTTTTGACATGTGCTTTTGAATTCATAATTAGACATTGTAAATCATAGTAAATAATACTAGAATGTGGTGTATCAAGGTAAATCATGCTAGAACATGGTAAGTCATGGTAAACTATGCTAGAACAGGGTAAATCATGGTAAACCATGGTAAATCATGATAAACTTTGGTAAATAATGCTAGAATGTGGCATATCATGGTAAACCATGCTAGAACATGGTAAATCAAGGTAAACTAAGATAAATTCATGGTAAACTATGCCAGAACAGGGTAAATCATGGTAAACCATGGTAAATCATGATAAACTATGGTAAATCATGCTAGAATGTGGAAAATCATGGTAAATCATGCTAGAACATGGTAAATCAAGGTAAACTAAGATGAATTCATGGTAAACTATGCTAGAACAGGGTAAATCATGGTAAACCATGGTAAATCATGATAAACTATGGTAAATCATGCTAGAATGTGGTATATCATGATAAATCATGCTAGAACATGGTAAATCAAGGTAAACTAAGATGAATTCATGGTAAACTATGCTAGAACAGGGTAAATCATGGTAAACCATGGTAAATCATGATAAACTATGGTAAATCATGCTAGAATGTGGTATATCATGGTAAATCATGCTAAAACATGGTAAATCAAAGTAAATTAAGATAAAATCATGGTAAAACTATGCTAGAACATGGTAAATAATGGTAAACCATGGTAAATCATGATAAACTATGGTCAATCATGCTAGAATGTGGTATATCATGGTAAATCATGCTAGAACATGGTCTTTTTCATCTATTATGTCAGTGGTTACATGCTTGCTAAATAAAACTTTATAACTTTTGATGCTTAAAAACCTTAAAGACCTTAATAGCTTGAACCCCGATAAATGCTGCTTGCAGCTTTAATTAGGGGTTCAAGCACGAAGTGCTGAAACCCTATTGTAATTGTACTGATTTTTAGGGGTTCAAGCACGAAGTGCTGAAACCCTATTGTAATTGTACTGATTTTTATTATTATTATTATTATTATTCCGCCGTAAAACGCATCGTGCAGCCCAAACCGTAAGAGCTGGAACTTTGAAACTTTGCCATATGGTAGTACAAAAATCGAGGAGAGGTTATCAAATTATGACCTCGAATGGCCCATAGGTGGCGCTATAGCAACCAAAAGCGCGAAACTGCTCATAACTCCTAGACCGTATGTCGTAGACTCAAGTGTCTTATATCATTGGAAAGCTGGATGCCTGACGAACAAAACGTATATCTCCGATTTCATTTGCGCCATGATAGATTTTCCGCCATTTTGAATTTTGTCAAAAACCTACTTTTGCGAACTAGTCCCTGGTTTTTTGCCCGATCGGAACCAAACCAGTGCAAAAATGTTCTCTGGAGTCTGAATATCAATAATTATCGAAAAAAAGTTGAAATTTCCATTCACGGTCGCTAAGGGGCGCCCAAATGTATGTTGTGGGAGGAGCCTATTTTACTAAAACGGCTATAACTCCAGAAGTAAATGAGGTATCTTCACCAAACTCGGTACACATGTGTAAAAGGTCAATTTGAGGTCACAGTAAAAAAACCGCGGCGAATGGCCACATGGTGGCGCTATAACATGAAAAAAACATAAAACGGCCCATAACCACCTGACCGTTAGTCCGATTGACTTGAAAATTGGTATGCAGTGTCTTGGTCCAAGGTGCCATGTATGTCTATGAGGACATTGGTGTATCTCAAAAAACATGGCCGCCATCGGCCAATGAAGTTTGAGCACCTATAAGACAAGGTTAACGGACGTCGATCGGAACGAAACTCGATGGGCATGTTCGACTCATGGCCCTAGAGGTCTGTAAGAATTTTGAAAGAAATCGGCCACTAGTTGGCGCTAACGAGTTTTTTGGCTCTGTAATTACGTGGTGTTACACTTATCGTCATAAAATGCATATCATTTGATAGATCTGCTCATGCTCAACAACTTTGCCTCAAGAACCACTAATGTCAATCAAACCATTAATTAATTATTCATGAATATGTTAAAAACCTACTTTTGCGAACTAGTCCCTGGTTTTTCGCCCGATCGGAACCAGACCAGTCTAGGACAATTCTCTGGACTCTCTAGATCAATAATTATCGAAAAAAAGTTTAACTTTTGCATTTGGGTGGCTGTAATAGGGTAATTTATAAAAGGGGCGTGGCAAAATACACTAAAATGCCTATAAATCCTAAATGAAAACTCAGAACTTCACAAAAATTGGTGAGCATATGTGACATAACATCATTAACAAGCATGCCAAATTTTATGGAGATCGGACCAAAGGTGGCGCTATAACTGTTAAAAAGCTTTAAAACCATATATTACCTATGGTAAATGGCCTGCATTGGCTGTAAATGGTCTTTTTCATCTATAATGTTAGTGTTTACATGCTTGCTAAATAAATTTTAATAACTTTTGATGCTTTTGTGCTTATAAACCTTAAAGGCCTTAACAGCTTGAACCCCGATAAATGCTGCTTGCAGCTTTAATTATTATTATTATTATTATTATTCCGCCGTAAAACGCATCGTGCAGCCCAAACCGTAAGAGCTGGAACTTTGAAACTTTGCCATATGGTAGTACAAAAATCGAGGAGAGGTTATCAAATTATGACCTCGAATGGCCCATAGGTGGCGCTATAGCAACCAAAAGCGCGAAACTGCTCATAACTCCTAGACCGTATGTCGTAGACTCAAGTGTCTTATATCATTGGAAAGCTGGATGCCTGACGAAAAAAACGTATATCTCCGATTTCATTTCCGCCATGATAGATTTTCCGCCATTTTGAATTTTGTCAAAAACCTACTTTTGCGAACTAGTCCCTGGTTTTTTGCCCGATCGGAACCAAACCAGTGCAGAAATGTTCTCTGGAGTCTGAATATCAATAATTATCGAAAAAAAGTTGAAATTTCCATTCACGGTCGCTAAGGGGCGCCCAAATGTATGTTGTGGGAGGAGCCTATTTTACTAAAACGGCTATAACTCCAGAAGTAAATGAGGTATCTTCACCAAACTCGGTACACATGTGTAAGAGGTCAATCTGAGGTCACAGTAAAAAAACCGCGGCGAATGGCCACATGGTGGCGCTATAACATGAAAAAAATATAAAACGGCCCATAACCACCTGACCGTTAGTCCGATTGACTTGAAAATTGGTATGCAGTGTCTTGGTCCAAGGTGCCATGTATGTCTATGAGGACATTGGTGTATCTCAAAAAACATGGCCGCCATCGGCCAATGAAGTTTGAGCACCTATAAGACAAGGTTAACGGACGTCGATCGGAACGAAACTCGATGGGCATGTTCGACTCATGGCCCTAGAGGTCTGTAAGAATTTTGAAAGAAATCGGCCACTAGTTGGCGCTAACGAGTTTTTTGGCTCTGTAATTACGTGGTGTTACACTTATCGTCATAAAATGCATATCATTTGATAGATCTGCTCATGCTCAACAACTTTGCCTCAAGAACCACTAATGTCAATCAAACCATTAATTAATTATTCATGAATATGTTAAAAACCTACTTTTGCGAACTAGTCCCTGGTTTTTCGCCCGATCGGAACCAGACCAGTCTAGGACAATTCTCTGGACTCTCTAGATCAATAATTATCGAAAAAAAGTTTAACTTTTGCATTTGGGTGGCTGTAATAGGGTAATTTATAAAAGGGGCGTGGCAAAATACACTAAAATGCCTATAAATCCTAAATGAAAACTCAGAACTTCACAAAAATTGGTGAGCATATGTGACATAACATCATTAACAAGCATGCCAAATTTTATGGAGATCGGACAAAAGGTGGCGCTATAACTGTTAAAAAGCTTTAAAACCATATATTACCTATGGTAAATTGCCTGCATTGGCTGTAAATGGTCTTTTTCATCTATAATGTCAGTGTTTACATGCTTGCTAAATACATTTTAATAACTTTTGATGCTTTTGTGCTTATAAACCTTAAAGGCCTTAACAGCTTGAACCCCGATAAATGCTGCTTGCAGCTTTAATTATTATTATTTTTCCGCCATAAAACGCATCGTGCAGCCCAAACCGTAAGACCTAGAGACTTGAAACTTTGCCAGATGGTAGTACTATTGCTCGCTACTCAGATACACGGACTCAGCCCAATCGGCCCATAGGTGGCGCTATAGCAATCAAAAGCGCGAAACTGCTCAGAACTCCCAGACCGTAAGGCGTAGCTTCAAGTGTCTTATATCATTGAAATCCAGAGCTGCTGAAGAAAAAAACGTATATCTCCGATTTCATTTCCGCCATGATAGATTTTTCGCCATTTTGAATTTTGTCAAAAACCTATTTTTGCGAACTAGTCCCTGGTTTTTCGCCCGATCGGAACCAAATCAGTGCAGAATTGTTCTCTGGAGTCTGAAGATCAATAATTATCGAAAAAAAGTTGAAATTTCGATTCCTGGTCGCTAGGGGGTGCAAAATTAACGTTGTGGGAGGAGCCTATTTTACTAAAATGGCTATAACTCAAGAAGTAATTAAGTAAACTTCACCAAACTTGGTACACATGTGTAAGAGGTCAATCTGAGGTCACAGTAAAAAAAAGTGCGTCGATTGGCCACAGGGTGGCGCTATAAAAAAAAAAAAACGTATAGACAACTGACCGTTTTTCCGAATTACTTGAAATTTGGTAAGCAGTGTCTTGGCCCAAGGGGCCATGTATGTCTCAAAGGATATTGGTGTATCTCAAAAAACATGGCCGCCATTGGCCAATGAGGTTTGAGCACCGTTAACGAAGTCCGATCGGAGCGAAACTCGGTGGGCATGTTCGGCTCAAGCCCCTAGAGGTCTGTAAGAATTTTGAAAGAAATCGGCCACTAGTTGGCGCTAACGAGTTTTAAGGCTCTGTAATCACGTGGTGTTACACTTATTGTCACAAAATGCATATCATTTGATAGATCTCCTCATGCTGAACAACTTTGCCTCAAGAACCATTGCTGTCAATCAAACAGTTCATTAAATATTCATGAATATGTTAAAAACCTACTTTTGCGAACTAGTCCCTGGTTTTTCGCCCGATCGGAACCAGACCAGTCTAGGACAATTCTCTGGACTCTCTAGATAAATAATTATCGAAAAAAAGTTGACCTTTGGCATTTGGGTGGCTGTAATAGGGCAATCTATAAAAGGGGCGTGGCAAAATACACTAAAATGCCTATAAATCATAAATGAAAATTCAGAACTTCACGAAAATTGGTGGGCATATGTGTCATAGCATGGTGAAGAAGCATGCCCAGTTTCGTGAAGATCGGACAATAGGTGGCGCTATAACTGGCAAAAAGGTTGGAAAACCACATATTTCCTATGGTAAATTGCCTGTATTGGCTGTAAATGGATTTTTCCATCAATTATTTCAGTAGTTAAAAGCTTGCTAAATAAAACTTAATGTCTTAAATGCTTATGTGCTTAAAGGCCTTAAATGCTTGAACCCCGATAAATGCTGCTTGCAGCTTTAATTATTATTATTATTATTATCTACAAGTTACCACTATGACATGACTGTAGTGTGTGTGTGTGTGTGTGTGTGTGTGTGTGTGTGTGTGTGTGTGTGTGTGTGTGTGTGTGTGTATGTGTGTATGTGTGTATGTGTATGTGTGTGTGAGTGGGGGGGGGGGGAACAAGCTTGTTCCATGTTGCATATGTGACATTTTATAGATTTATGCCAGTTTAGTTGATTTTATTTGGCAATTTCTATAAAAATGCTCTGTTGCAGTGACATACTTGTGTGTGTTTGTGTGTGTGTGTGTATGAGATAGAAAGTTCGTTCCACTTTGGGTTTATGCTCTAGGACCAGACCTTGATTTAAATGTAATTTTTTTTTAGATTTATGCTAGTTTTGTTTATTTTATTTGCCAATTTCTATAAAAATACTCTCTGTTGCAGTGACATACATGTGTGTGTTTGTGTGTGTTTGTTTGTGTGTGTGTGTGTATGAGATAGAAAGTTCGTTCCACTTTGGGTTTATGCTCTAGGACCAGACCTTGATTTAAATGTAATTTCTTTTAGATTTATGCCAGTTTTGTTTATTTTATTTGCCAATTTCTGTAAAAATGCTCTCTGTTGCAAACACATACATTTGTGTGTTTGTTTATGTGTTGTGTGTGTGTGTGTGTGTGTGTGTGTGTGTGTGTGTGTGTGTGTGTGTGTGTGTGTGTGTGTGTGTGTGTGTGTGTGTGTGTGTGTGTGTGTATGAGATAGAAAGTTCGCTCTACTTTTTATTTATGCTCTAGGACCAGACCTTGGTTTCTATGTAGAAATTTTCAGATTTATAATGGATTTACTTTTATTTTTTTGACAAATAAAATAAAAAAAAGTCATTTTTTTCATTTTCCCATTCATTTTCAATGTGGGGTCATTTTAACCCCAAACACCTTAAAAGGTAAAAAAAATTGTACACACCTTTAGAACAACCAAATCAAGCCCAGTTTTTTTGTGCATGTTTAGATAGATTATTTAGGAAAAGTCACAGAGTTTCATGCCCCTGAGATGAAGTTAACACTTTTAAAAAATGAAGGAAAAATCCATTGGGGTCTGTATGACCCCAAACACTAATTAAAGGTTATTAATGTCTGTATTTCATTGTCAAATTTGTTCACAGGGCTCTTTTCTCCAACAACTGGAGCAGCCCAGCACAACATGTCTGTGAAATTCAAGGAATATCCCGAGACATCATGCCTCTTATTATCCAGTATGCGTACACAAGATCTGTGCTCATTACTCAGGAGAATGTGTTGGAGCTCTTGGTGGCGGCTGACATGACCTTAGTCTCAGGTCTTGTAGATGCCTGCTGTCAGTTCCTGGAGACACACTTATGCCCAGAGAACTGCATTGGCATCTACAAGTTTACAGAGGACTTTTACTTCTGCTCAAAGCTCCGGGGTAAAGCACAGCACTACATCCTGCAGCACTTTGAGGAGGTTCTGCACGTACCTGAGGAGTTCCTGGAGCTCTCCCTGGAACAGCTGGAGGAGATCATTGATGAGGATGAGCTGAATGTCAGACAGGAGGAGGTGGTGTTTGAAGCCGTCCTCCACTGGATTAATCATGCACCAGAAAACAGGAGGCAACACATTGCCGTGCTTCTGCCAAAGGTAAAACAGAGATTTTTGTCTCGTTTTTCATTACAAATATCTTAAAAGTCTTAAATCAAGATTGTCATTTACATTACATACACACTGTCATACATACAGTCTCTGAAAGTCTAAACTCTCCCTTGTGCTTCAGGTTCGATTGGGGTTGATGTCCTCAGACTACTTCCTCAATAATGTAAAGTGTAATGCACTAGTGATGAATGAAGCCTGCAAGCCTGTTATCATCAATGCAGTGAAGACTTTGTTTGACCACAACACGGATGAACCCACCAACTCAGAACTCATGCATCAACTGACACGTCCACGTCTGCCCTCAACGATCCTATTGGCCATCGGAGGATGGAGCGGCGACAATCTCACCAGTGCGATTGAGGCATATGATGAGAAGGCAGACTGCTGGGTCAGTGTGACTCAAGAGGATGAGCGTCCCAGAGCCTTTCATGGTACAGCAGTCCTGGATGAGTTTGTCTACTGTATTGGTGGTTTTGATGGTGTGGAGTTTTTCAACAGCGTGAGGAAATTCAATCTCATCACTCAGACTTGGCATGAGGTGAGTAATGCTGTATGTCAACATGTAACTTTAATTTAGCTTCCTTCACAAAACAGTATTGTGGTACAGTGATGGTACCGGATTGTACTTTGACATGGACCATAGTGCTGAATGATGATGAATGATGATGAATGATGATGTCCACATTACTTCAAAGAATAGATATAAACCATGATACATTTTTGTTTGTGTTTCAGCAATTGTTGTAGCTTAATAATATAATATAATATAATATAATACAATACACCAGAGTTACCATCATGACTGTGTAAAAAAATACCGTTAAAAATAATAATAGTAATACCATTGTATTTATTTGCAACTGATAGGACAGAACCAATGAGATGGTGTATTGGTGTGTGTTCGCACACTGATGTATTTGGTGTGTTGTAGGTGGCCCCCATGTACGAACGCCGAGGCTTTGTTAGTGTTGCTGTTCTGGACGGGCTCATTTATGCCATTGGTGGTTCTGATGGAGAACAACGGCTTAAAACAGTAGAGCGCTACGATCCAAACACCAATCAGTGGACAATGATGGCACCCATGAATGAAGAGAGGAGTGAAGTCAGCGCCACCTCACTGCAGGGCAGGGTAAGAGCACTTACCCATGACTCCACACTCTTCTGCTGGAGACTCTTAATGCCTGTAAAGCATGAAGGAAAGGGGAAATAGAGATATGCCTTAAGGAATAGTGTTAATATGGAAAGGAATATAAAATTTACTGAGTGTTTTAAACACTGCTTTTCTGATCAGTCTGTGATGATTGTGCACAAACATCATCCATGTTATGTTTGTGTTTGTCAGATCTATATCTGTGGTGGTTGGACTGGGACCGAGTGTCTCTCCTCTGCTGAGAGCTTCAACCCTGAAAAAAACCAGTGGACTCTCATCGCTCCCATGAGTAGCCGCCGCGCTGCTGTTGGTGTGATCGCTTATGCAGATCGAGTGTATGCTGTGAGTATTAAACACAGTTTTATAGTTTTAATTAGCTATGATAACCATCACACAAATACAGAAATATAGAACAATCACAGTTTAAAGGTTGCACTTCTGTAAATGCATGCATGGATGTGCACATAATACATCAATCAAAAATGTATTTATTTAAAGGTTGGTGGTTTTGATGATGACATTTTTTTGCGGAGTGCGGAGGCCTACAATCCACTCACTAACATCTGGACTGATGTTGCATCAATGTGCAATCCACGCAGCGGCTTTGGCATTGAGGTGAGATGTGGACAGTTAAAATCTGTATCTGGTGAAAATATGAAATAACATTAAAATAATGATTTGATGATAATAAATATGGGGGACTTTTTATTTTTTGCTTCCATATTGAGAAAAATTGGAAAGTTGCACCCTAAAATTGTAGAAGGCTTCGAAGATCAATGTGTGTCAAAACATTCTAACTATGTTTCAATTAAGTGGTGCATCTATAATAAGATTTATTCATGTAAAGTTAAAGACATTAGCTGTACAATATTCATTTTCCTTTTTCCTTTCCTCAAACTCCAGGTAGTTAATGGTCTGTTGTTTGCTGTCGGAGGCTTTAATGGATCCAGCATCATCTCTGATGTGGAGCGCTATGACGAGAAGACAGATCAATGGTAACTTCCACAAACACTAAATCTCACAGATCATTTCACATTTCATTAGATATAAGTGTAAGTCTAATGCAGGCTATATTTCATTACATTCACTGCTCATCTGTTTTCTATACAGGTTTTCTGCAAATGAAATGGCCATTTCCCGCTCTGGTCTGAGCTGTTGTGTAGCGTCAGGATTGCCTAACATGGCACAGTATGCTGCCCCACGAGACGCCAGACAGGCCGAGTCTGACAGTGAATGATCTCCCTCTAGCAGATCTGACAGTCTGACTACAGATGGAGAGTCATGTCTCCTGAATAAATGCATTAAAAAAAAAGAGGCTGTATTCGATATGTTAAACTTTCTCCCAGGTGTAGTGTTGTTCATTTAAAAAATTAAACCTAGCAAGGGATCTCTAGCTCAACAAACAAACATATAATATTGAGAATTATTTTTACTGAGTAAACTATTTATTGCTTTATTAACCCTTCAGAATTAATACATATTTATTATTTTTTCTTGAAAAAAAAGGCAGACTTAGAAACTCCATTAATTACTGTTCAACCTTTTATAGCACTCTTTATAAATCAGGATTTGATGAAACTTATTCCTCTGTTTTTATAGATAGTCTTACTAATTCGAAAACTATAAATGAAGATCAGAAAGAACATTGTGATAGTTCTATATGTATAAAAGAAGTCCTTCAAGCTATTACAGAGCTTAAATTAAATAAATCCCCTGGTGTAGATGGGTTAAACTCTGAATTCTATAAATCCTTTTCAGAAGAACTTGCTCCTTTTCTTCTAAATCTTTTCTTACAGTCTATTGATGGTAAACTCCCGCCTACCCTGACTCAAGGCCTAATTATCTTAATTCCCAAACCAAAAAAAGACACTTTAATTTTAGACAATTGGAGACCAATTTTCCTTCTTAATAATGATTATAAAATTTTAGCCTCTATATTAGCTTCTAGACTTAAGACAACTCTGGATTCTATTATCGATGACACATAGTCAGGTTTTAAGAGTAATAGACACATTTTGAATAATATTCGATTGGTATTAGACCACATCTATACCCAGACGAGAGTTTATTCTTTTAAAAAAAAAAAATAAATAAAATAAAATAAAAAAAACGCCAGAAACCAATCAGAATATAGACGTCCTTCGCGCTGGCTGATTCCGGAGAAACATACGATGTAAACTTTCGTTCCTACCAAAACATTAGTTCCGAGAAAATGGAGGAGAAGTTGATCATCGCCGTTGCTGGGTTTCTTATCATTATCGGATTAATTGCACAGTTTAACCATAGAGTGAAAGTTTATCATTTGCATGTGTTTTTAAGTCCTGTCAGTTTAACAGGGCGCGCTTGACAGGGCATATATAACAACGAGCAGAGAGAGAGAGAGAGAGAGCCCTGGCCGCGCGCGCGCACTCACTATTAATGATAATAATAATAGCTCATTATTATTTTTTCCCGACCAAATGTGACCAAAACGGTTATAAAAATGCTGTCATTATAACATTTCATGGTGTGACCATGGGTGTGACACAGACTTCAGAGCGGCCAAAGCGTCAACAAGCTTCCCCGTACTTTTTGACAAGCGTCCTTGACAGGGCGGCCAGAGCTTCTTTGCAGCTCAAGTCGGCGGCGGTGTGAACGTACAGTAAGTTGAATGTACAACACTGGCCAGCACTGTAAAATAATAACAACGAGACGCTGTAAAACTGGAGTACTGGCTGCAGTCTTCGACAATATTTAATTGACTGTTCATTTCAATGCATTAACAACATTAACATATTTCAATAAAGATAGTTACATTTTAATTAAGGCTTTTCAGAGATACATTCTCCTTTTACAGGGTTTTCAACCGAATATCATGTATTTCACATCACAATAACATTCATGAGACATTACTCTCATTTTTGAACTGTCACAAATGAATATTGCATTTCGCTTCAAGCAATCCTCGTGTTTTATACACTGTCTATGGTTTTATATGTACGTCGCCATTTTGGCTCTAACTCACTCATGTTTACACCATGGTTTACACCGCCATTTTGGCTCTAACTCACTCATGCTTACACCGCCATTTTGGCTCGAAATACTTCCAGTTGCGAACGCATATTAAACTCACTCAAACTTTTTCATCCGATAACAAAATCAACATTATAAAGTCTTTAAAACATCCATGAACGCTTTTCACGTGTATATTTTCTCATATTTCACTTTGCATTCACCTATTTGTCCCTCTTATGTCTAATACATAACCCAGTAATGCAGAATGCGTCTTAATAAACAGTCTTTCTCAGTAATCTAACAAAAATAAACACATACGTCTTTGAAGCACAGTGTTTTACATTAGTTTCAACCAGTTTCTGAAACAGTTTTGCTCACCTGTAAAATAATAAACAAGAGACGCTGTAAAACTGGAGTACTGGCTGCAGTCTTCGACAATATTTAATTGACTATTTAATTATATTTAATTGCTTGAAACAATAGCGTTCAGCGCCCTCTACAGGAAGCAAGCATAAACAGCAACAAAGCATTCTTTTCTACACAATGAACTGCTGAATGAAAATGATGAATTCACACCAATTTATATCCAATTTTTAACGCACAAATGCCATACAACATTTTAAGGGGTGTCTTTTTTCCCCCTCTACACATATACACATTCATTTTTAAGCACATTCATTTTTACCAACCCACTACACAAACCTATGATTGATATATACCTCATAACATCAGTAACTCGACAGCCCTACCTAGAATGGTTTTCCTCAGCGTTTGTAATGTCTGCACAAAGGGCAGTTGTGCGAAGATTCGCCTTTGGAGAAAACTGTTGATTTTATACTCGAAAAATTTAAGTATCCTTAATATTAAAAATTAATATTACCCCAGAATGAATTGCATTGCTATCCCACCCCAAAACATACAATAATAACAACCATAAATGCTGACCAATACTTCATTATATTACTTTTTTACTGAAAATGATATAATTCAATAAAACAAACAAAATGTAGGCTATGTCATATGACATAGCTATGCATGAATACACTCTAGATGTGTATATAGTGAACATGTCTACATTTTCATTCAAACAATTAAATAAAGCATTAATTAAATAATTATATTTTATTTACTGACAACAATAAGAAATATTAATAAATTAGTAAAAGAATGAATGAAAGTCACCATCACACAATAAACAAATGCATATACAAGTCAACACATGAAACAAAGCTTTATTCAAACTACAATCATGTATGTAGGCTACAGGCGCTGAGCCCCACATCCTTCTGCCATCTCAACACAGCGGTTCCCATTCTATGGCTTTATTCTGATGAATCAGCTGACCGCCAGAGGTGAGCCGTTACTTTGTGCCTGAGGTTGTTGCGTGATGTGTTGAGCTTCACAATCTGAGGCAATAAGGGCAGGTGGAGTGATGGTGGGACTCGTAAGGGCAGGTGGAGTGATGGTGGGACTCGTAAGGGCTGGTGGAGTGATGGAGGGTCTCATAAGGGCTGGTGGAGTGATGGAGGGACTCATAAGGGCTGGTGGAGTGATGGAGGGACTCATCCATGGCACCATCTCCAGGATTCAGCTCTGGGCTCCTCATCCTCAGTGCTCACACCAGCCTGCTGACATTTCAGATCCTACATCTGTACTTTGCAAAAATGTAGTTGTCTGTTTGCACACAATGGAAAAAAAATAGAACTTTTTAGACGTTCCCTATCTTCTGTACCACACACATTGGACATTCAGTGAACATTCGCAACTTTGTATGCCATTAAAACAATATTTGCCCATTTTGATCGATTGTGGAGAGTGTTGTAGTTCACCATCTTTGTCCTAAGGATCATGTAGCTGCTTTTATTTTGCAAAAAGGTGCTTTATTGCGCTTGTTATTGAGACAGTTTTTAAGCAAAAAAGTGCGAACTATATATATATATATATATATATATATAGACTAATTAATGTCATTTTATTAATAGATTGATGTGCCAAGAGTGACAGAGTCTTCACGTAGACTGAGTTAAGCAAGAGTCTTGTGACAAAAATTATAATAGGACATTATAGCAATAAAAAAATCATAGTACTTGGATACTTAAGTACATTTGAAGGCAAATACTTTTGTACTTTTACTCAAGTGAATGTTTAAAGGCAGCACTTCTACTTTTACTTGAGTAATATTTCACCTTGAGTATCTTTACTTTAACTCAAGTACATGGTATGTGTACTTCGTCCACCACTGATTATCTCTGGTGAAACTGGAGAGAGCCTGGAGATAAGGCTCCAGCCAATCATACATGTCACACCAAAAAGTGTTACTATAAGGGCAAAAGAAAAACAAATGATCCGTGGTCTCTATTTCCTCATCACAGAATATACAGTTGGTTAGATCAAAGTTAAATCTACGTGAGAGGAGTTCTCTTGAAGGATAAATGTCATTCATGACTTTGAAGTGAAGCTCTTTAGCTTTTGGTGATAAAGGTAACTTTAAAAAATCTGTGCGCAGTTTCTTCAGAGAAGAATGAGTGAAAATAAGAGAAGCCGCATTTCGGCTGTATTGCATTGGGTATAAAGTCAGAGTAAAAGAGATCACGGAACACTTTGTTTTGCAAATTCCAACTACAGAACTGGTGACCAGCAATCATCAATGAAGGGAGAAGAGGAGGGTTGAGCAAATTAGGTAGTGCATTTTTTGCCATCAAAAGGAAGGCAGAAGGGATGCTTTGTATAACCATATCATAATGTTTACGATTGCACTGAAAATTTAATTTTGTACCAAAATCTTCAAAAGATAAAACATTGCCATAACTGTCCAGTAAATGTGTGACAGACCAAATGTTGTTTTCCATCCATTCATTGAAATACAGGGACTTATTCCTAAAGAGAATGAATCTGCAATTCCAGATGGGAACATCATGGGGAGTAAAATTGTGCTTGTACAATAGTTTCCAAAATAACAGAACTTGTGAATGGAATGCAGACAGCTTTACAGGAAGTTTTGGAATAACAAAATCACAGCGCAAAAGTAAATCAATACCCCTGGAGACACAATACCAGAAGCTATTACTGTTTGCTAGAAAGCATCTTAACCATTTAATCTTACAATCAAAGTCTATGGCTTGTAGTCCACCATCTTCATAGTCTTTCACTATAGTTGCTTTTTTTCAGATAATGTGGTTTTCTTTTCCAGATGTAATCAAAGTTGAATGTATTGATGGACTTAGCGGCTTTTTTGGGGATAGACAGAGAAAAGGCTGGGTAAATACACCTTGAAAGGCTTTCTATTTTTGGTTATAAAGATTCGACCAAACAGAGAAAGATCTCTATTTAACCATCTGTCTAATCTTGATTTACATTCATCCATTTTGTTCCATACATTTAATGTTTCACTCAACTTAGTATCTTTAGTTATATGTATACCAAGTGTTTGACTGCAGTTTTAATAGGGATACCATAAGCTGCCTCAAGGTGGCAGTCATGTATAGATAACAACTCACACTTTTTGAAGTTCAGTTTTGCTTTTGAGAATGAGTCTATAGTTTCTATAACCTTTGGGACCTGCTCAACATTTTTAAGAAATAGAGTGGTGTCGTCGGCCAGCTGACTGTTCAATATCTGAATTTTGAATGAGGATTGACAACATTTCAGCTGCAATTATGAAGAGTGATGGCAAAGCCATCATCTTTAACATGCTCATTATACTCAAGTAGATCAAGGACAAGGCGAACATTATTGTGTATTGATCTACCTCTCATAAATCCTGATTGAGTTTCACTTATTATTTGAGGAAGACCCTCTTTAAGACGATTTGAGAATATGTGTGTTAGCAATTTATAATCATTATTTAATAATGTTATCGGTCTCCAATTGTCCAAGACTTTGGGATCTTTGTTTGATTTTGGAATGAGAACAATTACCCCTTGCCTAAACGTCTCTGGAAGTGAATGGTTAATTAAAGCTTCTTTAAGTGTTTATTCATTTATCTGGGGAATAAAACTTTAATTTGATTAAAGAAAGCCTCTGATGCATCAGCTGATAATCTAGAAGAATCTAGATTACTGTAAAAGGAATAAACTTCATTGATTATAGTTTTAGGATCAGAGCATTCATTTTCATTAACCTCCTCAGACCCCGTGTCCACATCGTCCACATCCGTGGACATCACATTTTTGGCTGTGTGCAGCATCTTATACTGTCTATGCATAATACTTAATTCTGTGTAACTGGAACATGTTTTTCACAAACACGGACACTCACACTGCCATCTGGTGGTGTCAGGAGAAAAAAAAAAACGTAACATAAATAATGTCAAGATGGCGGAGAACACAGGCGAAATGTCACGCAGCCACATCAGACCAAAACGTCCACAAGGTAAAAAATTTAATAACATTTCATTGTTGATTCTTGTTAAGTTATGCATAATAGTGTTGTATGATTAAAATGGCATGCACATTTGACGAACTTTGTAAAAGGAAAGATTTACTAGGCTGCTAAATTTGATGTCCACATATGTGGACACTGGGACTTAGCTTCGATGAAACTGTATAAGAATGTTAGCAAAAAAATGAAAATTTGTAGTTGCACAACTTGCACTGAGCTTCGTGGCGCACACACACACACACACACACACACACACACACACACACACACACACACACACACACACTCTCTCTCTCTCTCTTGCTCACTCGCGATCGCACACACACACACACACACACACGTCTCTTGCTCATTCACTATCGCGTGCGCGCACACACACACACACACACTCTTGCTCACTGCGATCGAGCGCGCACACACATACACACACGCTCACTCACTCACTCATTCGCGCACACACACACACACACACACACACACACACACACACACTCTCTTGCTCACTCGCGATCGCGCGCGCACACACACACACAAATAAAAATAACATTCCTAGTTTGGAGAAGTTGAAGTTTTGGAGTGTTACAAAAAAGAAAGCACATTTTTTGGATATGTTTTTTATTTGGATAGAAATTTTGTTTTTCCATATCAATGTTCAGAAGTGGTGATCAGTTGACAGCTCCGCCCCTTTCTTCACCGAGTGTCCAAGATATACAGCCAGAGGCCAGATGAAACGTCCACAAAGTCGATCATCGACCTCCGGCCTAGGGTGTCCTGGTGCCACGTGCACTGATGGACACCCTTATGCTTGAACATGGTGTTCGTTATGGACAAGCTGTAACTAGCCCGCTCGGGTTCAAATCAGAGTGGCCGTTCCTCCCAATCACGCCCCTCCAGGTGTCACTGTCGCTGCCCACGTGGGCGTTGAAGTCCCCAAGTAGAACGACAGAGTCCCCAGTAAGAGCGCTTTCCAGCACCCCTCCAGGGACCAGGGATCGGGTCGTCGAGGCCCCCGCATTCGACTGCCGCCCTATCCTCTAAGCACCGGCCCCTTACAGTCCCTCCTACGGGTGGTGAGCCCACGGGAGGGCGATCCCACGTCGCTTCTTCCGGCTGAGCCCGGCCGGACCCCATGGGGGGAGGGGAGGCCCGGCCACCAGGCGCTCTCATAAGAGCCCCAACCCCGGGCCTGGCTCCAGGGTGGGGCCCCGGATAAATTTTCCAACTCACCTGGGCTGAGCTGTGGGTCATGATCGAAAAGACAAGATCCCGGATACAAGTGGCCGAAATGAGCTTTCTCTGCAGGGTGGCTGGGCGATCCCTTAGAGATAGGGTGAGGAGCTCGGTCACTCGGGAGGAGCTCAGAGTAGAGCCGCTGCTCCTCCACATCGAGAGGGGTCAGCTGAGGTGGCTCGGGCATCTGTTCTGGATGCCTCCTGGACGCCTTACGGGGAAGGTGTTCCGGGTGCGTCCCACTGGGAGGAGACCCCGGGGAAGACCTAGGACACGCTGGAGGGACTATGTCTCCCAGCTGGCCTGGGAACGCCTCGGTGTCCCCCTGGAAGAGCCGGACAAAGTGTCTAGAGAGAGGGAAGTCTGGGCATCTCTGCTTAGACTGCTGCCCCCGCGACCCGGCCCCGGATAAGCGGAAGATGTATGTATGTATGTTCAGAAGTTATACAAGAGTAACAACGAAAAATGTTCAGGCACAGGCTGTAAATAAAAGAGATTTGCACTTTGTTACACAATGGTGTATTGATTTTTTTCTGTGAATTCAGACCCAGTGTCCACATATGTGGACATCATTTTTTTCAAAAAGTGCTTCATGTTCAAAGATAATATCTGGTTATTATATATATTGGTCCCTCCTAACCCCAAAAAGCTAGAAGAAATCTAAAATGTACGCCAAACCAAAGCTCGGGTCTGAAGAGGTTAATGATCAGTGTTCCTATATTATTCCTTTCCTGGCGAGATTTTTCTAATCTACAGAAATAAGATGAATTCCTTTCTCCTTCCTCGATCCATTTTGCTCTGGATCTAATAAATGCTACATTTGCTTTTCGTGTATAAATATGATCTAATTTGGTTTGTAGAGTAAGTAGTTTCCTTTTGTCAGTATCTGTAAGCGTGGGTTTGTTACAGCAGAGACTTATCTCTCTTGTTAAATTGGTCTCATCTAAAAGGGCAGATTGTTGCAATTGTTTACTGAAAGAGATTGAAAAATGTCTTATTCTGAATTTTAAAAATTCCCATTTGGAGCTAACAGACAACCTGTTTCTGACCAGTTGAACACATCAAAACGCTCACAAATTAAATTCTGTTCTATTGCAGAAGATTGTGGAAAGGCAACAGATCACAGACACCAATCTTCTTGAAGCTCACATCACTTCCTGCCATGAACAGGCTGAGCAGTTCTCTTAAACCGACCGTCATGAGTCTTGAACTGCCACTGGTGAACCAACTGGAGGTCAGAATAAAAATACCAATATTTTTAATGTAATTACGGAACATATCACCTAAACAAGTGGAAGTTTCACAAATATGTTTTATTTATTTTATTTTTTTAGAGGACATCTTCAAAGACCATGGTTGGATGGTTCATTGAATTTGTGCGAGAAAATACCGGATGATCTGGCAACGGTCAGTGGAAAACTGTCTTCATGATCACTTAATTTGTGTATAATTATGAATAATTAAGAAGTCAAAAGCCATCGTAACTACATGCCAGACACTTATTTTTAGTATTGACTGATCCTTCGTCCTCATTTCCTATGCTGCCCTGTAGCTCTTGGTACAGGATGAGCTGGAGGACATGGCATCATCTGAGGACAATTCAAATGTTTCTCTTGTCAGATCCAGAATATATACAGTTATGTATGTATATATATAAACTATTTTTGCTTATTTTGTTGTTAGATGTTGATAAGTATGCAGCTGTATTATCTTTGTTTTGTTTATAAAATTTTGAGATCATCAGTTTTACAAGAATGTTGTCGGGTTTGTTTTTGTACTTTATGCAATGCTTCCATCTACAGACGAGTAAAGAGTGCTGCAGCAATTCCATTTGTTGAGAGAGAGAGAGAGAGAGAGAGAGCTGTATATTACATAAAAGGGCATTTCTCAAATGGGGTGTGGGCTAGTTATATATAATTTGGAAATAAAGCTATATAAATTGTATATATATATATCACACACATATATACACACATTTACAAGTCATTACATGTTATCATAGCTAACACAATCCTTTCTGCCAAATATGTTTAAGAAATTTGTTAAATTTGTTTTAAATTGTGTGTGTGTATATACACAAATGGAATTATATATATATATACATACCACGTTAAACAGGTTTTATTAGCAAATTTATTGTTTAGAAACAGCTGTCACAACATAAACGATTCTCTACATTTCTACTGCTTTCTTGTAATAGAACTGCAAATCCCATCATGCCTTTTCCAGAGTACCCAATGAACATCCAGCGTCATAGTTCCCCGATGTTCGTCATCCAATCAGAGAACAGCATGCTGGATCACATGACTCGCTGTTGAGCGCCTTCATTCTGCTCTGAGGGACTCATCCGCACGTCCTGCGGGAGAAACTCCGAAACTCACGCACTGCGCTGTCAGTGTCGCGTTTTCTTCTCTTCCCGGGTCTCGGATAAGCGACGCTCAGCTGGTTGTGTTCGGGGACTTCCCCGCAGAAGCGATCAAACATGCCGGTCCGTACCGACTGCTGTCAGGGCTCGTCGTTGGCCTGCATGGCCTCGGCCGAGATGGTCCTCACTGCAGAACATGAAATCCACGGGGAGGAGTCGGATCTAGATCCAACTCCTCCCACCTTACATATACCTAAAACTACCCATCTCCACCCCCTGATCCCTAAACCTACCCCTAAACCTACCCATCTCCACCCCTTAATCCCTAAACCCACCCCTAAACCTACCAATCTCCACCCCTTTATCTGGATCCAACTCCGCCCCCCGGATCTCGTGTTCTGCATTGAGGTGCTACTGCCTCGGCCTCTCTCGTTCCGCCCCCGCCGATCAATACCCGTCAGCCCGGCGTCAACACCTCTCTGCTCTACAGCGGCTCCCAGTTCCGCGGGCACCAGAAGAGCAAAGGAAACTCCTATGATGTCGAGGTGGTTCTGCAGGTAAACACTTTGCTCTCTGTGGATATGCTCAGGAAGAAGTGAGCTGCCTACCTAGGCATTCAAATGACTGCTGTCTAGGGTAACGTTAGGCAGCTCACTAGGACTATGAAGCCCAAAAATGCTGTTTTTTTGTTTGTTTGTTGGTAGGCAGCCTAACGTTACTAGGTAGGGTTTGAGTCCAGAAATGCTGTCTAGATAGGGTGCTCACTCACTTGGTTGTGAAACTTTGAACCCACACATACTGTTTGTTTGTAGGTATGAGCCTACTATGTAGCTTTTGAGTAAAAAAAATGGGTGCTCGACTATGTTGTGAGAATATGAAGCCCAAAAATAATATGCTGGCTACCAGTTTGTCAGCTATTTTGGACTTAAAACCTACATAGTAAGCAGAGATGGGCATAAATACATGGAAATGTATTTAAAATACAAATACAAAATACTGTGTGGAAAAATGTATTTAAATACAAATACAAAATACTGTGTGAAAAAATGTATTTAAATACAAATACAGTATTTTGTATTTTGAAAATACACAAAATACTTGTGAAATTGGCCATCCAGTGCAGGGATAGGTCACAGTGAATGAAGAAACTACATAGGCCTACTGACTTATCATTCCTAACCTCACTCTTTCTTTCTTTCTTTCTTTCTTTCTTTCTTTCTTTCTTTCTTTCTTTCTTTCTTTCTTTCTTTCTTTCTTTCTGGCAATTACAAATAAACTTATGCAAAATAGCAGCCATTTATATACTTATTTCTGGTTACAATGTAGTCTATTACTTGTGGTGAACACTATTAAAAAATTCATACTGTATTTAAAACTGTGGGAACCTTTTCTGCTAATTAGCAAAGAATATGGATGGGCGATATGACCAAAATCTCAATTTTACTTCACTGTAACAATATCATGGTTTCACAATTCTCCATATCAGTTTTGATTCCACAGCATAGACTGAATTTCAAACTCTTTTGATTTTTTTAAAATAAATAATTAATCAGAGCGTCATCTCACATTCCCTTTAAGAGCAGGCGCGCTTGTTCCATGGCGGGTTTGCTATTATAACGGCGGATTTGCTAGATGCACGCCAGGAGCGGTTCACAGCCGAGGAGAGCGACGTTCTCGTCAGGGCCGTAAAACACAGAGAAGTGACATTGGGGATGGAGAAACACACCCAGATTAGCTTCGGTTAAACAGGCGTATGATAATTTGGGTAAATGTGTAAGCTAGATTTATGCCTATTTTTTCACATCTTCATGGACACAACAATGATTTCCCCTGAAGTCCACTGAGCGCGTAGCCTGGGTTTCCCGATGCTGCCTTGCTCGCAGCGCGATTTTATTCACGCTGCAAGGCAGCCTGGACACCATGGACCAGATTTTCCCCTGAAAAAGGGAACCAATCACAGAACGGGGAGGGAGCAGCAAGACGATGACGACACCGAAGCAGTTTGTTTATATCTATGGATCCAACATGGCATCAGACTCGACGTTACCTCTACCCTCATGTTTATCTTGCACAAACGGTAATATTCGCTAAACGCCATCGTGTACAAATAAATCTTTGACCCATCGTCTTTTTCCTCGTCGAATTTCTGTCACTCTACATATGTCATCTGGTATAATTGAAACGATTGGCTATGAGCTACGTACAGGCGCATTTGATAGACATTCATAGCGCCCAATAAACGGCTCTGGGCATTCGTAAACCACGCCTCAAATACGAGAAAATGAACATGTGGTTCCCAGACCAAGTCTCAAATGAGACTTGGTCTGACGTTAGCCAGGCTACTGAGCGCGGGTGCAAAATAGGAATGATACATGCATCGGTGTACAAAGTCAATTGTGCTGGGTGCAAGATAGGGCCCGTAGTGTCATATCACCCAGCCCTAACATGCAGTAATGCTTTAAACACATTTGACAAGCTAGTTGATCAAAATAAACAACCGGTCAAGACTGATTGGCTTACGCTATTTTCCCACTTGTCTCTGCTCTTTTATTCTTTCACGTTAACTGAAGTGAATAATGCACTATTTTACCTAGGGGTGTCAAAATTAATCGTTTCTACGATGCATCGCGATGCAGACAAGGACGATTCGGTATCGGTTCAGTAATAGACCATAACCGGTTATAATGTACTGACGCTTTTCTTACGTCATTTGTCGGGTACGTGCTTTGTTGCGGTAGCATACAATGGCAGAGGGAGGTGAGACGCGAGTGAGAGAAAATTAAAAATGCTCCAACTACTTTAAAAGCCAACATCTGGGCACATTTCGGCTTTTATGAACAACGTGGTAAGCACAACCTGCAGAAGACGCGCTGTGTGCGCTCATGTCACGCACAAATAGAATATGCAGGAGGTAATACCACTAACTTGATAAACCACGTTAGCCGTTTTCACCCCGAGCTGTTATCGCCCGGCAGAGTCTGACTGCTTAGAGTAAGTGGATGAGCTCCGTAACCCGAATCCGCAGCCAAAAACAAATCACCCACCCGCCCCAATAACTTTCTCTGATTTAAGTATCCGCACCCGATGGTCAAATTACAATTATTCTGTGTTGTTACGCGTGATTATAAATGGATGATCATCACTTTCAACAGCGGACTCGGCGACGGTTGATGCGCGCATCTTTAATGGTAACATAATACACTGCTTAATGAGCGCTGCTTTTAAATGAACATTTCTTTAAAACAAAATTTATTTGACAGATTTTCCTTTTCTTAGTGTCATAAACAAGCTTTAATCCCTTGAAACTTAAACTGGAATGTCACTTTTTCTGTCACTGCAACTTCCCGAACAAGCGAGCACATGCGGTGCATCGTGATGCATCGTGATATCGAATTGAACCGGATCGATGACATAATAATCATAATCGAACCGAACCGTGAGACCAGTGTCGGTTCACACCCCTAATTTTAACTTTAATCAACAAGTAGAATTGATCATGACATTCTCACCTTATTCCAAAAAAAAAAAAAAAAAGAAATCACTGATCTAATGCTGAGCTAGTGAATGTCTGAACTAGTTGATGCACAAAATCAATACCCTGATAAAGAGGTTGACTGGCAAAAAGTATTTTATGTATTTTGAAAATACAAAAATACTCATCTTAAATGTATTTAAATACAAATTACATTTGATTTTTTCCAAAGGCTTTAAAATACAAAATAGTATTTTGTATTTCAAATACGTATTTTAAATACATGTATCTGAAATACTGCCCATCCCTGACTGTCTGTTTGTATCTGTCTGTCTGTCTGTCTGTCTGTCTGTCTGTCTGTATCTGACTGCATTGCAATGGCCACCAAGCATAAACTTGATTCAAAGGATCCCCACTACCAAGAGGGGAGACGCATGGCTCTGGAGCTGAAACATGAACACATTCTAGCTGAAGCCAAGGTTAGAGTTTTTGTACACCTCAATCATTTTATAACAAACATAACAAATTAAAGTAAAATGTGATGAGGAATATGTAAGAATGATGAGTGCAGAAGATTTAATACAGGTATATTGCATGATGCATCCTGCCATGCTCTGTGACATGTGTTAATAAGGGAATATAATAATAATAATAATAATAGTATATGCAGTTCCATCCCTCTGAGTTACAGATACTTGGAGAATCTATTCCAAGGCTCATTTAAGCTGTTCAACACCTTACTAACACCCTATGTTGTGTTTTCCTTTCACAAGTTACCTGCCTTTTGGTTACCTTACTTTTATCAACATCAGTCTTACAAGAAATATTCACTCCAATACACAGAGAGCAGCTGATGAGAGGAAACGTATACGAGACCCTCCACACACCTCTAAAAGGGACTCTGTAGGACGTGGTAAGCCGAGGGGGAGGCGAGGAGGGCGACGCCAAGCCTCCGCCACAGGTTATATCTGAATTATTTGACATTTGTAGGAATTTACTATGACAATGTTGGACCAACTCAAATTAGAACACTGTAATTGTTTATTGAGAGTTTAAAATATTCAAATATCTAAAAAGACATTAAAAAGTAGATAAACCTTTCAGTGACGCTATTGTAGAAGATATTTCCAAGTACTTAACAAAAAAATGTCTGATTTCATAAATTGTTTAGTATATAGTTTGAAAAGAAGAACAAGAATAGAGTGTGATAGCCTAACTTTTTTCTTATTCTTCTATGTGCTGTTTTACAGCCACATACCCCACGGTTGAGTGCTCCCTGTCATCCAGTGTGGAGGTTCCACTTACTGCAACCTCAACAAAACTAAATCCTCAAAATGTAAATGTAATTTGGTAATTCACAGTGATGAATTTATGCATGTACAGTATAAAAAAAGTGTTCATTCTAATACTGATCAGTTGACTTTTAATTGTTCCTTATCTAAATGATCCCTTACTGCTTTATTTTTGGATTTTCTTTACAGAAAAAAATATGGAGAGGCTCTCTGATATTTTGGCGTCATGTCCTCCTGCTGCTCAGCCTCAAAGTAGCTCTGCATCATCATGGTCTTTTCGGCAGCAGAAAGCCTCAGAGCGCTGGAAGGAAGCAAGACCATACCACCTAAAATGCCTTATTTCAAAAGAGGCTGTTGGTCATCCCCTGTGTTGCCTTTGCAACGAGCCTGCTGTTATTAGGTTGGTTTTCATTAATACCAAACTTCAATTACCCAGGGTGGGTTTGCTGAGTGCCCTGCTTCATAGGCTAAGATACATGTCTTTTGGGATGGGAGAAGACTTAGATACCCAGATGAAAAACACATTAATGAGAAAAGTAAATCTAGGACCTTCTTGCTGTGAGGTGACAATGCTAAACACTGAGCCACTATGCAATCCTTTACAATAATATCGAACCTAGTAAAAGTGAAATAGCTTAAATAGAGTGTACAGTACTTTATATAAGTTATTCACCTGAAATAATGTATTATATTATAATATTGTTTTATTTTCTCCTTAGGTGCAGAGAGTGTCTTCCTGAGGAGTGGTTCTGTGGGGACTGTGATGTATTGCATCACAAAACACATCCACTCCACAACAGGGAATGCGTTTGCCAACTGTGAAGGTGCCAGACTGCTCCTGTGGAGGCACAAACTTCACTGTGTTACCAGGCAAACCAGTGATTTTAATTACCATCAATGGTAAAAAAAAAAAAAAAAAAAAAATATATATATATATATATATATATATATTGTAGATTTGATGTTTTTCACACTAGTGTGCTGTGGCATTGTGCTTACAATTGCAGAAGTGACAGAACATATGGAATAGCACATGGTATTGTAATTAACTGAAACAAAGACAGATGTTTTGGGGTTTTTTTGTCCTCTGCAAAGAAAAAAATGATTAGCATCTTTCCAGCATAATGTCCAATCAACACAGCAGTGTGGAATTTAGTGAATTTGAAAATATAAATGTGGGATTATAGGAATTTGTGCAATGTCTCTCAACCATTCACAATGTGCATAATGAACTAAGTGTTGTAAAATTAAGTATGTGGTAAATGTGAATTATATTTTTAATTATTTTTTTTTTGTTCCAAGGGCGTTTTGACTTGCATCAGCCACTGTATGAATGTCAAACATGCCAGCAGCAGTGGACCCCTGACTTAAAAGACCTCCTAAGAAGTGGATATTGGCCAGCCTCCGTCACCAATTCCACACTTTATACACTGGACCTCTTGAGCTCCCTTCAGGAACTCAAGATCATCTCTCCGGGATTCTCCAGACAAGCCTTCGCAAAACTGCTGGAGCATCGCACTAAGTGTGGAGGAAGAGTAAGTGTAAATGTTATTACCATTTTATATAAAAAAAAAAATCCATAAGCAGACAATATCAAAATACTATTTCATTCTATATATTTTCCAGTCTGGACCTATCAACGGCGATGCACTGCAGCGCAGCTTCTTAGAGCTTTCGTATGCATCATTTGAGGAAGACCAGCTCTGCTGTAGTGCTCCTTTCACTTGCCCAGCCTGCACGCCGGAAATGTTGGCTGTTTCAGCAGATGGAAACAGAAAGCTATATCGCTTTCGCCGAAACGGAAGGTGATCTTTCTTCCAGTCTTTTTATTGATTCATTTTCTTACTTCATATATTTCATGAATGGATTTTCTATTTTTCTTTCTTCCTCAGCTCTGATGATCCTGGCTTTTTTGAGGGGCTCTTTGTGGCTGAAGACAGTGCGGTGTCTAGATTTGTCGACACCATACAGAAAGCAGTGAGAAATGCAAGTTGACAAAATAGTTGTTACAATAATAAACGTAACCCCCACTTCAATTACTCCTGCCTACCAATTACAAAATCAAATTGAGAGAATAAATGCCATATATTGAATGACGCCATTGCTTTTATTTGATTTGTCGTGTTTGTTTTGTGTGTCATAGACACAGGGAAGAGGCACATGTGGGGACTCCCAGTGGACAGCAGCGAGGGAAACTTCAAGGAGGGCTTCAAAATTGGATGAAGAGGGGATGGAGGTTGCTGTGTGTCGCCATGGGTTCCTTTTGAAAGCCCTTAATATGTACAGGGGGAGATATTTGCCTACCCTCTGTACCTTCAAAGGGAGCTCATGCCAGCCAAGGCACAATTCTTCGCAATGGACGTGGCATGCAAATACTGGCCATACCTGGAGAAAGTTGCTAGTGTCCTTCCTGCTCTTCAGGAACTGACCACTATGAAACCCTTTCTCAGTGTAATGCATGCTCGAGCCCATGCTACTAAGTGTGAGGTGTGTATAATATTTTGGCATCAAATGTACATTTGTAATATTTACAAGCACATTAATAATATGAAATATAAGTTAAGCTACACTATATTATCTTGTCTTTTTGCATAACCATTTCTTGCATGGAATGTAATGCCCTTTGGTGCAAATTGTGGTTTGTGATATTGGGCTATATAAATAACATTTAATTGAATTTCTTCCACCCTTTACTAACAGATTAATTGGAGTGGCAGGAACCAGGAAGGAGCAGGGACAACCGCTGGTGAGGAGGTGGAGCAAGTGAACAGTTACCTCTCACGTTGTGCCCTGACGACCAAATATATGTCCAAAGCAGGTGACCAGAGTTTGCAATATTCGTGTATACTTTTTTTAGATTGATCATCGTAACCTCATTATTTGCTTTCAACAGCACGGGTGGACATGCTTACATTGCATGCAATGGGGTGGAACGAGAAAAAAAAATCTCTCTTTACATCAGGCACTTTCCACAAGATATGTGAAGGTAAGTCTCATATTAATTGTTTTGTGTGTCCTTTTGTTGTGTTTACTTGGCCTGTTGTTAATCATACAAAGTTTTAATCCTGATTATTGTATAACACTGTTCATCAGACTTGTCAGAGACTCCATGATGAGACTGCAAGGCTAGCTGACCTAAAAACAGAGCTAGATTGCACAGATGAAGTGGTGTCACAGTGGCTATCTGATGTAAAGGAATGGGCAGCTGGTGGTAAGCATGACCAGATAAAAGAAACAACAAACATCCCTTTCTACAATCAAAATTTTATGTTTGATATTAAAGAGCAGCAAAAAATTGTAGGCGGATCATCATCTAATGTGATGCCACATTTATGTCAGGTTTATTAGTATATTCCCAGTTCCCTGCAGGAAGTGCACATACAAAGTTTTTAAATAAGTTGGATTAAAAGGTTTTACATGAAATTCAAGCAGAGAAACGGTTCTGTGTTGTTTTAACAGTGAATTTGCTTTCACTATATCTTCTACAGAGACACCTGATACATCTCGTGCCAGTCAAGGCACCACACACAGAGGACTTCAGCAATCAATTGAGGGGCTCTCTACCTTAGTGTGAGGCACCGGAAGCGAACCCTCTACCGTCAGAATGGTATAACTATATAATATAATAGGTTGATAAATTCAGGCTACTGTATGCATCCTACTCCACCAACATGGAATTAGCAAATAATGTAGTAGCACAGTTCAGCTCAATCATTGAATTCTGTTCTTTAAATGACCAGTCTGTATTAGTGGTAGGATTTAGTGGTATCTATCAGTGAGGTTTGACGATTGCAACCAGCTTCCCTCACCTCTATCTTTCCAAGCTACGGTAGCCGACGAGAAAATGTGAGAGGTACTATCTAAATCCAGTGTTTGTTTGTCCGTTGTGGGCTACTGTAGGAACATGGAGGTGCAACATAGCGGCCTCCGTGAAAGGGGAACGTATTTAGATAAAAAAAAACTGCCAATTCTAAATTAATTAATGCACAATTATTATTTTCAGGCAATCATGAAAAGTGTGTGTGTGTTAGTTATTCCTGCAAATAGATTCCCCCCAAAATGTTACACACTGGACAATTTGTTTCCCATGTCAGTCTACATTATAATATTCACATACTTCAATAACTGCAGCTTTGCTTTTCAATTTTTTGGTGCTATAATTTTTTTCTTGTTGAAGAGTTCTGTCAAAAACCTCTGCCTCTGTACTTCATGTCTTTCTACACAGCAGCGAGTTTCACCATCGCCTTCGAAGGAAGCTGGCAGAAGACAAAAAACTCATTCTTCAGGAGATACAGTAACAGAAATACAATGATCTTGTACTAGAATCGGCAACAACCATTGACGTAGCTGTAGTGGAGCATTCCCTAATTGGAGAGAGTACTGTGTCTCAAATATGGCCGTGGGAGGTTCATGGCAGTGGTATGTCTGTTTTTAGATGCTTCACAGGAATTTATTTACAGTTCTGCTTTATAGAGTATACTGAACTAAGGCATGCATGTTACATATTGAGTGTTGTAATATTAATTTAGTTTAATGGTGTATTTTCAGTTTTCTTATGTATCAATTGATAAAAAAAAAAAGTCAATGTTTTAGTGATTATGCAAGATTGTCTCATGTATACATATAACTGTTATTGATTCTTAGCAAACATTTCGATCAAGAAACGAGTGCACGACCAAGTGATGTTAACAAGGCGACTGCATGAGGAAACAAGCGTTTTGGTGTTGGAGATGGCACAACACTGCACGTGGTTGCAGAGCCTGGCAATGGTTCTCAAGAACAAGTTGGCTGAGGAGGGTAAGTTTAATTAAAACCCTGTCCATCTAATGTGTTTAAAAAAAACATACAAAAAAACACATCAGTCACAGAACTTGGATGGAGTAGAACGGTTATGGCTCTCTTTGCCGTGGTCCTTTGGGATATACATAAAAAATGGGGATTAAAGTTGTTACTGTAGCTATGGTAACAAGTCAGTAAGGCTATACAGATTCACATTTGCTTGAAAGATGTGCAGATTTGTTGTACTATGTCTGTTACTGGAAAGCGGAAATGAACAAAAGAATTTGAACATTGGAATTTGTGTCCTGGTGTGTTACATGGGGTTAGCATAACATCAAGATTAATCTTATTATTATCTCCTCCAGTCAACATAGAAAACCTTGCTGGTCAGCAAGTAACAAAATGTGTTACTTCAGCACAACTGTAGTGAAGAAGAAAACTGTTAACTTAAAACAGCTATCAGACATATATATGCTGCTTTGGGCCTCCCTCCATAAAGTCACCTCAGTGAGCCATGTTGCCTTAAGTTGTTTTATACAGAAGCTAGCCTGGTCCCATGTCAGCGATACACATAAAAATGCCAATTATCCTGCTATGTAGATTTGAATTGGTGATATCTGTTTACTCCATTTAAGTTATTTGGCCCAAACATAAAAGATCACATTCATCTAATCTTTCCTAATGATCCGCTAGCATAAGCAAGCCGTCAAAAAACGCGTCTCTGTAGGCAGCCTAGGCTCTGAGATCTGCACACAAAAACAATTGCACTCACCACCACTCAAAACCAATCACGGCGGGTGTTGTGAGGTTTTGCGCTCGTGCAAGGCTGCCTATGACGGCTGCACGCGAAAACCTCACAACACCCACCCCTGTCGGTGATTGGTTGGAACACTATTTGTTTTGGTTTTGAGTGGTGGTGAGTGCAATTGTTTTTGTGTTCAGATCTCAGAGCCTAGGCTGCCTACAGAGACGCGTTTTTTGACGGCTTGCTTATGCTAGCGGATCATTAGGAAAGATTAGATGAATGTGATCTTTTATGTTTGGGCCTGAAATCACTGATACAACCTTTAATATAGTTTGTCTTTAATGTAATCTCGTTTGTATTTTGAGACGTAGACCAGGGAAATGAGGGACTTTGCTGTCTCTTGAGAAGAAGACTGTCAGAGGTGTCAGAAAGGTTCCAAGTGGTCCTCCAACAGTACAAGACTGCCTTAGGTCCTGAGGCCTCTGTCCTTCTACATGTTGAAGAGGAAGATCAAAGTGGCCTCAGTAGTCCAGACACCAGTGAGGATGAAGAGGAAAACACAATTTAGGTAATTTATTTATTATTATTATTATTATTATGTTTGTTTGTTTGTTTGTTTTTTGGAATAACCCCCTGTTACTGTTATTCTTAATAATTTATTTGTGTGTTTTATTAATGCTTTACACACCTTACTTATTCTAAAACAGCTGAAATTCACCCTCTTATCCTAATTCTTGCTTTTTTGTTTTTCTGTATTTCCCCAGATGGAAGCTGCACGAAGGACTATGTTGAAGGAAATGGACTTGCCCTATATCTGTGTATTATTAGTATGCTGATTGATTAACCACATCAAAATCTTGTTAAAAATTCAAACTGTGTATTTAGATTTTCCAAGCAATTTAGTAAGCACATTGCACAGTTCATTGAAAATGCACAAACCTCTCAGTATAGGTGCACCAATCTTATCCAAAAATGTAAACTTTGCATGTATGATATTACCAGATGTAATTACTGGGCTCATATGATATTAGGGTAGTGTATACTCTTTTAAGAGAGACTCCCCTTAATTGTGGTGACCCTGTGACCTTTCCTTTTGCACCAACGTTAGGCCAAACTTTTGACTTGCATACAACAAATGTTATGAACCGATTTCTGTAATTTGCTGAGCAATGAATCATGTCATGTTGACCTTATGACATTCCCTGTAGCACAATCATTAGACCAGAATGTCAAATTGAATATTGTCTAATTGGGCAGATTGCCATGAAATCTTGTAAGCACATGATGACTTTGGTGACCTCATGACAATTCCTCTATCATCACATTTAGGCCTTAATGTAAAAACTCATTCTTGATTGCATTTCTCAATATTCACTTATTCTGTGGTGCAGCAGCAGTGTCTGTGTCAGTCTATGACATTTTGTTTTTCCCCAGAGGAGGCTGCCTATATGGATCACTACTTAATTGAGTGTATATAACTTGTGTAACTTTATATTACTGCAAAGATGCATTATAGTATGTAACAGAAAAATACACCGTTTTTTATTTTACGATTATAATTTATATTGTATATTATTACAGTTGACAGATGACTTAATTCTTTGTTCTGCTGGAGCTTTTTGCAAGTAAACTTAATAACCTCACATTCCAATGTTTTTAAATACAGCCTTATGGCTTGTTTGACAAATATGCATTTGGTGTATTTTTACTGGTATTGTTGTGAAAGACAAAAGATGAATATTTTGTTTTTACTTTTTCATACTTTATTGAAAAACAATATTTTGTATTTGTATAGTTGATTAAAAAAAACATCACACTGTGGAATCTTGTTTACAGATAAACTGTTTAACAGTTTAAACTCTGTTTAACATCAAACTGCATTATTAATTAATTACTTTAATGCATGTCTTTTTACTTATTTTCAAACAATCAACCTTGTTTGTAATTAAACAAGATCTATCATAATAAGTAATGTGTATCTGTTAGGTGTATATGTTACAGTTTTTCTCGATTGCTGAAACACTGTAACTATGGATTTGAACTCAAATTTCAAAAACACAACACCGTTTATCAAAAAGCACACCCTTTTCCCCAAACTATAAACACTACTCCCCAGTTTTGACACATGAGTCAGATTTGTTAAACTTTCACTGCAAAACTTTACACACATTATCCATTTATCATTGCCTACACAATGTTGTAATTTAGAAAGCACTACACAAAGAGTCAAAACTGATCACACAGCAATCAGAACCTTCAACAGATCGATGAAACGGATAAGATGAGAGAGGGAGGAGAAAGGGAAAGGGCTAAGAGACAAGCAGTCTCAGATGAGATTTGTGCCAGCTCCCTAGTTGGGGTCATCCCTCTGTTCCCACAGCTCTATGTTACCACGGCCCTATGTTCCCACATTTCTGAGAATTTTTTTTTACTGAAAATTTTGAAAATTAGGTTCTATGTTCCCACAACCATATGTTCCTACAGTCCTATGTTCTCTCAATATTTTTAAAATTTCAAAGATTTTTCTCAAAATGAAACTCTAAGTCAAGTAATTTTCTTACCACATTTAACCCTCCCCTGTCCCCCAAACAGTTACTGTAAGCAAGAAGCGCCAAGTCACCAAAAGGTCAGGAGAAATCTGTCAGGAACTCTATGATCCCACATTAGGACATTTTCAAAACTGAGTATTGTGTTCATACATTTCCCTATAATTTCAACAGCTAGTCTATACTACTACAGCTAGTCTACACTACAGCTATTCTACACTGCTACAGCTAGTTAGGGTTAGGTTTAGGGTTAGGGTAACCCTAACCCTCTGTGGGAACAAAGAGCTGTGGGCACTTGGGGCTCTGGGAACATAGGGCTGTGGGAACATAGGCACGCTCCCCCCTGTAGAGACGTGCCATTGAACTTGTTACTAAGCGTTCAAATCAGCGTCCATACTTGAAGTTCTTCCAGTTTCCAGAGTAGGGTCAGTTTTAGGGTTATAAAATTGTAGCTTTACTATACACTCACCTAAAGGATTATTAGGAACACCTGTTCAATTTCTCATTAATGCAATTATCTAATCAACCAATCACATGGCAGTTGCTTCAATGCATTTAGGGGTGTGGTCCTGGTCAAGACAATCTCCTGAACTCCAAACTGAATGTCAGAATATGGGAAAGAAAGGTGATTTAAGCAATTTTGAGCGTGGCATGGTTGTTGGTGCCAGACGGGCCGGTCTGAGTATTTCACAATCTGCTCAGTTACTGGGATTTTCACGCACAACCATTACTAGTGAAGGGGGTGGATTGGAATCCACTGCTGCTTCAATGTATATGTAATGAGTGATTATAATCAAGGTATTAATCAATATTTTTCATTCTAAATATCAAATGAGTTGAATGACTTCTCTGGAGAAATGTTATTTTCATGTATTCTTTTTAATGTCAGTATTTGATATTTGAATGTAGTAACAGTGCTTGCCTATTTATCCCAGCTTCCAGAAATTAAATAGGAACTGGTTTTGTGTTTGAGTTTGTCTTCAACGTTCAAACAAATAGGGGTCATTGAAGTCTATAGTTTAAGGGACCCAGGGCCGGCCCGAGGCATAAGCGAACTAAGCGGCTGCTTGGGGCCCCCTCGCCACCAGGGGGCCCCCAATCAAGTTTTTTTTTTTTTTTTTTTTTTTTTTTTTTTACATATTAATTAACTTAAACAAGTGATATAAATGAATGAAAGGATTAATAATTCAAGACAAGAAAATTCTGATTTCATGATCAATATACCTGCCTACAACTGCTGCTGTGTCTGCCAGTGTTTGAGTCATGCGCATAACCTCGCGTGCATAGACAATTTGTGCGCAAAGTCACGGTAATGTAATGTTAAGCCATGTCACAAAAATTAGATTTGATCAATGATTTATCTTTTAAATGTAATGATATTCAGAACAGAACAAGAATAAAAAAATAACTATAAACAAGCCAAAACGAAATAATTTAAAGCGAAAGTGAAAGTAAGTGGCGTTGGGCTCACGTATCTCTCTCATTAGAATCAAAATGTTTCAACATTCGCGATGGATTTGGATGGTAAACTATTCTTTATCATAGGCTTTGTACTTCACTCACGTTCCAATATCGACGGAAAAAAATCATCCTCTTCACACGCGCAAAAATGTGCTTGGAAACATCACAATGGAAGATTACAAAGCTGGAATATGTTGTGTGTGTGTTTGTGTGTGTGTGTGTGTGTGTGTGTGTGTGTGAGTCGTGGGCGCGATCGAACAGTGGAAACATAAAAACATACTCCGTCATGTTCATACAAGACATCATTCAAACTGCAAAGTGTTGCAAAACGTTGGAGGATATTTTGCAAATAATTTTTTTAATATGTTTTGTGACAGTTTGTTTTCAGAAGTTTCCAAGAGTTAGTAAAAGAGTAAAGAAAAAGTAAAAACTTTTGTAAGTATCTATTTTTTTATTAAGTATTTATTTTGTATTAATACATAACCTCATTGTATTAATTTATAATGTAACATTATAGCGTGACATTGTGTAAATAATCGTCAAGCACAGGTGACTCTGCGTGGTGGGAGGGGGCCCCCAAATCAAATTCTGCTTAGGGCCCCCAAAAGGCTCGGGCCGGCACTGAAGGGACCATTTCTCAGTTAAAGCCTATATTTTCCAGTTAGACTAAAATGTCCTATCCTGAGAGAAAGAACTTGTTATCTTGGTGTTTTGAGACGAGACTCCTGTTTATAGTTAGAGCCTGGCCAAATCCAACCTTGGAAATGGCTGTCAAGTCAAGTCAAGTCAAGTTTTTTTGTATAGCGCTTTTCACAATACAGATTGCATCAAAGCAGCTTCACAGTATTAAATTAAAATAATACAACAAAGTTTGTTTCAAGAGGAATTTATTGATTGATAAAATTTAATTAAATATCCCCAAAATATCCCCAACTGAGCAAGCCAAAGGCAACAGTGGCAAGGAACCGAAAAACTCCATCAAGTGACCTAATGGTGTCCTAAAACTCCATCAGGTGCCTTAATGGAGAAAAAAAAAACCTTGGGAGAACCCAGGCTCAGTCGGGGGCCAGTTCTCCTCTGGCATTGGATAGAGGCCGGATTGTAGTTTGAACTGTAGGATTATATGAATGCCTGGCTGAAGAGATGCGACTTTAATCTAGTTTTAAACTGGGAGAGCGAGTCTGAGCAACGAACAGTATCAGGAAGACTATTCCAGAGTTTTGGAGCCAAATGTGAAAATGCTCTCCCTCCTTTGGTGGTTCTGGATATCCTAGGTATGACCAAAAGCCTTGAATTTAGTGATCTTAAAGAGCGCGATGGATTATAGGGCGATAGAAGATCCGTTAAATAGACTGGAGCTAAGCCGTTTAGGGCTTTATAAGTCAGTAGCAATACCTTGTAATTAATACGGAACTTTATAGGTAACCAATGCAGTGATGATAAAATCGGTGTTATATGATCATATTTTCTTGATCTCGTAAGAACTCTAGCGGCGGCATTTTGGACTAACTGTAGCTTGTTTATTGAGGATGCAGGACAACCAGCTAATAAAGCATTACAGTAATCCAGTCTCGAGGTCATGAATGCATGAACTAACTTTTCTGCATCAGAAACTGATAGCATATTACGTAGCTTAGCAATGTTTCTAAGGTGGAAAAAGGCTGTTTTTGTAACATAAGAAATATGATTTTCAAAAGACAGGTTGCAATCGAGTATAACACCCAGGTCTTTTACTGTAGAGGATAAAGTAACAGGACATCCTATGATGTTAAAGTTGTATTGTGCGAGGTTTTGTGGGCGGTTTTTTGAACCGATAAGTATTACCTCTGTCTTGTCTGGATTTAATAAAAGAAAATTACGCGTCATCCAATCTTTTATATCTTTAACACACTCTGTCAATTTGGAAAATGTAGCGTTTTCATCCGGCCGTGATGAAATATATATTTGAGTGTCATCAGCATAACAATGGAAACTAATTCCATGTTTCCTTATAATATTTCCAAGTGGCATCATATATATTGAAAATAACAGAGGGCCTAATACAGATCCCTGCGGCACTCCATAGTTTACTGGAGTTATGATCGATTTTTCTCCATTTAAATAGACAAAATGGTAGCGGTCAGATAGGTATGATTTGAACCAGCTTAGTGCTTGTCCTTGAACACCAGTATAATTTTGTAGTCGATCTAAGAGTATTGTGTGATCTATAGTATCGAACGCAGCACTAAGATCAAGTAAAACTAGTATTGAGATACAGCCTTGGTCAGAAGCTAAAAGTAAATAATTTGTGATTTTAACGAGCGCAGTTTAGATAAAGACGAGTTAATAATATTGAGGAGAGGCTCTTCCACTACAGGTAACACTTCTTTCAGTAGTTTAGTTGGTATAGGATCTAATAAACATGTTGTTGTTTTAGATGAAGTGATAAGTTTATTTAACTCTTTTTGTTCTATAGTTGTAAAGCACTGTAATTGTTCTTTCGGGGTGATAATTGAAGCTGAATTGTAAGGCGCGATTGTAAGACACGCACCAACTGTGTGTTGGTGTGTGTGTTAGTCTTCTTGGTTACAGGTTAAGGAACCATTGGCATTGTTGTTCGAGACATACTGGCACCCAGCAACTCAAATATGCGACCTGGAAGGTCACGACGTGCCTGACTTCAGGGTCTGAGTGTCAGCTGCATAATCAGATGGAGATATGCTTCAGTCTATATGTTTATGTGTGGAAAATTACTATGTTTATCTATTTCTTAGCCAATGAGAATCATTCAACCTGTAAGCAATGACGTAGCTTAGACCTTGGAAATGGTATAACTGCTGTGATCTTTGTAACTGTAAGCGGGGCGGCCTACGAACTCCTGTGTGAGTCTTGAAGCTGACTTCTGCTGATGAAACTGCAAACTATTTTCAGTAAAACTTTTCTTCTATTTTTTAATAGTTCTGACTCCGGGTCTTCTTTCAAACATCTGGTCCATGGGTCCTAAACTGTTAACCCCTAACGGTATGGTGGAGAATGCGGCGGGCAATTATTCTTGGTGACACCCCTGGCAAATCAGCAAACAAGGTAGAAAGATTTTATTATTAGGATAGTGCTGTCTGAATGGAAGAGATTGTGAAGGGGGACGGAAGAGCTTCACTCCGACGAGGCGAGTGAAGAGCTTCACTCCGATGAGGAGAGTGAAGATTAATTATACTAAGTTAAAAGTATAAGAAGTCGCTGATAGCATTGTTTAAGGTTTAAAGTTAACAAGAGCAGACAGCGCAAGCGAAGCGTGCTCTGTGGGGGCCCCGCTGGGCATTGTTGGTGGCAACACCCCAGCAGAGTACGTCCCTGGATTGAAGGTCCAGGGCGCCGCAAACCTACTCCATCTCTTCCATCTCAGATAGGGGATCCCCGAATTTAGTGAATCAGGCAGTTAGGGATACTAACAAAAATAGGGTTGTTTGCCAGGGATGCATCAGGAATGATCCCGAGAGAAAAATAAAAAGTTGTGACCCAAATTGGCGTGGACCAGTATATGTAACTGTCATGTTGGAGTATACTTTGCAGTTTCATCACGCAGAAGCCAAGCTGTGTTGTTCAAAGATCGCCGCCTCCATTTCTGCAATAACTTCAGGTGAGTTTGAACTGTGATTAAGATATGGCAGACAAATTGAGTAACTTGATCAATAACCTGAACAGTCCTGAAACAAATAGTGAGACAGAAGAGAGCAAACGCTGTAAGCAGCTGTGCTCTGAAGCTCTGACTTCAAAGAAATGTGAAATTAATAAGAAAATGGGTAGTCAGGGTTTTGATTCTGTTTGGAAATTTAAACAACAACTTGACTGGCTAAACAAAGAAAGAAACTGAAAATGTTACATTTTTAGCCTTGTATTGCTTCCGATGATTACAAAAAAACAAGTAAATGTAATTATGGGTTGGGGATCATTTCCTTGGACAAATGTGATTCATGTTAAACAGAAACATTGTGAAAACCCCTTGGAATATGTTGAGGGATTTTCTGTGCAGCTTATGAAAATTAATGTGCTGCCAGTGATAATGATGAAGATTATGATGCGGCTATTGCAATTGAATCCGCCACTGGTGGACTGTCAAAATAATACAGAGAACTGCTTATCAGTGGCTCTGTTTACATTCCTGATTGGGACACACTGCTTCAAGGGTGTGCAGTAAGTTGGAGCCGTTTGCAAGCTCAATGATCAAACTATAGGCAAGGTGTTTGTTGCTGTAGTTGAGGCTGACACATGAACCCACCAGATGACAGAGAGTGTTTTAATTATGGTCAGCAGGGCTATTTAGCCAGTAATTGTAAATGGCCACTCAGAAGGTGAGAAAATGTGAAAGTAACAGAAATTTCTGGTATTAATGTGGGTTTGAAAGTAGATCAGTGTTTAAATGACGATATCAAAGCTTTCGTCTAAAGAACAAGAGATAAAAACAAGGTAAAAAAAATTGAAGTCTTAAGGGAATCCTTTTGAAGGAAAGATCTATAATAATCTAAAAAAAAAAGTTCATATAAGTGAATTAATGAATACAGGTTTATGTAAAATTACAGATAATGACAAAAAATATGAGTTGCAAAATACATAAAAGTAACTAAAGGGATGATTGTGTTTTAATGGAACACTTTAAAAGGGTTTAGATGATATAGAGAGACTAATCTCACGGATGCTTTACAATGATAACTGCAAAAGATGTATCACAAGCGGAGAGTGCTATAGCCTCCTCAAAGTTAGTGTGAATACTAATTGATAGTAATCAAATAAGTAGAAGCAGTATTACTGGATTAACAGTTGCTAAATGTAAAATGTGTAGAAATGCATCTGATTAAACAAACAGCTTGTTAGTGTTGTGAACGTGGAGGAATGGTGTTGACCATGAAAGAACTAGGAGCTGATGTTTTGCTTTCAAAAGATAAGCTTGTGATTGGCTGAAACAGTTTGCTTATCTGAATCTGGTGTGTGCTGTGGCTGAAACGGCCAGTGCGACAGAGACACGATCTGAGTGAAAATTTGTAATGTCTAAATTCCCTGATGTGGGCAAAAGACAAATATAAAAAATGGTTGTTGGAAAATACATGTAAATTCTGGCAAAGATGCCTAACGTATGCATAAAGTTTGATTTTAGAAGTTATGAGAGTGCAGTGTACCAGTCCTAAATGCTTCAGAGTCTCTCTCATTCAATGTCAGCTAAAAGCTGTTATCTGAGCCTGTGTCATAAATGATAATAGGCTATTTATAGTAAGGCACAGTGTTTTAGTTGAAAACCACAGATATGGGGATGTTAAAAGAAATCATGCTACAGGCATTTCATACATTTAAAGGGTAAATGTTTTAAAAGTAAAACTGAATGACTTTAAAGAAGTCTTAAACGATAGAAGGGACGTTTTTGACTAGTTTAATTCAGGACCAGTAACTTTATTTGTCTGATTTTAGCCTCCACCATGAAACAGGGCTGATGGCTCCGGCTACAGATGTAACAGTAGACTGAATAGACGGATGTGATTAAAATTCACTGAGATTTTGCTGATTCGGACAGATTTAACAGATTTTTGTGATTAAATACTGTTGTTATTAACCTGTCTCCCTGTTAACAGTATTAGGCAGTCCAGAGTGCTCTGGTGACTCTTGAATGTGCCTTTCCTAAGCTCCAGAAAACAACTGAGTCTGTTGGGGAAAACTGATTTTGTGATGGGAAAGAGCGGTAACCAAGTGTGTACGAAGTGATTACCCCAAAGACGGGTAAGATCCTTTGGCCAAAGGTCAACCTAAGACAGGGGAAGTCACGCCACAAACACTGGGCATCTCCTGATGGAGATGTTTTATGTGAAGATGGGAATGAGAGTGGCGCTGATTGACTGTGAGGCCAGCAGCATCAGCAGATCATTGAGAGGCCAGATGAGCTGTGAGGTTACGGCAGTCTGACCCAGAAAATGTGAGTCCCTCTAATACCACTCACCAGAAAACCGCATTCATTGTATGGCTTGTTTTTCATTATGACAAGTGTCTGCAACTATGCCAGGGGACAACACCCTGAAGAGAAGAAAATTATAGATTAAGAGCTAATGGGAATGGGCTTTCAAGAGCCAGCTGAGACTGTGAGGTGATTGTCATTATTTGTTGTGGAGACAGTAACAAAACTTAATTTATGTCAGGAACATGATGCTGGTTGCCTTATGGGCAAGGGAAAAAACTATAGAAGTGTTGATATTGAAATAATATGTCTGTAAGATAGTTTTAACTCCTGAAGGTCATTAGACATGTTGGTGGCTAAAGATGAAGACAGCTTGTGATGAGTTAAGAGAAATTTCTGGATAACAAAGGTTAGGTGAATTGAGTATTTAAACTAAAGATAACCTTAGAAATGCTCATAGCATAATGTATTTTAGATTGTTGTAATGGTACTAATTTGAGTTAAACATTTGTATTTTAAAATTTGTGAACTATTAAGGGTTCTAGACTATGATTTATGTAGTTACAGTCTTAGGGGGCTGTTGAAAAGATTATTTGTTTATAGTGAGAGAGACTGCTGAGTGGAGGAAGGGTACTCTGTCTGTCTTTCTGTTATCGGCCTGCTAAAGCAGGCTGAAGCAAAATAATGATAATGAACCAAAACAACCCAGCTGACTTTTCTAAAATCAAATGAATAATGAACAGACGTGCTTTGAAACTGGTAAAGAGACTATGTAAAATTAGGTAAAATCGAAAGAAAAATGTGAAGTAAATATTTTTAGAGTTAATATAAAAAAAAAGTGAACATTGAAAATGAGCATTTAACATGTGTGTCTAGAATGAGTGCGTGTGATGGTGACAGCACTTCATGTCTTGTATGTGTTAGTTTGAGGTACTATTATTTCCAGATTTTGTGAATATTGTGTCATTAACCTCTGGAATGAGTGTTTTATCATTAAAGATGGGTTTAGTGAAACGACAAACTTTAAAGAAGCTGATCATTCTGAGTCAATCTGATGAAAAGACGATGCAGAACATTTGACGAGCTTTAATTGGATTTGTTTTCCAGCTCTGTCTGCTATTGGTAATTATGACTACTTTTGTCATTTATGATGTTGATCTGAATTACTCTCTGGATTAGTATTTATGTAAATTGGAATTGTGAAGTTTAAAATTGTCATCCATAATGGGGTAAAAACTCTTGTCTAAATTCAACTGAGGGTCTAAATTTAAATAAGACACCTAGGTGGGATCATAATGGTAAACGTAAAAATAATAGACTTGATGGCAGAGAGACAAAGTGACACATTGGCTAAGTCACTATCCAAATTATCCAGAGAGAGCGCCCTCTATTTTATGAAAGGCCGGTGGGCAAACAAAGGAGGAGTGGATATAACTTCTAAAAAGTTTTATTTCTCAATCCATTAAATGGATGTATGACATTAGATGTCTAAGAAAACTACAATCTAGGTAATAAAGGTTAAAGAAGAATGCAGCTATATGGCTGTCTTAAGGGTTGAGATCCGAGTAACATAATATTTTGGTTTGTGAAAAACAGTAAAGATAAGTGGGACTGAGACAATACTGATAATATTTTTGGGATTTTCAGACTAACCATTTGATAGAGGAATACTGTGAGAAGTAGTTATAATGAAAAATAAAGTTAAAATTAATGTTATGAAAACAAGGATATAGAAGAATTAATAAAATACCATGATTTCCCTAAAGAGGGAACTTTAAGTGTCACTAGACTGACAGCGGTGAGAGACTCGATGGAAGAGGGAAGTGAAAAACAAAAAGGTTGTTGAATGAGACGTGTGTGGGGGGATTGTAAGAAAACAATAATGTACTGGTTAGATGAGGCAGAGCGAAAAGAAAGGAAAAGGATGCAGAAGGAACTGGCATGTAGGGAAATAGGGAAAGATGAGAAGAAATATAGTAGAAAAATGTATGTTATGAAAATAAAAGTTCTGATAGAATGTATGGAAGTATTTATGAACAAATTCAGTCAAATTAAGTTGAAATGATATGAAAAGCGAGTTTCAGATAAAAATAATAATGCATTGAGTATGAT